>NC_045434.1:95268819-95405527 GCF_002776525.5 Piliocolobus tephrosceles
AGATAGATAGATAGATAGATAGATAGATAGATAGATAGATAGATAGACAGAGAGATAGACAGACAGACAGAGAGATAGACAGACAAAACATATAAATCAGTAGTGTTTCTATATACTAATAGTGAACTACCTGCAAAAGAAATCAAGAAAACGATCCCATTCACAGTAGTTATAAAATAATAAAATACTTAGGAATAAATTTAACTAAGGAGATGAAATATCTCTATAGCAAAAACTATAAAACATTAATGAAGAAATTAAAGAAGATGCAAATAAATTGAAAGATATAACATGTTCACGGATTGGAAGAATAAATGTTGTTAAAATGTCAATACTACCCAGAATCATCTACAGATTCTATGCAATCGCTATCAAAATACCAATGACATTGTTTTCAGAAATAGAAAAAGCAATCCTAAAATTTGTATGGAATTAATTAACAAACAAGCAAATGAAAAACCCTGAATAGCCCAAACGACCTTGAAGAAAAGAAAAGCTGGAGATATTACACTACCTGACTTCAAAACTCTAATAATCTACAAACCTATAATAGTCAAAACAGCATGATATAGGCATAAAAACAGACACACAGACCAATGGAACAGAATAGAGAGCCCAGAAATAAGTCCACACATTTATAGCCCACTGATTTTCAACAAAGGTGTTAAGAATACACGATGTGGAAAAGACAGTGTCTTCACTAAATAGTGTTAAGAAAACTGGATATCCACTTACAGAAGAATGAAATTAGATTCTTATCTCTCACCATAGACAAAAATCAACTCCAAATGGATGAAAGACTTAAATGTATGACCTTGAACTGAAACTACTAGGAGAAAACATGGGGAAAAGCTTTATGTCACTGATTTTGGCAGTGATTTTTTGGCTAGGACCTTAAAAGCAAAAGCAATAAAAGCAAAAATAGACAAATGGGATTGCACATAACCAAAAGGCTTCAGCATACTAAAAGAAATAATCAACAGAGTGAAGAGACAACCTACAAAATAGGAAAAAGTACATGCAGTCAATAAATCTGAGAAAAATTAATATCCAAAATACATAAGAAACTCAAACAACTCAATATTAAGAAAACAACCCTATTAACAATGGTCTAATTCTCAAAAGAAGACATGCAAGTGGCCAACAAGTATATTAAAAAATGTCCAACATCACTAATCATCAGAAAAATGCAAATCAAAACCACAATGAAATATTACCCCATACCTGTGAGAATGACTATAATCAAAAAGACCAAAGATAACTAGTATTTTCAAAGACGTATAGAAAAGAGAATCTTCATGTGCTGTTGGTGGGACTGTAAATTAGAACAGCTATTATGGAAAACAGTATGGAGGCTCTTAAAATATAAAAAATGGAACTACCATATGGTTCAGCCATCCCACTACTGGACATGTATCCAGAGGAAATTAAGGCAGCATGTTAAAGAGACATCTGCAGTCCCACATTTATTGCAGCACTATTCACAATAGCCAAGACAGCATCAATGTAGATGTTCATCAAAAAATTAATGGATAAACACAATGCAGTATATATACATGATGGAATAGTATTCAGTCATAAAAATAATGAAATCCTATCATTTACAACAACATCGGTTAGCCTGAAGGATATTATGTTAAATGAAATGAGGTAGGCACAGGAAGACAAGTACTGCACTATCTCACTCATGTGGAATCTAAAAACGTTGATTTCATAGAAGGACAGGGCAGAATGGTGGTTACAAGAAGCTTGGGTAATAGTGGGCAAGGAGGAATGAGGAAAATGTTGCTCAATGGTTATATAATTACAGTTAGATATGGGGGTGTGGTGTCCGGAATAGACAAATATAGAGAGACAGAAAGTAGATAATGATTGCATGTGGCCACTGGATAGAGCAGTGAGTATAGGTGAGGGGTTGGAAAAAAAATTGCGGATGCCTACCAGTGGGTATGGAGTTATTTTTTGGTGATGAAAACTTTCCGAAAATGATTGTGGTAATAGTTGCACCACTCAGTGATTGTAATTAAAAACCACTGGATTGTATAGCTTAAATGGTGAATTGTATTATATGTGAATAATATTTCAATAAAGCTGTTTTTAATAAAAGGTACTGTAGCATGTTTGTATACTTATGGGAATAATTTAGGCTGAAGAAACATATTGATGATGGAGCAAAGTTTTTGAGAAAGTAAGAGGGTCTTGGGCCCAATGCACAAGTGGAGAGTCTTGTCATCAACAGGATGAGGGGCAGTATATTCGTGGTAGGGGAAGAGAAGGCAGTGTATGTGAATGCAGAGGTGAGTAGGTCGACAGCAACAGAAATACGAGAGAGTTTTCTTCTGACTGCTTTTATTTTCTCAATGAAATATGAAGCAAGATTATACAATAAGAGTGAGCAGAGAAGTTTGAGGTGACAAGATAAGGTATGCAATAGTGATCATGGAGCAACATAGATTATGAACATGTACGATAATTGCCTGGCATTGCTGCTGGCTACCTGAGATTCAGGGGTCCCACACTTAAAAGGGGATAAGTCAGCAGGGTTGTGCGTTTAAAAAGAAAATCCCATTCAACTGTTTATGCCTAGGAGTGAAACACGCATAAAGGCGTGTAAACCTGAGAGTGCTATGGGGGAAAAGAGATGAAGATGTACTCGAGGGAGTGTTGTGGTGGTGAGCTGCAGAATCTGAGCTGAGTACCATGAGAAGTGAGCACATGAAGTGTAGTCACTGATAATGGAAAAGTAGTCCTGGGGTAATTGAAGACATGTTGGAAATAGAGTGAGGGAGAAAGTGAGCTAGAAACACAACTTAGTGGGGCGGCGGGGGGTGTATACTGAAAACAAAGGATCATAGGATGATAAGTTCTAAGGTTTGACTGTGGGAATGGGGAGTCAGAGAGGGATAAAAGGAAATAATATTGGTAGCAAGAAGGGCAAGGAATTCAGAGGTCAATTTATTATATAGATTTTTTTTTTTTTTTTTTGGTAGCTGTTGAAAACACTAAGAACAAAGACAATTATTGATGGACAGGAAGACAGGGAACACTTCCTATGACATAAAAATTGAAATGATAGTTTTCTTGAAAATTCTGGCTTTTTGAAGTATCTACAACTTTTTGCCTGACTCTGAGCCCTCAATGGAAGTGGAGATCTGAACATCCCTGAGCATTACCTGACAGAACCTTAATCCTAAGAAATCCTTACAGCCCTTTAGGAAGCAGAGCCCAAGCATGATTGCATCCCATACCCTGCTCTGAGTCGTCCAACTCACCACAGATCAACAGCAACAGCCTCGGCAGCATGAGGACCAGGTCAGGGATGGTACCTAGAGACGCTTCTCATCAAAAAAACAATGCACCTCAGAGTCGAGCAGCAGCAGCTCATCAGAGGTTTGAGGAAGTTGAGATCAGAAGTTACCCTTCAGCAGAAGTAGAAGGAAGAAGAGCCCTCCAATGACTAGTCTCCATTTCCTCTTCTATGAAGGCTGAGAAAATTAAAGATACTCCTTTTTAAATACAGTTTGATTCAATTCCACAAGTTGCAGATAATAGTACACATCAATATTTGAGGGACTTTTTCAAGAATTCGGGTATTTCAAAAGAAGTTTTCTAAAGGCAGGTTCCTACTTTGATGAGTCTCATCAGGTTATGGTCCTGCTGAATTTCATCTTTGATACATCTACAACACTTTTCACCTTTGATAGGGATGTCTCCTGGATTGTTTCTAATCAGCACATTCTTCTTATTCAGCAATATGGTCTCACTATGCCAACTTTCTCTAGTATAGTCATATTATGCAAACATATCATTAAGCCAGGGACTGATGGGGCTGTCACCCAGGCTGTGTGTAGTGTCTGACCCTTGCTGCATATGATGACTTGTGTACAGGGTCAACCTATTCATACAGGTATATGCTTTGATATTTAAACTTTCAGTGTATCAGTAAATGAGCATGAAATCACTGAAAAATAAAATCATGGCAAATTACAACCTGGGGGATGTTTGATAATGAAATACAGAAAATAAACATATGCAAATTAGCTTCAGGGCACTTGAGAAGGGTTCACCGTTAGTACTAACTCTGGCATTTGTAAAATTGCCCCTCTTTTCCCTCAGAATCAGGGTACTACCTATAATCTCTCCCACTGCTACCTTTAGCACATTAGGATTACCAGTTCTAGGCAAGTGAAGCCTAGATTAGGGATTGGAGGAGAATAAACTATCTTAATTTTCAACATTTCTTAAATCTGTGAGTGTCTAGGATTAAGAATAACTAGAATACGTGGAAAGTAACCTATTAGGGGAAAGATGCTATCAGGCAATGATGTCTAAGTCCAAGTATCCAGTTCAATGAGTATGACTGAGAAAAGAAACTAGTCAGTGATACGTTTAAAGGGAAAAGGGAACAATGATGGTAACCAGGCTAACAGCAAAAGTGCTAAAAACAAATAGGTATCCCATAGATTTATTTATTGGCTTGGGAAAGCCTGTGTGGGGATACGCTTACTTAGTGTAAAGTTCCAGGACCAATGCAAAAAATTCTCCTGAAAGAGAACGTAGAGCCCTCTAAATCCAGGGTGTAAAGTTGTTTTTGCATACACCGTGCTGTTTCATCTCTCTCTTTTTCTTTTAATCTGTTGGGTTTTTTAATGTTTTAATTGACACATTGTAATTGTACATATTTATGGGGCACGATTTGACGCTGCAATATAATACATACATATGTTGCACAGTGATGATCAAATCAGGGTGGTTGGCATATCCATTGTCTCGTGCAGTTTTCATTTCTATGTGATGAGAACATTCAAAGCCTCTTTCCCAGCTATTTTGTAATATATAATATCTTCCTATTAACCATAGTCACCCTGCTGTGCAATAAAACACCAAACCTTATTCCTCCTATTGAATTGTCACCTTGTACCCGTTGACCAATCTTTCTCTCTCTTCCCTCCCCATCCCCTCCTCAGTGTCTGGTAAATGTTATTCTATGCTATACTTCCATAATATCAACTTCTTATTTTTTTCAGATTCCACATATAAGTAAGGTCATGTGGTATTTGTCTTTCTGTGTCTGGCTTAGTTCACTTAATATGATGTCCTCCAGGTTCATTCATGTTGTCACAAATGACAGGATTTCATTTTGTATGGCTGAATGGTATTCCGTTGCATATACACACACCACGTTTTCTTTATGGATTCATCTGTTGTTGGGGCCTTAGGTTGATTCACATCACATCTCTTCCTGTGTGTCCTGCTCCAGTGCCTTCACAAGCTGTTCAGATTAAAATGTGTTTCCTCCTCCACAGATATAAAGGCTGTAACATTATTTGTTAAGCTCTCTCACACTTCTATTTTTATAATGTGATAGTTCATGCATGCACACAAAAAAGTAACATGAATATAAATTGTGAAATACTATGATGAAATGAAAAACCATGAGCCTATCCCCAGACTGTTTAAGAACCTGAACATAGCTAATATGATAGTATTGCATCTACTTGAGTGTGCCTTTTCTAACCCACACCTTGTGTAGTCTCCAGAAGTAACTACCACTCTCAATATTTTGTTTATAGTTCTCTTTCTTAAAAATCAGCTTATTGAGTTATAATTAATACACATTGAAATGAACCCATCATAAGTATATAATTCAATGATTTTTGACAAACATACACACTGATGTAAATGCAATCACTGTCATGATCTAGAACATTACCATCATCTCAACAGGTTTCCTTGTGTGCCTTCCCAGTCACCCCAAACCTCCCAGAACTAGGTAACTCTCCATCTACTTTCTATAGATTTGATTTGCCTTTTCTAGAATTTCCTATAAATTGAAACATATAATATTTACTCTTTTGTTTCTAAGTTCTTTCCTTTGGCATAATATTTTTGAGATTCATCCATGTAGTATGAATAAAGCTGCTATAAACACTCATGTACAAAATTTTGGGTAAATATTCCAGGGTGGAATTATTGAGTGAGAATATGCTTATCTTTTCAATAAACTTAAATTACTTCCCTATGTGATTTTTGCTATTTTACCACCAGCAGTCTGAATTCCAGTTTCTCCATATCCTCTCCAACTTCTTTTTTTAAGCCAGTTCAATGCATATGTAGAGATATCTTATGAGTTTAAATTGCATCTTTTGACGGCCAATAAAGCTAAACATTTCTCATATGTTTATTAGCCCTTTGTATATTTTCTTCCTTGAAATGTTTCTTCATATTATTCTCCTATTTATTTCATAAGGCTGCTTGTCCAATTTTTGTCAAAAAACAAAAACAGAAAAAAGAGATCAGAATTATCTAATTTTGGTAAAGCCCAATTAATCTTTTTTTTCTTGTATGGCTAATGCTTTTTTTTTTTTTTTTTGAGACAGGGTCTCACTTTGTGTCCCAGGCTGGAGTGCAGTGGTATGATCATGTCTCACTAAAGCCTCAACCTGCCAGGCTCAAGTGATCCTCCTGCCTTAGCCTTCTGAGTGGCTTGGACTACAGGATGCACTATCATACCCAACTAATTTTTTAATTATTATCTTTAATAGAGACAACATTGTGTGTAGTAAAGACAAATCTATATCCAGAGTAAGTGTCTATTCCAGTAAGGACAAAACACTACCCCTTCCATGATGGAAGTGGTCCCATGTAGTCAACCTGCCACCTGGTAACTGGCTGATTACTCTGGGAAGTAGTGCCATATTAGGGACTCAGCATGGTCTCCATTGCTGGCATATTAAGCACTCCAAGGTGGCTGTAGCCAGGTTGCCCTTGGAGAGGGCAAGGTCATGATGCTGAGCCCCTGCATTAACTCCATCTTTCCACCATGGCCACTTTGTTCATGAGCCCATTGGGCCACAACAGGGTTGGCTGGGGAAGGGGACTGACCCACTTCCACAGAATGCGTCATTTTATCCACTTGATGATTAAAGTCCTCCTCTGCTGAGGTCCCCCGTTGGTGAGCATTTACATGGAACCCAAATATCTTCACATTATTTTGCTCATTCAAATAAGTCTATCTACATATCCCATCCCCAAATTTCCTTATTCACCAAATTTCCAGTCATCTTTCTTTCAAGTCTCTGACCATCCAGCCAAACTATTGCCCACAGCCCATGAATTTCTGTAGCGTTGCACTTCAGGTCATCATCTCTCCTTCCAAGTAAAGTGCACAACCAGGTGCACTGCTTTAAGTTTTGCTGACTGAAGATTTTTTTTTTTCACCACTGTCTTTTAGGAATGTCTCAGGAATGTGCTGCAGCTGTCCACTTTCATGTGGTGACTGCATATTATGTAGAACCATCTATAAATCAGGCCAGAGAGTCTTCTCTTCCTCTGTCAACTGATTGGAGGGAACTCCCCATGAAGCCACAGGTACAGGCTGGGAGAGAGAAGGCAGTGTAGCAGCAGTGGAGATTGTGGATATTTTAACCACCTCTTCATGTAATATCACTGAGGTACAAGGCCCCTAAATTATTTTCAGATTTGTTTCCCACCCTCTGAAACAAAAATGTCTTACCAATAAGTCTAGAGCAGCTGCTACTTCTCACACACTAGATTCAATCAGCATAATGTCATCAATGTAATGGACCAGTGTTATATCTTGTGGAAGAGGCAGACACTCAAAATCTCTGTGAAGTATATCATGATATAGGGCTGGAAAATTGAAATGCTCCTGAGGTAGGACAGTGAAAGTGTAGTGCTAGCCTTGCCAGCTGAAAGCAAAATGCTTCTGGTGAGCCCTATTGACAGAGATGGAGAAAGGAGCATTTTCCAGATCAGTAGCTATATGCCAGGTATGAGGGGATGTGTTAATTTGCTTAAGCAATGAAACCATATCTGGTACAGCAGCTGCAATTCATGTCACCTCATGGTTAAGCTTATGATAATCCACTGGCATTCTCTAGGACCCAACTGTCTTCTGCACAGGCCAAATAGGTGAGTTAAACAGAATTGTTGTAGGAATCACTACCCCTGCATCCTTAATGGTGTCACTAATCTCTGCAATTCTTCCAAGAATGCAGTCTTGTTTTTAGCTTACTATTTTTCTAGGTGGAGGCAGTACTATTGGATTCTACTTGGACTTTACCATCACAGTAGCCTCATTCCACAGGTCAGAGAAACAATGTAAGATCTTTGTCAGCTGCTGAGTATATCTATTCCAATTATGTATTCCGGAACTGGGGTTATAACCACAGGATGGGTTCAGGGACCCATGGGACCCAATGTGAGGCAGACTTCAGCTAAAATTCCATTGATCACCTGAACTTCATAAGCTCCTACTCTGACTTCTGGAGCACAATGATGTTTTGGGTCTTCTTTATTCAGAATGAATTAGGGCAAGAATCCAATAGTCCCCAAGAAGTCTGATTATTTTCTTTTCCCAGGTGCACAATTGACAATTGTCCTGGAAAAAGGCTATAGGTCCCTTTGGAGAGGCTTTAGAGAAAGATTACTGACAAATTTTTGGTATTGTACTGGTGTTCTTCCTCAGAGGGACCTGCCCTTTCCTTCATTCAGGAGGTTCTAGCTTTGTAAATTGGCTCGACTCTAGAAATTGATTGAGGACTGTGACTCTCTGTTTCTATGATTTAGGTTAGACTGTTGTTTGCTTGACCTAAAATGTTTCTGTTTATATAGATCAAGTAAGAAATTAGTAGGCTTCCTGTCTATTTCAATTCCAGAAACACATGATGATCTAGTCAGTGTCATAGGTCTCTGTGAGTCAGATTATTCTGATGGTTGCTTTGACTTTGTTGTCCACTTTGGTAACCACACCTACATAGCCTTTGGCAGTTGAATGCTATCACTTGGCCCCTGCCATCCTGGGATCCAATTACTCCTATTGCATTTTGATTTCCCAATTCAGTGACTGCAATTTCCACTGCAAGGCCAACCTACAGAGAAGAGTGATGACCGTTTTTCAGATGCCAGGGCTCCCCTCAGAAATTTATTTCTCACAGCTAATGATAAAATGTATGTCTTCCGAACCATTCTAGTATGTGTAAGTAGGTCTTAAATGATAAAACCTCTTTAACAGTCCACTTTCCCTAAGTCATTGAATCCCATCTTCTACATTAAACCAAGGCAGTGTGTGCTGCCTCACTCTTTGTGGGCCACCTTTTGTTCCATGTTTTGTCCTACTAACCAAACAAACTGCGAGAGCCCTTTTCACCTTCCTGAGATGCCAGATTAAAGAATGAATATATACTTTGTAAGCTCATATCAATAAATTATGCCTAATCAAACTTAGATTCCTTTCATCATTATCTTACACCTTTAGTATTCATTCCCACATGTGTTCCCTAGATTTCTGTTTGTTTGAATTAGAAAAACTCAAGCAGTTCTTTTGGAGTGTAGTGTGACCTCCTCATGGGCCACAATTTATATTCACCTTTAGAGGCCTGTTGCAATGTGAGTATAGTTATAGATCTAGAATCAAAGAAAAGTGGTAGGAAGGTAGGAGTGGGTCCTGAGGAGAATCAACATTGTCTTTTATGACTCTGGGGAGGCCATACAGTTTCCTCAGGCAACGCAAGTTTAGTCCCTCAGATGGAATAGAGAGGCCAGTACCTCTGGGGTGTGGATGCCACTCTGCCAGGTGTGGTTAGGCTTCCTTAGAGTTTTCTCACACATCCCCATCCTAACTTACAGGATCTCATTATTTCCCAATCAGTGCCTGCACTTTAATGGTAGATATGCTGAAGTTCCAGGGGGTTAAATTGCTTTGTAGTTTAGCCAGTCGCAAAATTAAAATCCAGCATTTGATTTTCAGTAATCTCAACTCTGTAGCTACAGGAGATAAGGGTCTCCCTTCAGAGCACATATAAAAGTTTTCAGGTGACTAATGTGGTAATTGAGCTGTGAATTCAAATCCCTTTGCTCCTCTTTTTCTTTCACCACTTTGTCCAGTAGTATTAAGAGTAACCAGCTAACCTCATTGCATTTGCTAGTTTTCCAAAAATGTTTGAAAGTATCATAAACATAGTCACTCAGCTTCTGGCTTCTTATGAGTGGTGGATTAGGAATATCTAATGTGTATATTTTTGTATCTTTATTACCAATTCAAGCCATGAACAAACAGTGCTATCTTTATTATTGTAAATAAAGTTACCAGGATTTTTATATCTAATCAGATCATAGAGCCAATTTTAGAAACCCCATAACCAATTCAGAAAATTTATCCTTAAAATTCCGTTCCTCTAGAATCTCTTTCAGTACCAAAATCTGTATTTTGTTAGAGTTCTTCACAGAAACAGAAAAAATGGTGTGTGTGTGTGTGTTACAATTTATTTAACATTGGTACACACAATTATGGAGGCTGGGAATCTGCTGTGTGCAATGTGGAGACACAAGAAAGGTGGTGGTGTAGTTCCAGACTATGTCTGATGGCCTGAGAACTAGACCTGATGTTGTAAGTTCTGATCCAACTGTGAAGGCCTGAGAATCAGGGGTACCAAGTATAAGTCCCAGTCCAAGGGCAGAAGAAGATCAATGTTCATCTCATGCAGTCATGTAGACAGTAAATGCTTCCTTCTTCTGTGTTTTTCTTCTATTCAGGCACTCAACAGATTAAATGATGCTGACCTACACTGGGAAATGCAACATGCTTTACTCAGTCTACTGATACAAATGCTAACTCATCTGGAAACATCTTCACAGACACACCTAAAAATAATGTTTAACCCAATATATGGACACCCCATGACTCCGTGAAATGAACATACAGGTAGTTTCAGGGAAAGTATTCATCACAGGTAGTTTCAGGGAAAGTATTAAGGAGGAGAAAAATAACCAAGACAGAGCCCAACCAGAGGTATCTGGATAGGCAGCATAAGGTGGGGTCCAGAGGCAATCATAACTTAGTTGCAAATTCCCATAGTAGAGTAGTTAACAGTGCCATTATCCCTTCTAGTTTATTATTATTGCAACTTTATTAGCTCTTCCTTATGTTCCATTTTTTTCTAGAACCCAGAAGAAGGTTTATATTTGGCTTCTGCCTCAACCATTTCACAGTATAACTCAAATTAACCTTTGATGGAGGAAGGGAAGAAATGAAGAGTAAGTGGAGGAGGAGTGATTGAGTGGCTCTGGGTTCTATGTGGAGCAACAACTTAACTCTCATTTCCTTGCAATGCCCTAGGAAGACAGTGGGACCTCAGAGGGGAGTACCTCTAGGGTGCATCTAGAAAATGTAGACTCCATGGTGTCAAACCTAATAGTCAATTCATCTTACTTGGTCCAACAACACAGTCAATACATATCTCCTTCTTGAAACACTTTCTTCATTTGGTTTAAATATACCAGTCTCATGCTTACTCCTACTTCACTGTCTTCTACACCTGTGATGGACAGGTCTTATGCATGCTGACAGCTTCTCCACTCAAGTGTCCGTGTGTCTTAGCTTTTCTACCTGTAATTTTCACTGTTACTCAGGAGTTCACCCAGCCCATATACAAGGTTTAACACCAACAGGAGCAACTCTCAATCAATGGGATATGAGATTTGGTAGATAAATACTTCAGCTTACTCATTCCTTGATGAGAATATTTTGAAATAATTTTTACACAGTGCCTCAGAAGACCCCCAGTGAGATGGAGACTCAGTTGCCCCTAGCAGTAACCAACTTATTAATGCTCGCTTTATTGGATTTTATTTCTTTCCTACTAACCTTCCTCAGTCTCTCATAAGTGTTTCCTGAAATTATGACCTAATAAAAAATCTGCACCTAAATCCTTGTTTCAAGGGAATCCAAGCTAAATGTTGGACTAAATGTTGGTTCTCTGAGGCTCTGTTCTTGGATCTCCTCTCCTTTTCTGTCTCACTCATTTTCTTGGGACTGAAATCCTTTAGTCTAATGGCTTTGAATACTATGTATGTGCAACGGTTTCCCAGGTTATGTATCCAAGCCCAGACCACTCCTCTAAACTTTATCTCCACATGGAGATCTAATAGGTATTAGACTTAACATGTCTAAACAGAGCTTCTGATAGCTCCTCTCCAAAAAATCTGCTCCTCTGGAAGATTTACTACAATTTAGTAAATCTGATGTGTTAGAGGAAAGGAGAGAAAGCCCATGTGGACGGAATGTGTTGTTAGAGGAGAAGAGTAACATGAGATGAGGTTGGAGGAGTAGGCAGGGACCAGATCATGCCCAGGCATTTAAGTCAAAGTAAGAAGTTTACATTTAACTCGTGTGCAATGAGAAGCTCTCAAAGGCCCTTTAGCAGGGTTATAACCTGATTTAAATTACATTTTAACAGAGAAATGAGACATTGAGAATAATTGAAAGTTCATCAGGTAACAAAGTTGAAGAGGGCTTTTCCAACAGAGGAAACAGGAAGCATGAATCGCTGTCAGTTCTGATTTGCCTATCTTCTATAAACCACCTTCACTAGACCTTTAATTGATCTGTGTTTTAATGTGGAGGCCATGAGCTTTAAATGTCACCTTTGTAAAAGAATTATTGGGCATTTATACAACGAGGTCCACACAAAAGTAATATCTTGGAGTAATAGAAATAGAAATAGGCCTGTGTTTATAGCCCCTGGTCCTTATCTTTTCAGATCCATAAACATGATTTTACAAATGCAATGAGAGTCTATTCATTAGTAATAACTGGGTTTAGCTACTCACCCTTACAAAAAATTAATGAATTATCATTTTATGAATTTAAAATAAATACATTATCTGGGGTTCTTTTGGTTGGAAGTACAAAAACCAACATAAGTCAATCAAAAACTTCAAAAAAAATTATTATGTACAATACAGAAGTTTGTCACAGAACTCAAGGCCAGGAATGCCATTTGACCCCAGGAAGAGACAAGAATGAGGAAGAGACAAAAATACTTTCTGGGTTTTCTGTGTGTTTCATCTATGTTCCCCTCTGAGCATCTGTTTCATTCTTACTCATATATCTCTGTGGAAGGGCTTCCTCTGATTCTCTGATCCATGTGGTAAAGCATTTTCTTCCCTTCTGTGAAGCTACGTTTCTCTACCTATTTTTCTCTGCTAGTTTTTAAATATTTATTAAACAAATTGAACTACAATGGAACCGCGGGTTAGGATGCAGAAACACACTCCAGTGTCATTAGCAGTCATGGGATCCCATAGCCAGTATTCAAGAGTCTAGCTCTTTCTATAGGCAATCTGTCTCACATTTCATATCTGAATAATGCAGAGTAAACATGACAAGCATGCCCTGAATCTAATGAATGGACAAGTCTGTCAGCAAATAGTATCAGTTCCATGCATTTCCTTAGGGACTCTTTTTTCAGAGGACCCAGTTATTCCACCATTTCAGCTTCACAATGTCAGAGATTCATTCGCTCTTCAGTGCTTTTCACCTTTCGTTAAAATCTAGTGCCTTAAGAATGAATCCTCTAGGACAGGTAGTGACTTAGGGAATCACAGTTTTGCCTCCAGACTCCCAGCCAAGTGTTGGGCTCTCTCCCTCCCATTCTCCTCCCGTCCCACTGCACGCCTCCTCCCACTCTCTGTCTTTCCTTGACTGTTAAACTGTTTTGACAGAATTAATTGAGTAAGGAGGCAGAGACCAGTGTGATTCTGGGTTAGAAACATAAACGCACTGGTTAGAAGAAAAAGCAAAAAAATGTCAGATACAGGCACGGCATTAGAGTTGGCTTATCAGACATGTGTTAGCCTGAAGTGCAGGAGCAGCAGAATTGACTTTGGGAACACAGGCTGGAGCAGAAATAGACCAGGAGACAGTTTCACACCCAGAGGACAGCTTTTTACACATATGGTTGTATTTGCTGGAAAGTTCTCTTCTACTTAACCCTGTATGGGAGACTGCCATGGAGAATCTGACACAGCTACTTCTCCATGTGCAGAAAGAGCATATCACACAGAGAAGCAACTGTTGAGACTGTGAAATCTGATTCATTATGTAAGTGTAAATGTGTAAATGTAGCCATATAATAAGTACTCAGTCTAGCCTCAGAGTCTAAAGTTGTCAATTTTTACAATCAAGTCTTGATTCTCTTATTTCTGTCTTGCCTCAAGCTTACAGGCCCCAAAGACTCAGTTAATTCACTTTCGCTTGGCATAAGACACAACTTTATCCCTCCCTGACCTCTTTCTGCCTCTGTCTTGACCTTTTACCAGTAACCAATTATTTTTCTTTGAATAAAGTAAAATGTATCTTTGACATCCCCATGTTGGCAGGTTGTACAGGGATGGACAACAAAGATTTTTACTGGGGAAATCAGAGGATGAAACATTGTTTTTTAAGTGTCATGAAAAGGTCTAGGATTATAGGACACTGCTCTGCTCCTGAAAGAATTGTCTACTTACACTAAGAAATAACAGAATAGTAGGGTGTTAGTATTATGATCACCTGAAGCTTGAGGAGAAAAAAAAGTAGTTCAATCACAAGAATTCTAAGCTTTTCCCCAAGTTTCAAGAAAATGTCTACCCACATTTTCCTTCAAATGTTCCTTTCATTGTTTCATTCCTTTAATGTTGTTTGCAGACATAGATCTTGCCTTAGTAATGGTCTGCACATTCAGTCAAAGTGACAGGTCTGAGGATTCCAGGAAGCTTGGGAAGAGGCATGAAAGGCCAGAACCAACGTCAAGGGGTCAGAGGTGAGCACAGGCCACGTGGAAGCTCATCTTCCCCAGCAAGAGGGAACTCAACAGCTCACATCTACAGGCAGCAATGGGGGCTGCTTGTCCCTGAGAGCAAGGCATAAGCCCAGTGTTCAGACTACTGAGGGAATGAGGGAGTAGTGGCTCAAGCCTGAGCCCCAGAATGAGTACAAGGATAATCAGGGCTCAGGAGAACAAGCAGAGGGCAGGCAGGGCTAGTGGGGCCAGGTCAAGCATCAAGAACACCAGGATACTATCCTGTAAAGAGAAGAGGAAAATGCAGTAAGGATGTGTATAAAGGCCAGGAAGGAATTATTCACTTGAAACTCACATTAGCTAAGGAAGAAGTCTGGGGCTCAACACAGGAAAAAGAGCTAAGCTATGTACAGATCCCACAATGATGTGAGCCAGGCCAGAACCTGGTGCAGTATCCCAGGGACTTACTCAGCTAGCTCCATGTGAGTCACAAACAGTACTGATATCTATTAACATATCTTATCTTCACATAATCACAAAGTCTTTGAGGTAAACTAGACAAGCGTCTTTCTGTTTTACCCATGAAAGCACTTAGGTTCAGAGGAGTTAAGTGATTAACATTACACAGCTTCAAAGTAGCAGCAGCAGGGTCAAACCCTAGCCTCCTGCAGTTAAATTTATTCTTCTCTGGGTACTAACTGCTTCGCATATTCCTTGATCAACTATCAGTTCTTATCTAGTTCCAGAGTCAGTGGTTTAACCAAGTAGCCCCACATGGATTACACAATGGGGCTTCAGACCCGAGGCTCTTTTGAGTCAGCCACCAAGGGGCTGCACTTGCATTTTTTAACCAAATTGGGACAGGGCTTCTTCCTTCAGTCTCCTGAAGAGGTCTGTAGTTCAGGGCTGGTATTGTGGTCTCTCTGATAAGACTCTCTCATGGGCATTCTCAAAAAGCCCTCTACCGTAGTTCCACTCTCACAGACTAATTTAAAATCTAGGAGTGATGCCAAATAGAATGAGGTAGAACCATCTTTCATAGTTTAACTTAGAGTTTCAAGGTTAGGTTTATCTAAGAGAGTAACCTTGGGTTGAGAGTAAAGACTGTTTATTATGGTTCTGCTATATGATTTGGAAGCAGTTTTAATGATTTTGAAGAGTTGCTTAGTTTCTCCAACTTTCACTTTATGTTTAATATAAAGATGTTGATCAAATAATTTTCAGAACACCTCTTGTTTTTACATTCAATACCTGTATGTTCTCACACTCAATACCTGTATAGTGTCAGCCCTACCTCTACCCACCAGCCCAGGAATGAAACCCACCACAGGACCTGGACTTCCAGCCATATCCCTGGAAGTACTTACAGAGCAGGTGATGACTATGAGTAGCTTCATGGCGCTTGTGGAGATACCCTTTTCCCCAGAGTACACCCCCATCATTTCCTCTTCCTTTACCATCCTCCTTGCCAGCCCTTATGAACTCTCCATCTGTAGGACTTACCTGAGCAGATGACAGCCACATCTTCCTGGTGGGTGCAGTCGTGATATCCCCAAAATCTGTGCTGGCACTGCTCCAGGGACTGCTCTTCTCCTGAGCAATGAACATCATCCAGCCAGATGCGGCCAACCCCAGGGCCATAGCTTTTCCGGTCTTTGAAGGATGGAGAGAGGGACTTCCCACAGCCCAGTTGCTTGCATACCACCTGGTCCTCCTTTTCTCCCCAATTATCATCACAGACAGAGCCCCATACGCCCTTGTGCAGCACCTCCAGTCGCCCAGAGCAGAGCTTGTCTCCTCCTACTAGTCTCAAGTCAAAGGGATCTGCATGATAGGGCAGGAAGTCAGAGGTTGGAGACAGGAAGGGAAAGGAGAAAAAATAGATCATTTATTTTTAAAATGTTTTCATTTTGTATTCTTTGTTTGTTTGTTTTGAGATATCATCTCACTCTGTTGCCCAGGCTGGAATGTAGTGGTGTGATCACCGCTCCCTGCAGCCTCAACCTCGAGGGCCCTAGTGATCCTCCCACCTCAGCCTCCCGAGTAGCCGGGACTACAGGTGCATGCCACCAAGTTCAGCATTTTTTTTTTTTTTTTTTTAGGAGACAGGGTTCTACGTATGTTGCTCAGTCTAGTCTCAAACTCTTGGGCTCAAGTGCTCCTCCCACCTTGGCTTCCCAAAGTGCTGGTATTATAGGCGTGAGCCACTGCAACTGGCCAAGAAGATCATCTACATCCTCACCACCCCCATAAGCACATTTGAAACTCTCCACCTGTATTTCTGTGATTAGAGCTCCTTCTCTAGCTCTCCATCAGGTTCTAACCCCTGTTGTCCAGGTCGGCTTCCCTCACAAGGATCTTTTCACTTCCCCATCTATTTTATAAATCTAGTATTTATAAATGACATTCTAATAAGTTTTAAAAATTGAAGAACTTAACAGATATATAGAAAGATGTACCTTGTTCCTACAATATAGAATTCAAAATAATAAGAGTTCATATTAATATAGTGCTTAATATTTAAAGCATTTTCAGATACAAAATTGATTATTATTATATCCATTTCAAAAACAAAGGAATTAGTTATCTGCCCAGTTAAATAAGTTTGCAATGGTCCTTTGGTGCATGAGTAGCTCTTTGTAAATACTGTTTGAATGAGATTCCACATAATTAAATCCATAAATAAACCTAGTCTCTGGATGCACAGGCATTACCTTCACATTCGACCCACGTGTCTTCATCATGGATGCAGGTGCTCTTTCCCCAAGGCCCAGAAGGGCAATCCTGAAGGGTTGCTTCTCGTCCTGAGCACGACATCTGGCTCAGCCACTTGGATCTTTGGCCCTGGGCAGGCTTGTTGCAGCGTTTTTGAGTCAGTACAGCCCTCCCACATCCCAGCTGCCGGCACACCACCTTTGCGGCCCGGAGGCTCCAGCCTGTTTGGCACACACTATACCACTGGTTCTGGTGCTTCACTTCCACGCGTCCCTTGCAATGCCCAGGGCCATCAGCCAACCTGACATTCTCTGGGACTGGGGAGAAAGGGCTCTCTGGGTCTGAGGGGAAAGAAAGAGAGTGTGTCTGTTCCCTGCCAGAACATGGTCTTCTCAGTAAAGGGGGCCCAATGGACACATCTCTCAGTTCTTGGTGTTCAGTACAAGGCATGCTAAAGTGCTTAACACTGCCTCATAGATGCCTGCTGAAAGAATGAATGAGGGAATTAATGAAGAAAATGTAATTTCCAAATTCCAAGTTGAATCATTATAATTTCTGTAGCATTTTAGTTTTTCAAATTGTTTTCACGTTCAACTTGTCATTTGATCCTCACAAGAGATCTTGTATAGACTTTTAAACATAAATGCAATAACACACAAGATATGTCCAACACCAAATGCCTTTTGGTTCATTGTTGGCGTTGCAAACTAAATATATCAGATTAGTACTCCCAATCCTCAATCTTTCTAAAAAATAGGACTGAGTCTTCAATGTCAAGGCAAAAGGTGACTGTTTCTCTAGAAACAAATTCTGTAGGGAGACAAAGAAAGACGAGTCATGGATTAGCTCCTCAGTCACATCGCTGTCTAATGAAGAAAAGAGAAGAGACTATTCATACATAGAAAGCAAGTATATGGGGGGAAGTAAAGGAACACAGACCTCTTTGTCTATGTATCTCTCTATCATCTATCCACCTATTAGATTGTGTTAGTTTCCTATGAGTATCTCCTGTCTACCTGACTAGAAGATAAACTCCTGGAAAACTGAGACTATTTTTTAAAAAGCATACATTATACTTTGCGAGCTCATTTCTTCCCCCATAACTCCATGCCCAGCTCCAGATACAAGATACTCTATTCAACAAATGTTTAGTGGTGTGCATGTTGGCATGTGTGTAAACAAGAGAAACAAGTTCTCGTATAGATTGAAACTAAGATAAAAGTATTTGCTCAATCAAGTAGAAATAGCAGTTCTAGGTGAAGATATTGTTTATCTCCAGCACTGACAATTGGGTAAGTGTGAAATGTGGGGGGTGAGGGGCCAATTAGCCATTGTATGAAAGTCTATGGTGGGGAGTGAAGACAAACAAGAGTGGCCACGAGGGGTATGGCAGCTGGCAAGTGGTCCGGGGCCCCTGCCATACTCACTCTCACATAATGCCCCAGCATCTTCATTATGTAAACAATTGTAAGCTTCTTCTTGCTCACATTGAGCCAGTGTATCTTCTGTTCCTGTGCAACCGACCTCTTGGATGAAGACCTTTTGCTCGTTTTCTGCTGGTGGCTCATATAAAATACCACTGGGGGTTCCGTTGGCAGCTCCACAGCCCAGCTCCCGGCACACTACAGCCACATCCTTCATGTCCCAGCCATCATCACACACGGTGCCCCACTGGCCATTCTGTTTCACCTCCACCCGCCCTTCACAGCGGTGGAGGCCCCCCACCAACCGCACTCCAGATGGAGACGCTGCAAAGAGACAGGTTATAGCTAGAGACCTGAGAGGAGCTCAGAGGGTCCTTAGGTATGTACTCAGTCAATCTGGGACTCTTCCACCATTCAAATGGTGTAGAGTGTTGGGGAACTAGAAATGAAGGATCAGAAGAAAAGGCGAGGAAGAGGAGCTTCAGAACTCCATCTCTGAGTTCTGGTTCTGCTACAGCCTTAATGGTACCCTGCCAAGAAACTCTACTTCAAGATACCTGGACATGACTGCTGGCATTATCAGATTGAAGATTAAGGAAAAGAGGTTGGTTGAAGATTCAGCAGAGTTTTAGATTCTCTGGAGGTCAGAATCAGAAGGACCTAAAAAGATCACAAAGTCCACCCCATTATTTCACAGATAAGGAAAATCATCCTCATGAAAGTGGTGGTCCCATGGCTACATTGTCCAAAAGAGGAAACCCCGGACCTGAACAGAGGTGTAAAGAGAATATCTATTGTGTTTTTCTCCTTCTTGACTCTGTCTCTCTCCATGGCAGCCAGATTGAGGCAGAGTGTCTATAATTCAGGCTGAACAACCTAACTATCTCTCACTCTCAGTGGCCAATCCATGCCCATCCTTGCTGCTTCCTATAAAATTGTTCCTTGTTCGAGTACCCACCTCAGAAGAAATACAGAGCACTGGGAGAGGGAAGAGTCAGAGTCTCAGAGCCCCAAGAGTTTGATCTAATTCTAGGGACTAGAAGCATAAGAGAGGATCCATGGAACCTCCAGATAAGTTGTGAGAAACCTAGGACTTGGTTCAGTTTCATGACTAGAACTCTGGAAGTAGAAAAGACTAACAGAAGTGGGGTGCGATGGCTCATGCCTGTAATCCTAGCACTTTGGGAGGCTGAGTCAAGTGGATCACTTGAGGTCAGGAGTTTAAAATCAGCCTGGACAACATGGTGAAACCCTGTCTCTACTAATAATAATAATAAATAAATAAATAAATAAATAAATAAATAAATAAATAAATACAAAAATTAGCCAGAAATTGCTTGAACCCAGGAGTTGGAGGTTGTAGTGAGCTGAGATCATGCCACTTCACTCCACCCTGGGCAACAGCGACACTCCATCTTGAAAAAAGAGAGAAAAAGAAAAGACTAACAGAAATTATCTTCCTTCCACCAAGACATGCAAGGAGAGTAGAGATGGCTGTGTAGGGAGACCAGGGAAGAGCCTATTAGACAGCAAGCACTTGTTAGGTGAGTACTATATTTCTGTTTTGTTTGTTTGGTTTTTAGTGAACTCAGAGAACAGTGATGAACAAGAGAGATAGCATTGCTGCCCTCAAGAAGCTTATATTAAGCTTGGCAATCCCACCAAGCCTCCTGCAGCCTCAGAGCAATATAGCAGAGGCTGAATTTGCCATGTTTACATGGAGAGAGACAGTTAGCTGAGAGAGTTCTGGTGCACCGGGAGAGGCCACGTTTGGACTGGAAGTCTATGGCTTATTGGAAGATGAACAGCTTAATAAGGGCCAACATGGTTCACATGGGATCACCCAGATTGCATGCATGGATGGAACATGACTGCTGAGGACCAGATTTCCCACAGACTGCCTTGTCTCAACTGCACACAAACTCCCCGGAGTTTAGAATCAATCCAAGAGAAGTAGTTCAGTGAGAAAACTCTAACCTGGCTAATTTTAAACTGCATCAGGAAGCTTATGTTTAGTTCATGCATTTGTTTTTTGTTTCTTTCCTTTTCTTCCTTAAATTTTTTTGGGAAAAAAATATATAAAAATGGAGGCTATAGAGAGCAATTAAAAGTTAACCATAAAAAATAAGGCTTTTATGTAAACCATAAAAAACTAAGAAAAGTTTTCATTTTCACACAACTGAGTTTAAGGCTCATAGATCTGGATAAAAATATAATTTAAGAGCAGTTACCCAAAAATGTTTTTATCTTCATGAGTAGCATGAACCATAAATAATTTTGGGGTCATTGTATCTGAGATTAGAGTTTGGATTGGCATTATTGCGTACTACAGGAAATACTAGCCATCAGGATTAACGGTATATTTTCTTTCCTTGCTGATTACAAAATTCTCAATTTTTAATCAGTTTTCATTTTCTATGGGGTAGAAGACTGAAATAGCCATGGGAAAGAAGAAATAAATAAAACAAAAAACAAAAAACAAAAAATAAGTAAACAAGAAATTCAGGGAAAGAAGAAATAAATTAAAAAACAAACTTTTTTAAAACAAGAAATTCAGCTTGATGAAACAGAAGGGTTGAGAAAATAATAATCTGAATGTCCAGATGAGAACCCAAGAAGGTTGCATCCTTCAGGGTATAGAATTCTCCACACCAATAGCAATGTTTCTGGCTGCCCCTCTCTGGTAAAGTCTCTATGATCAAGCAGAAAGGGAGACTGGAGGGATAATATACAAGAAACTGATAATCCACAACCCGTAGCCTCCCCTTCTATAAACTCATTCTCTCTGTGCACCATTTCCTTGGGTTTACAATTTGTGCATTACCCAAAGACTCCCTGAGCAGGAAATCCGGCCTATACTCTGCTGGTCAAGCTATGTGCTACAAGCAACAGTGCGTTTCTAATTCAAACAAAGATACCATTAAGCCTGGCAGGGGGACCTGGATATGCTGGAAACCAACAGGAAGAAACCGAAAGGAAGTTCATTTTTCAAGTATGCCCATAAGGCAGTGAAGTGCATTCTAGACCTGAAATGAACCTAGCTCTTACTTGGATGCTGGCCAAGTGGCCACAGAAACCAAGTAGGGACAGGTGCCCTGCCAGGGTAAACCATCCAAACCCTTCTAAATTCTGGAGGTGGAAATCTGCCCACACAAGACTGAGTGGGTGAGGTAGGAAGCCAGAAAGGAAATGTGCTGGGCCTGTTTTGAACCAGTCTTTCTCTGTGGCTCAAGAAGTTTCAAAATTTCCCCTCTCCTGAGCTTGAGGCCTCCCTCTCAGAAACCCCCAAAAATCTTACCTAGGAATGCAGATCTGGTGCAAATGGCTGGTGAAAAAAGAAGGAAATGAGTGAGGTCAATTTCCAAGACTTTATTCAAAGAACACGACTCTCTAGAAAGCCTTCACAGAACCCTGTGAGACAAGAGTGGTAGATGCAGCACCTCCAGTGTCAGTCCTGTTGGGACCTTCTTCTGGGATGACCATCTTTCAAGGACACAGGGACACTGGCTAGAAATCACAGAGACCAATTCTACCACAGCTAACTGGTTCAGCCTGTTTCCTTCACACACGGTGGTGGATAGATTGGTTTTCTATTCTAGTCAATTAGATCGATTGGTTATTACTGCCTGAAGTAAAAGTGTGGTGATGCAGCCTCTTGGCACAACAAGAAAGAGTGCTGGAGGCCACTGGGAAGATGCACTGGCCGGGGGAGATAAAGATGCCACGGTGGGCAGTGCAGAAAGTAGGGCAAAGGGGCAGGATATGCCTGTGTTCGTTGGCACAGCATTTAGACCAGGTAAGCAAAGTCTTACTGTAAAAGGCCAGACAGTAATATTTTCGGTTTTGTGGGCCATGTGGTGTCTGTTGCAACCACTCAGCTCTGCCATTGTAGCCTGAGGACAGTCTCATATATGTATGCAAATGAGGATGGCTATGCTACATTAAACCTTTATTTATTAGACACTGAAATTTAAATTTCTTGTCATTTTCATGTGTCATAAAATATTATTTTTCTTCTGTTTTTTTCCTACCATTTAAAATTATAAACCTCATTACCAGCTTGCAGGCTGTTTTAGCTGATTTAGATGAATAGCTCAGAAAGTAGCTCTATATGTAGTTCCAAACCTCCAGATTCCAGCAGCAGCCTATCTTTAACACATGGGAGATTCTTCTTACAGGATCTCTGTATATTTGGACTCCTTTCTCCATAAGGTCCCTCCTAATGCTGTAGAGAGTCCTGAACCCTGTAACCTTCAGGAGTCCCTGAGGCCTATGCGTTTTCAACTGCAAAACACCCACCTCCCCCATCTTACAGGATTTTTCGGAAGGAGCAAATATCTTTGGACCTCCAGCCTACAGTTTTTCAGGCAGATTCAAGTAGTTCAGTGGTTTACCCTGGAATATTTTCTTTCCTTGGTTTCCAAATAACTTCTCATTACCCTCATTCCCTTAATCTTCAGAATGTGACCACTGTCAGACTCAATGAGGCCTTCTCTGCAACTGTCCAAAACTCAAGGTTATATTATACATAATGGGAAAAATTGCATAACCACCACCCCAGCATGTGTACATGTGAAGGAAAGTGAGCATGGCAAGCCTGATATGCAGGTGCAAACATGATATGGCCAGTAAGTGACTTGGAAGCTCTGCAGCAGGGTGGGTAACTGCAGAAGGCATGGGCCAGAAAGGCTTCATGAAGCATGAGCCTGGAAGACCTAGTAGTATATCCATGAGGGGCAGGACTAGCCGTTGAGTGGTGTGGGGGGTGTATGGATGTTTAAGATGTGGTCAGTCCCTTACATTGAACACAAAAGTGTCCAGTTGAGAGGCCTGCATGGGCTTTGGTGATGCACTAGGTCATCAAGACATAAAAGTGGATGTGATTGATTAGTGTAGGGACTTACTAGGCCTTGCTAGATGCTTTATATTAGTTATCTTATAAAAAAAAACTGCTAAAAACCTCTGAGGAACATAATCTTATCCTCACTTCATAGATGAGAGAGCAAGATTTCAGAGAGGTATGGTAACTTACGAATTCATAAAGCTAAGAAATCAAAAAGACAGGATTGAAAACCAGGTCTCCTTGGCTCCACAATCACCAGATTAACTAGGTTAATCTCTAGATTACTCTAAGCAATGAGAAACTGCAGAAAATTAAAAAAAAATTTATATGAAACACTTTTCAGAGGAAACCAGACAATATGATCAATGAAAGGTGATTGTCTTGCAGTTCTACGTCCTTTCCTGGCTCTACTTGCTGCTACCTGGTGCCCATTCATTTGTCTTCTTACTAATAGTACATTTAGAAACATTTATGTAAAAAGAGAAATGGGATAAACTATCATTACTCTGTCATTACAAATATAGGAAAATAGAAAAAAATCTGATAAAGTGAATTACAAATGTGTATGGATTAAGTGGCTTTTTAAGGATTAGACTAGTTACCAAATGTAGAAAGGAAGGAGAAGCTCACCCTTGAAAAACATCTAAATCTGTTCCAGGTTCACAGGGAGAAAGTTCTCCTAATCAAAGTTCCAGAAAACTCTGAAGCCTAAACCAGCAGGTGCAGAGATACTCACCAAGGATCAAGGAGAATAGCAGAGCCATGACCAAAGCAGCTGAAGATGATGAGCTGAAATTTAAGGCTGGAAGGAGGCCCCCGGGCAGCAATATTTAGTTTGAGCTCCAAATATGTTAAGAGGAGGGACAAAGACAGGTCCTGAGTGTGGTCAAAGCATTATCAGATGATCAGAAACCAATAGACTTGGGAGGCAGAACTGACAGAGCTGGACTTGCTAAAATCAGCATGTTCCAGAAGAAGGGAGGTGGCCAGAACTAGCAGAAAATTGCTGAACACAAAACAGAAACAGGCTGTCATGACTTGGTTCTGCTGTAAGTCCAGCTCCATCCATCTCTGCTATAGCTCTTTTGTTATGTAAACAGAGGAAACACCTCCCACAAGGAAAGGCAGGTACCAAAAATACGGTCATCTCTCAGTAGAAGACAAGGCAGTACTTAGTCTCCAAGGATGGTTTGCAAGGGAAGTAAGTCAATTTTTATTCCTTTACCCAAGAGGGAAGTGTCTAGAAAATTTGGAAGCCAGAAGCCACAGGATAAATGCAGAGTTGCCCTTGGAGGCATACTCCATAAAGCATAATCCATGGTGCCAATCTCTGCATATAGGCCTGACTTTACTGGCTTCAAACCAGCTTTCTCAGTACTAAGCAGAGGGTCCAATGTACAAGTTTGTTATTTTTCTATGCTTCTGCTGGTGTATGCCCATCTTTGGAAGCTGGATGGAAACAGATCCCTGAGGCGAGGGGCATCACAATCATTGAACTCAAGTTGTCTGTAGGTCTAAGACATTATGGACAGAGATTAAGCAGTAAGACCCCCTAAGGCCCCTCTGTCTTGTTATATTATTAAGTATAACTATGCTTCATGAGCTATTCTACTCCAGATTGATCAAGCAATCAATTTTGTATGCTAACATAATCCCTGCATTCCAAGCAGGGTAATTGTTCCTCTACAGTGAGACATTTTTGCTTCTTTGTAATATTCAGGTCACTCAGCAGAAATCTTGGTTCATTGTAGCATTCATTTTTAATCCCGCGTTTCTTCACTTACTTAATATTGTATTCAAGGAAAAGTTTTTAGCACTCATGAATGCCAGGTAGTACATGAAGAAACAAGGGATAGTTTTGCACTGTAAAAGTATATGGTCTAGTAGTTGTGATAGCGTGTGGAAACTGCTGTTAAGAGAGAAAAGTATAAGAAATTTTGGAGGCCAGGCAAGGTGGTTCATATCTGTAATCCCAGCACTTTGGGAGGCCAAAGTGGGAGGATTGCTTGAGCCCAGGAGTTTGAGGCTGCAGTGAGCTATGATCAGGCCACTGCACTTCAGCCTGAGTAATAGAATGAGACCCCATCTTTGGAAAAAAAAAAAAAAATGAAATGAAATGAAACTTTGGAGGAAATGGTTATTCTGCTTGGAGCTAATCAGAGAAGACTTCACAGTAATGATGATACTTGAGGAGGGGTTTAGGATGAGTTAAGTGGAGAATCCGAATAGGAAAATATTTTGCCATGCATATGCAGACAAGTGAAACAACATTACTTATTTAAGGAACCACAGGTAGTTTGGAATGACTGGATTATAGTCTGCTTAGTGATCTGGGGCCAGGGGTTACTGATGTTGAAAGTAAAGACACTAGATGATATGCAAGTAGCAACAAGAGCCAGATAATTGAGGGTCTATTATGAATGGGTTTCTAAATGCTAACTATTCACATCCTTCCCTCTCTAGATTCTGAAGTGACACAACAATAGGGACAAAATTCAGAAAAGCTTCAAAATATCATCTTTACTGTTGATGAAGCTACATTAGACTACCACTGGGATCTAAGGTTCTATACATTTACCTTCATTCTTCAGGAGCCAGGTGTGCACAACTGAGTTTACCCTTGGAAAAGAAAAGACTTTATGTGGCTTGAGAGAAGACAAACCTATTAGCAAACACAGGTTTCATACTTCAGAAATATATTTTCCCCATTCCATGTGGAAAATTGAGTGAAGGAAGAGGAGAAAAGAAAAAGAAAACTTTTCCCCCCAATATAGTATTTTATCAACAGGCGTGAGAACATGAAGAAAGGAAAAGGTAACTTTTTAGCCAGGAAGGACATTATCCCACAGGACACAGGAGGTCACCAAAGGGTGTTACACATTTGAGGTATGTATTTTGGCTGCAGCACTGAGGAGGATTTGGGATGGAGGACATCAGTAATGGGACATTAAGACCCATTAAGAGATCACTGCACCAGAGAGAGCAGAGGAGGACTTCAGTAGGAGGTAGAAGAACGTACCTGAAACCTACTGTGTTTGGAGGATAAAAGTTACTTAACATGAGCAAGGAGGCTGTATTGGCTGGAAGCTTCTAAAAAGTGGTAAAGGTCTGAAATAATCACTAAAAGGAAAGGGAGTCTGAAAAAAGACAACTAAACTATCTGTTTTCAGCATTGGGTGGAAAAACTTGCATTTGTAAGCAGCATCCACGTGCCCAGTTGTGGGATCTTCTCAGGCTGCAGTCAGAAGGCTGATGTGAGAGGCACGTAAAGCCAGAGTTCAAGCTGAGGGACCCACCCAACTGGTGTATGAGGCTTAGAGAAGACCAGGACATAGGCTGATGAAAAGTGAAAACAGAAATAAGTTCTGGGAAAGGGAACCTAAGTGAGGGAAGTGCTGGGGAAAAGGAGAGTGTTAGAAAGTTCAAGGTATAGGAAGTTGTTCAGAGATTTGGAGAGAAGTGCTTGAAGTTTCAGAGAAGCTGTTCTGGGCAATGACCAGGCACAAGCCAGGATATGAGAAGAGAGTGAAGGAAGAAGTTTCAGAAGCTGAGGGGTTTAGGGAATTGAGAAGTGGTTATCAAGAAGAGGACCGCCAAGAAAAGGGAGGTGGAATGGGAGGCACAGGTTAGGGAAGCCCAAAGCTATGCGGAAGTAGATACCTGTCTGGAGGACGTCAATACATGACACACAACAAAAGCTAGAAGACACTCTGAGGGGCCCTCTCAGGGAGGGCAAGCTTCATGTCCTGCAGGTTTGGCATCAAGGTAAAACCCCTAGGATAAATAGTTGAGTATGTCAATTGTGGCTCCGTGAGAGTAGAAAACCATCCAAATTGCTCTTCCTTACATGTCAAATGCTTAGCATGCAATAAACGTTTGCTGAATCGACAAATGCATGCAGGAATGATTGTATTGTGAGACAGAACATCACCGAGCCTTTAGACTCACCAGAAATGCCATCTCTTGGCTCTATTCCTTGTCCACATTGTGCTTTCTGGTGGCTGGGACTGACATTCTGAGACGGTTACAGAATGACTGAGACTCTCCCAGGCCAATGTTTTATTGGCAATTGATCCAGAACACAGAGTTCTGATGGGTTTGGTTGCTCTTTCCTGTGTACATCTGCAAACACCTCTAAATAATCGCTGATTCCCTTCTGTCGCTCTCACTGTGTCCCTTCTCCCTTCCCAATAGTGACCAAGATGGAGAAGCTCAACATTATGTCACATGAGAAATAGATCCAGGACTTGGGGTTCAGGGAACATAAGCACTGTCTTCAGGAACTTGAAATAAAATTGTTCTGTGGGATTTGTTAGGAGAAAACACCATGTACCTATGGAAACTACAGTTGACACAGGTTTGAACTTGGCTGGTCCATCCACTAATACACAGATTTTTTTCAACTAAATACAGAGGGCAAATTTTTCACATATGCAAGAATTGAGTATCTGGGTATAATAAGGAATGACTATATTAAAAAAAATTAAAACCCATCATGAGAAAAAAAAAAAGACAGAATACGTTTCCCCAGAGACCATAAACTCTATAACTGTACACATTGAGTCACATTGCCAGTTAATAGATCCATTATTTATGATTGGTTATTATTAATACTTTTTTAATATCACTAATCTTAAGATTGTTTATGGCAAAGAAAGATCCAATCACTCACAGAAAAGAGGCCCTAAGGACTTAGGAGTAAAAACTCCAGCACCAACCCTGTCAGCTTGGGCCCTTGTGGATGCTGCAGGGCAGACAGGACACCTGCACTGTGGCCTCCCTCAGGGTCATGACAAAATTGCAATGGCTTTTCATTCTTCAGGTATCTGCAATTAGGGATCCAAGAGGACAGAGAACAGATGATAGCAGCCCAAAGGCTGGAGTCCACAGGGAGGGAACTCAGTGAGCCTCCCTGTCCAGGGTGCCCTGGTTGAACCTGGACTGCCTGCCCACATCCTGCTAGCAGCAAAATCAGCCCTAGCTGTCCTTGTGTCCCTGGCGTGCTCTGCCCTGGAACTTCTACCTGTGCTTTTCTGGACTTTCCTGGAACCATCTTCAAAAAGCAACAATATAGTGCAGAGGCTATGAGCATGGGTTTTGGGTGCGGGCAGACTTGGCTTCCAATTCTCACTCAGTAACTTACTAGCTGTGGGACCCTGTACAAGATAAATGGGTCCTTTCTTGGTAGCTTTGTTGACAAGATTTATTTATTTATTTGTTTATTTATTTATTTATTTATTTATTGCTAGGATGATCAGTTTTCATTTCTTCATTTTAAAAACTGAATGTTTAATTAATTTAATCTTGCTTAATCCACATTCATGTTCCTCTTTTAAATGGGAAATCATAAGTGACAGGAAAGCAAATAGCTTACAGGGTCACACCTCAGAAGCACTCTGGAAGCACCCTGCAAAGAGGCCAGCTCACTTCCAAAGGCTAATTAGCCTTGTCCAGGCACCATTGTGCCCCAAAGTCGGGTCACTGGACACATATTCATGCTGAAAGCCCACATTCTCATGTCAGAATAAATGGTTCAGTACAGGACTCATGAAGAAAGAGGAAAGAGGAGCTATCCAAGGAGCTGGCCTGGCAAGGGAAGTATCATGAGGGTTACTAGACATCACTGCACTTTGCTGCCCCTGCATGGAGAACATTACACCAGTGCAAAATTTGAGTTTTGTAAAAGAGTCACATGAACAGTTTTCTCATGAGCACTCCCTACTTAGCCTTGATAACATTGTACTGTGAAGTTCCACTCCTTCCTTACCAAGGAGATGATGATTTTCCTTAATCCATGTGATTGAGAGAACCATCTGTTCTACCTAGACCCCCCACACCGATTTCTCTTCTTGAGGGTCTGCCAGTCCTCTCTGTGTGTCCACATCATTTCTGTCACATGTGGTCTCGGGGACAGGGGGAGGGTGTAGTTTCCTATTTTCAGCTCCTGACTCTTCTTTTATTAACTGGTGTTCATCACCTATTCTTGAAAACAAGTTGGAAATGGAATAAAGAGATAATAATGATACAAGAGATGGCTAAATGCATTTAGGAGGAGGGGAGAAAGGAAGAGCAGACGGGGGCTATCCTCCATCACCCCTTATTTCAGTGCTCTCAAAGTTGGTAATACAATTTTTATTGAATATTATCAATTTAACCACAAATATTTAGTGATTATCTCTTGTGAACCAAGTACTGTCCTAGGCTCTGGAAAAGAGGAGGACAAGAATTAGAGTTGGTTAAAACATAGTCTTTAACACACAAGCAGTAATTAAATTAAAAGGCAGTAATTAATTAAATTAAAAGGCAGTAATTTTGAATGCTACAATATAAATGTAAGAAACTTGGGATGGGAGGGGTGTGGTGGCTCATGCCTGTATTCCAGCATTTTGGGAGGCCGAGGTGGGCAGATCACAAGGTCAAGAGATCAAGACCATTCTGGCCAACGTGGTGAAACCCTGTCTCTACTAAAAATACAAAAATTAGTTGGGTGTGGCAGCATGCACCTATAGTCCCAGCTACTCAGGAGGCTGAGGCAGGAGGATTCATTGAACCCAGGAGGCGGAGGCTACAGTGAATGGAGATGGCTCCACTGCACTCCAGCCTGGGTGACAGAGCAAGACTCCATCTCAAAAAAAAAAAAAAAAAAAAAAAAAGAAAGAAAGAAACTTGGGATAATTATTTATTCATAGTCTCTATTGTATTCTTGCAACTATTAGTACAGTATCCTTAATATTTGATTAATAAATATTCTAATCAGGGCGCACCCAAGATGGCCAAATAGGAACAGCTCCAGCCTCCAGCTCCCAGCATGAGCGACATAGAAGATGGGTGATTTCTGCATTTTCAACTGAGCTACCGGGCTCATCTCACTAGGTCGTGTTGGACAGTGGGTGCTGGTCAGCAGTGCAGCCTGACCAGTGAGAGCTGAAGCAGGATGAGGCATCGCCTCCCTGGGAAGTGCAAGGAGGAAGAAAATTCCTTTTCCTAGTGAAAGGAAATTAAGAAACACAACACCTGTAAAACCAGGTAACTCCCACCCTAATACTATGCTCTAACAAGGGTCTTAGCAAATTGCACACCAAGAGATTATATCCCACACCTGGCCCAGAGGGTCCCATGCCCACGGAGCCTCCCTCATTGCTAGCATAGCAGTCTGAGATCTAACTGCAAGGCGGCAGCAAGGCCAGGGGAGGGGCGCCTGCCATTTCTGAGACTTAAGTAGGTAAACAAAGCTGCTGGGAAGCTCCAATTGGGTGGAGTCCACCACAGCTCAAGGAGGCCTGCCTGCCTCTGTAGACTTCTCCTCTGGGGACAGGGCATAGCTAAACAAAAAGCAGAAGAAACCTCTGCTGATGTAAATGTCCCTGTCTGACAGCTTTGAAGAGAGCAGTGGTTCTCCCAGAATGGAGGTTGAGATCTGAGAACGGACAGACTGCCTGCTCAAGTGGGTCCCTGACCCCTGAGTAGCCTAACTGGGAGACATCCCCCACTTGGTGCAGACTGACACCTCACACCTCACATGGCTGGGTACACCCCCGAGACGAAGCTTCCAGAGCAAGAATCAGACTGCAACACTGGCTGTTCAGCAATATTCTATCTTCTGCAGCCTCTGCTGCTGATACTCAGGCAAACAGGGTCTGGAGTGGACCTCAAGCAATCTCCAGCAGACCAACAGCTGAGGATCCTGACTGTTAGAAGGAAAACTAACAAACAGAAAGGACGCCCACACCAAAACCCCATCAGTACGTCACCAGCATCAAAGACTAAAGGCAGATAAAACCACAAAGATGGGGAAAAAGCAGGGCAGAAGTGCTGGAAATTCAAAAAATCAGAGTGCATCTCCCCCTCCAAAGGAATGCAGCTCATCACCAGCAACAGAACAAAACTGGATGGAGAATGACTTTGATGAGTTGAGAGAAGAAGGCTTCAGTCCATAAAACTTCTCAGAGCTAAAGGAGGAACTATGTACCCAGTGCAAAGAAACTAAAAACCTTGAAAAAAGAATGGAAGAATGAATAACTAGAATAATCAATGCAGAGAAGACCATAAACGAACTGATAGAGATGAAAAACATGACACGAAACCTACCTGACAAATGCACAAGCTTCAGTAACCAACTCAATCAACTGGAAGAAAGAGTATCACTGATTGAAGATCAAATGAATGAAATGAGGCGAGAAGAGAAGTGTAGAGATAAAAGAGTAAAAAGAAATGAACAAAGCCTCCAAGAAATATGGGATTATGTGAAAAGACCAAATCTGCATTTGATTGGTGTGCCTGAAACTGATGGGGAAAATGGAACCAAGTTGGAAAACCCTCTGCAGGATATCATCCAGGAGAATTTCCCCAATCTGGTAAGACAGGCCAACATTCAAATTCAGGAAATACAGAGAACGCCACAAAGATACTCCTTGAGAAGAGCAACTCCAAGACACATAATTGTCAGATTCACCAAAGTTGAAATGAAGGGAAAATGTTAAGGGCAGCCAGAGAGAAAGGTCAGGTTACTCACAAAGGGAAGCCCATCAGACTAACAGCAGATCTCTCAGCATAAACTCTCTAAGCCAGAAGAGAGTGGGGGCCAATATTCAACGTTCTTAAAGAAAAGAATTTTAAACCCAGAATTTCATACCCAGCCAAACTAAATTTCATCAGTGAAGGAGAAATAAAATCCTTTACAGACAAGCAAATGCTTAGAGATTTTGTCATCACCAGGCCTGCCCTACGAGAGATCCTGAAGGAAGCCCTAAACATGGAAAGAAACAACAGGTACCAGCCATTGCAAAAACATGCCAAAATGTAAAGACCATCAATGTTAGGAAGAAACTGCATCATCTAACGAGCAAAATAACCAGCTAATATCATAACGACAGGATCAAGTTCACACATAATAATATTAACTTTAAATGTAAATGGACTGAATGGTCCAATTGAAAGACACAGACTGACAAATTGGATAAAGAGTCAAGACCCATCAGTTCGCTGTATTCAGGAGACCCATCTCACATGCAGAGACACACATAGGCTCAAAATAAAGAGATGGAGGAACATCTACCAAGCAAATGGAAAACAAAAAAAAAAGCAGGGGTTGCAATCCTAGTCTCTGATAAAACAGACTTTAAACCATCAAAGATCAAAAGAGACAAAGAAGGCCATTACATAATGGTAAAGGGATCAATTCAACAGGAAGAGCTAACTATCCTAAATATATATGCACCCAATACAGGAGCACCCAGATTCATAAAGCAAGTCCTTAGAGACTTACAAAGAGACTTAGACTTCCATACCATAATAATAGGAGACTTCAACACCCCAGTGTCAACATTAGACAGATCAATGAGACAGAAAGTTAACAAGGATATGCAGGAATTGAACTCAACTCTGCACCAAGCAGACCTAATAGACATCTACAGAACTCTCCACCCCAAATCAACAGAATATACATTCTTCTCAGCAACACATCGTACTTATTCCAAAATTGACCACATAGTTGGAAGTAAAGCACTCCTCAGCAAATGCCAAAGAACAGAAATTATAACAAACTGTCTCTCAGACCACAGGGCAATCAAACTAGAACTCAGGACTAAGAAAATCAATCAAAACCACTCAACTACATGGAAACTGAATAACCTGCTTCTGAATGACTACTGGGTACATAACGAAATGAAGGCAGAAATAAAGATGTTCTTCGAAACCAATGAGAGCAAAGATACAACATACCAGAATCTCTGGGACACATTTAAAGCAGTGTGTAGAGGGAAATTTATAGCACTAAATGTCCACAAGAGAAAGCTGGAAAGATCTAAAATTAACACCCTAACATCACAATTAAAAGAACTAGAGAAGCAAGAGCAAACACAATCAAAAGCTAGCAGAAGGCAAGAAATAACTAAGATCAGAGCAGAACTGAAGGAGATAGAGATACAAAAAACCTTCCAAAAAATCAATGAATCCAGGGGCTGGTTTTTTGAAAAGACCAACAAAATTGATAGACTGCTAGCAAGACTAATAAAGAAGAAAAGAGAGAAGAATCAAATAGACGCAATAAAAAATGATAAAGGGGATATCACCACCAACACCACAGAAATACAAACTACCATCAGAGAATACTATAAACACCTCTACGTAAATAAAGTAGAAAACCTAGAAGAAATGGATAATTTCCTGGACACTTACACTCTCCCAAGACTAAACCAGGAAGAAGTTGAATCCCTGAATAGACCAATAGCAGGTTCTGAAATTGAGGAAATAATTAATAGCCTACCAACCAAAAAAAGTCCAGGACCAGACAGATTCACAGCTGGATTCTACCAGAGGTACAAGGAGGAGTTGGTACCATTCTTTCTGAAACTATTCAAAGCAATGGGAAAAGAGGGAATCCTCCCTAACTCATTTTATGAGGCCAACATCATCCTGATACCAAAGCCTGACAGAGACACATCAAAAAAAGAGAATTTTACACCAATATCCTTGATGAACATCGATGCAAAAATCCTCAATAAAATACTGGCAAACCGAATCCAGCAGCACATCAAAAAGTTTATCCACCATGGTCAAGTGGGCTTCATCCCTGGGATGCAAGGTTGGTTCAACATATGCAAATCAATAAACGTAATCCAGCATAGAAACAGGACCAAAGTCAAAAACCACATGATTATCTCAATAGATGCAGAAAAGGCCTTTGACAAAATTCAACAGCCCTTCATGTTAAAAACTCTCAATAAATTCGGTATTGATAGAACATACCTCAAATAATAAGAGCTATTTATGACAAACCCACAGCCAATATCATACTGAATGGACAAAAACTGGAAGCATTCCCTTTGAGAACTGGCACAAGACAGGGATGCCCTCTCTCACCACTCCTATTCAACATAGTGTTGGAAGTTCTGGCTAGGGCAATCAGGCAAGAGAAAGAAATCAAGGGTATTCAGTTAGGAAAAGATGAAGTCAAATTGTCCCTGTTTGCAGATGACATAATTGTATATTTAGAAAACCCCTTCATCTCAACCCAAAATCTCCTTAAGCTGATAAGCAACTTCAGTAAAGTCTCAGGATACAAAATCAATGTGCAAAAATCACAAACATCCTTATACACCAGTAACAGACAAACAGACAGCCAAATCATGAATGAACTTCCATTCACAATAGCTTCAAAGACAATAAAATGCCTAGGAATCCAACTCACAGGGGATGTAAAGGACCTCTTCAAAGAGAACTACAAACCACTGCTCAGTGAAATAAAAGAGGACACAAACAAATGGAAGAACATACCATGCTCATGGATAGGAAGAATCAATATTGTGAAAACAGCCATGCTGCCCAAGGTCATTTATAGATTCAATGCCATCCCCATTAAGCTACCAATGACTTTCTTCACAGAATTGAAAAAAAAAAAAAAACTGCTTTAAAGTTCATATGAAACCAAACAAGAGCCCACATTGCCAAGACAATCCTAAGTCAAAAGAACAAAGCTGGAGGCATCACGCTACCTGACTTCAAACTATACTACAAGGCTACAGTAACCAAAACAGCATGGTACCGGTACCAAAACAGACATATAGACCTATAGAACAGAATAGAGCCCTCAGAAATAATACCACACATCCACAGCCATCTGATCTTTGACAAACCTGAGAGAAACAAGAAATGGGGAGAGGATTCCCTATTTAATAAATGCTGCTGGGAAAATTGGCTAGCCATAAGTAGAAAGCTGAAACTGGATCCTTTCCTTACTCCCTATACGAAAATTAATTCAAGATGGATTAGAGACTTAAATGTTAGACCTAATACCATAAAAACCCTAGAAGAAAACCTAGGTAATACCATTCAGGACATAGGCATGGGCAAGGACTTCATGTCTAAAACACCAAAAGCAACGGCAACAAAAGCCAAAATTGAGAAATGGGATCTAATTAAACTAAAGAGCTTCTGCACAGCGAAAGAAACTACCATCAGAGTGAACAGGCAACCTACAGAATGGGAGAAAATTTTTGCAATCTACTCATCTGACAAAGGGCTAATATCCAGAACCTACAAAGAACTCAAACAAATGTACAAGAAAAAAGCAAACGACGCCATCAAAAAGTGGGCAAAGTATGTGAACAGACGCTTCTCAAAAGAAGACATTCATACAGCCAACAGACACATGAAAAAATGTTCATCATCACTTGCCATCAGAGAAATGCAAATCAAAACCACAATGAGATACCATCTCACACCAGTTAGAATGGCAATCATTAAAAAGTCCGGAAACAACAGGTGCTGGAGAGGATGTGGAGAAATAGGAACACTCTTATACTGTTGGTGGGACTGTAAACTAGTTTAACCATTGTGGAAAACATTGTGGCGATTCCTCAAGGATTTAGAACTAGAAATACCATTTGACCCAGCCATCCCATTACTAGGTATATACCCAAGGGATTATAAATCATACTGCTATAAAGGCACATGCACACATATGTTTATTGCAGCACTATTCACAATAGCAAAGACTTGGTATCAACCCAAATGTCCATCAGTGACAGACTGGATTAAGAAAATGTAGCACATATACTCCATGGAATACTATGCAGCTGTAAAAAAGGATGAGTTCATGTCCTTTGTAGGGACATGGATGCAGCTGGAAACCATCGTTCTCAGCAAACTATCACAAGAACAGAAAACCAAACACCGCATGTTCTCACTCATAGGTGGGAATTGAACAATGAGATCACTTGGACACAGGAAGGGGAACATCACACACCGGGTCCTATTGTGGGGAGGGGGAATGGGGGAAGGATAGCATTAGGAAATATACCTAATGTAAATGATGAGTTAATGGGTGCAGCACACCAACATGGCACATGTATACATATGGAACAAGCCTGCACGTTGTGCACATGTACCCTAGAACTTAAAGTATAATAAAAATAAATAAATAAATAAATATTCTAATCAATCCATATTTAATAATTAATTATAATATTAAAAATTAAACATCATAAATAATGGTCTCAGTTCTGGCAGAAGCCCCAAGGCCTGGAAAAATAAATGCTAGATCATTTGTTCAAGACACGTTCAAATTTTATAAAACTGGTCACTGCCATCATTAGCCCATCATGCCCATCTGGGCTTTATTCGACAATGCCAAGAATTCATTCATTAATAAGAAATATATATAAAAAAGAATTTTCTTAAATAAAGTTTTTAGTGTACTGTGTACTTTCTTCTGCCTTCCCCTAAACAAACCAAGAGAGGGACTTGGAAAATCCATGAGAAATTTCTGCTCAGGTCCACTGAAGTTTAGAAGGACCTGGTCTGGTAGCTGGCTCATATCTGTAAGCATCTGAAGGTGACCAGCTGGCCGGAGCTGTGTCAGGAATCTCCTGTGCACTGGAATTAATTAATTAATTAATTAATTAATTAATTTATTTATTTATTTATTTATTATTTTTTAATTTGAGACAGTGTCTGTCTCTGTCACCCAGGCTGGAGTGCAGTGGTGTGATCACAGCTCACTTCAGGCTTGATCTCCCAGGCTCAAGTGATTTTCCTACTTCAGCCTCCTGAGTGGCTGGGACCACAGGTGAACGCCATCACAACTGGCTAATTTTTCTGTATATTTTTGTAGAGATGAGGTTTTGCCATGCTGCCCAGGCTGGTCAAATTTCACGCAAGAAAGAAACATGTTTTCTAGGATTTTATATGGACCAGACTGGATCATCTTGAAGGTGACACTACACAGAGCATGGCTGGGAGAGTGAGGTGACTCCCCAAGAGGAATTGTGTGAGGAAGGTCCAGGAGCAGTAGGGGCGTTATAAGTAGTTGGCCATAGGCATCATAGCATCAGGGAACAGCAGGTGAATGAGTCTCTGAAAAACTACAGAAGGGTTGCTAGAGAGGCAGCAGGTGACAGGGCACTCACTCAAGGGACACCAGCCCCACTGTAGCTGTCTTCTTTAAAAAAGACTTTATCCTTCATTGTTAACCCTCTTGTTCTGCCCCTGCTCCTTCTTTAGGGACCCAAAATAGCAGCTGATGGGTTGGGAAGGAAGTGAAGCAAAAAGAGAGAGAAAACTAACAGGATCTCCTCTTTCTCTGCTGCAAGCTTCCAAGCAGAAGTCAGCCCTGTGCTGAGAGAGAAGCAAGAAAGAGGCTGTCATATGAGGAAGTCACCCTATAAAAAGAACCAAATTTGCTTTCTGCTTGCTTGATTTCTCTTTCTCTTCCTCCCTCCCTCCTTCTCTCTCTCTTTTTGTCTCTCTCATTCCTCTCTTTCTTGCTTTCATTCCTATCTGAAGAGAAGACTACTTAATTAATAACTGAAAGTGATTGGATCTTACAAGGTTTGCTTGAGATTTCCTCTGGTAGTGGAAAATTTAAAAACACTCAACCAAATAAGTTCACAGGTAAGTTACTGACTGATAATAAAATTACTTTGTGTTTGCACCCTACCAAATAATGTAATGGACTGAACTTTGCCTGTTTAGTCAGTAATGCTCTGTGGGGAGGAAGCTTCTTTTGGGAATGAGAAAAAGAGATGAGTGTTCCATCAAGCTGGGCTGTGTGGGGACAGCCACCATCCAGGTTACAGAGGAGCAAAGGACATGGTGGTGATAATGTGACTCCCATTCAAGATAAAAACTCTAGGCTACTAAACATTTGTTTTGTAAACGTCTATGGTCTGATATGGGATACAGTACAAAGAGAGTCTTGATGTCAGACATATGTGAAAGCAAGCGTAAAATCTTACATACTGCAGTGCAGATGTGCAAAAATATTAAACTTTCATTTTTATCTATAGCCAACCACATCTTATTTTTGAGTTCTCACCCTTACTCATAAGAAAATGTATGCCAATTACATTCATATATTTCAAAACTTATGCTAATTAAATATATCTCAGACTTGGCTAATTTTAAGTGGCTTCTTTCCTAATTCAACCTCTTTTGAATCCAACCTCTTTTGGATACGTAGCCAGTGAATTCCAAATTTAAACTCCCCAAATAGTTGTTATGTTCCTTTCACAAGAAGACTCCTTTGTTTTCCTTCTGCAGATGGCAGGTGGAAGTAGAGGAGGGAGGCACAGGCTGAGAGTAGGGGAGGAGGCATAGAAGGCACTTATTCTCCTGAAGGTAATGGAGCCAGGCCTATGAGCAGTGAGTTTCCTCGCTGGTCTCTTTGGTGCTTGGGACACCCTGGACTGCGGTCTGCTGAGGTGTGGCTAACTCTGTCCAGCCTTTCTGAGGTATTTTGCTGGCACCTGCTGCCCATTTCTGTGACATTCACCATATCTTTTAAATTATTATTATCTCTTTTTCATAATCTGCAGCCTTTTCATCCAAGCCCCAGGCCTCTGCCAGGGTCTTCTCATCATTTCTGGGCACCTGCGGTAGCCCTGGAAGTCCTGCATTTTTGATGTGCCCTCCCTCAGGCCCATTTATCTAGAAGCCTCTCTTGAACCTGCCACTTTACAGATGCTACAATGGATGTGGCAAGGCTATGGAGCCCAGCCAGACCACTCCCTCCCTAGGTAGGACTGTGAGAGTCAGGATCTGCCTCAGACTGTCACACAGTTGGAAATCTACTAAGGAAGATACACATTCTCCAGACTTGAAGCCCAATCCATGCCTGAGGTTGGGGTGGATGTAAGAGAAGGTAAGGAGAGGAAAGGTGAGCATCTTCCTCACCACACCTCCTCCCTACTCTGCTCTCACAGGAAGTCTTAGAGATAAGTAACAGTTCTCAAGTAGGAAGGCACAGACACTGAAACTTCTGAGAAAAAATTAGCTATTTTGTGTTTACAAGATAATGGGACCATTTGCTTTTATGTCATGAAAGTGGGGAAAGTAGAGCAGGGACCAAAAGGAAATGTGTGGAGATTGAAGAGCTTCTCAGAGCACGCAACACATGCAAACAGTTTTGAAAATCACTGCTTTTTGGTCCACGCCTATCTTTCAGCTCAGGCCAGAGTATGGTCCTGACTTGTCCTGCTCTTTGCACTCTAGAAACTGATGGTCAGCTTGCCCAGCAAAAGGAATGGGGTTGCCTCTCTAGGTCCTTGGATAAGACCGTACTATTGTGACTAGATTGCAATACTTCAACAATGATCTTGCAGGACCACCTGGTCTGGCCTGGGCCTTCCTGAGGCTGCAGAGTAACAAGAGTATGCATTAAGGGTGCTAATATGAGCTCATCTACTAGAAGGCCTAGGCTCCTTCCCAAATCCAGAATTCCTCCCTGTATCATTTCCTCTTTGCGTTCCACAGCTCCAAATTTCCTTGAGTTCTCTCTCCTGCCCCAAACTAGCTTTGCATCGGATACAATTTCCACAAATCCCATCTTTCTAGGTTCTCTCAAAAATAAGCACATAGACAACATTCCCTTTCACAGTTTTTCTACTATTATCTTTGGTGTCATCTAATTGCATAGTCCCAAGGGAACTTCATGAGCACAGACTTATGATAAAGAGAAGATGGAGTAGGACTGCCATTTTCTAATTCAGCAAGAAGTCAAGAAGTATAGGATAGGTACGAAGGTTAGTGAGATCTGTAAATATGTGACTATGTGACCTTTATAACTTCTCTATGACTTGCTTAGCTTTATTCTGCTTTTTTGCTGGCAAACTGTAGCTAAACATGAAATAAAATGGAAGTTTTCAGGGTCAATGAGAACATTTTATCTCGCTACATAAAAGAGATGATTGCCTTTAGCATATTCAGTGCGTAAACTATGTCATGTACCAGACACTGTAGTTGGTACTATGAAGGAATAAAGATGAATACAATAACAGTATCTGCTCTCAAGGAGGTTGCAGCTAGTGGGTGAGACTGATTCATAAGTAGCAGATTGTAATAAAAGAAAAGTTGAAATACAGATAAAATGTGTTCAAGAAAAGTAAAGTGAAATTAAATCCAATTATGAGGTTGTCCTTGAAAGATAAGTAGAGAAGCAATAGAGGAACACGATGGCAGGGTATTTCATATTAAAGGGAGAGACTTATCAGTATCATATAAAGGCAGAAGCCTAAATATGCTTATAAAATGAGGAAGTGAGCCCCGCGATTCAAGTGTGGGGTGTGTAAAAGGATGTGGTGGGAAAGGAGTCTGGAGAGACAAAAAAACTTGGTTATAAGTACCATTGAGTCCTTGGGTAAGAAGTGTGGTCACTGATGTGTCATCATTTGGGAATGATATACTGGCTTAAACAGGGAAATGGTATAAATAAAACCAGAAAATAACTCTGGCTGACTGTGAGTGGTGGGCCAAGAGGAATAATATCCTTAGCAAATATTAATAATAGTATGGAGAGAACCAGTGAGGGCTTGAGTGGGGAGCAACAAAGGAAAACAGAGAATTACTGAAGTGATTATAGTAGAACCAGAAGGCGCTATGTACGGCAGTATCATTCCTTCCACCAAAGGAAAATCAGAGATTCCACTGTTGGGGCTACATTTATAGGCTCAAAGAACCAATAAATGTCAAATCTAGAAGGGGTTCATGAGATTAGGTTGTTTCGGCAGGTGGAAAAACTGAGAAGCCAAGAGATGTCTACTGACTCCAAGCTGGTACTGTGTCCACTGTTCCAGCAGTTCCTTTAGTGTAAGAGTGTAGCTTCCCACCCCTGAGGTCAAGGGCCTGTGAGGGCCAACATTTCATGCTCTTTTTAGGTTATATGTACCTTAATGTACTCAGTGTAAATGAGTTTTAGTTCGCATTCTTTTCTGAGGCTTTGAGGTCAGAAAAGAGCTTCTTGTAAAAGAGATTAGAGAAGAGAGGATGTCTGAGTAAGAGAAGAGGTGTAGATGAGGAGATATGTATATTAGTTTCTGAGGACTGCTATAACAAATTACCACAAATTATCACAAACCTGTGGTATTTTGAGCTGGGTTGGGTAGTGGGTGCCTATAATCCCAGCTACTCAGGACTCTGAGGTTGGAGGATTGCTTGAGCCCAGGAATTCAAGGCTGTGGTGTACTGTAATCCTACCACTGCACTACAGCCTAACTGACAGAGCAAGATGCCATCTCTTAAAAAGACACACAAACACACACATACACAAAACAAAATCCACAAATTTATTGTCTCACAGTTCTGGAAGCTAGAAATCCAAACTCAAGGTGTTTGATAGGAATAGAATCGAATCTTTACATTGTTTTGGCAATGTTTTTCACAGACTTAGAAAAAAACTATTCTAAAATTCATGTGGAATCAAAAAAGTACCAAAATAGCCAAAGCAATCCTAAGCAAAAAGAACCAGCCAGAAGCATCATGCTACCCAACTTCAAACTATACTACAAGACTACAGTAACCTAAACAGCTAGTAATGATAAAAAAACAGACACAAAGACCAATGGCGCATATTAGAGAACCCAGAAATAAAGCCATACACCTATAGCCATCTGATCTTTGACAAAGTAAACAATAACAAGCAATGGCGAAAGGACTGTCTATTCAATAAATATTGCTGGGATAACTGGCTAGCCATATGCAAAAGATCGAAGATAGACACCTTCTTTTCATCATCCACAAAGCTTAACTCAAGATGGATTAAAGATTTAAATTTAGGACTCCAAACTATAAAAATCTTAGAAGAAAACTAGGAAATACCCTCCTCAACATATGGCTTGGCAAAGAATTTTTGGCTAAGTCCCTAAAAAGCAATCGCAACAAAAACAAAAATTGATAAGTGTGACTTAATTAAACTAAAGAGCTTCTGCACAGCAAAAATCAACTCAAGATGGGTTAAAGACTTAAATGTAAAGCCTAAAACTATAAAATACCTAGAAGATAACATAGGAAATACCATTCTAGACATAGGCCCTGGCAAAGATTTCACGACAAGGATGCCAAAAGCAATTGCAACAAAAACAAAAATTGGCAAATGGAATCTGATTAAACTAAAGCACTTCTACATAGCAAAAGAAACTATCAACAAAGTAATCAGACAACCTACAGAATGGGAGAAAATATTTGCAACTATGCCTCTGACAATGTCAAATATCCACCATCTATAAGGACCTTAAACAAATCAACAAGCAAAAGACAACCCCATTAAAAATGAGCAAAAGATATGAACAAACACTTTTTAAAGGAAGACATACATGCAGCCAACAAGCATATAAAAAATTCAGAATTACTAATCATTAGAGAAATGCAAATCAAAACCACAGTGAGATACCATTTCATGTCAGTCAGAATGGATATTATTAAAAAATCAAAAAACAACAGATGCTGGTAAGGTTGTAGAGAAAAGGCAATGCTTATCCATTGATGGTGGGAATATAAACTATAATAGTTCAGCCAGTTTACATTTCCAAGCTGTGGTTTGGAGATTTCTCAGAAAACATAAAACAGAGCTGTCATTCAACTCAGCAGCCCCATTACTGGGTATATACTCAAAGGAATAGAAATTGTTCTACCATAAAGACACATAAGGGCAAATGTTCATCACAGCACTATTCACAATAGCAAAGACATAGAATTAACCTAAATGCCCATAAATGGTAGACTGGAGAAAGAAAATGTGGCACATATATACCACGGAATACTGTGCGGTCATAAAAAAAGAATGAGATCACATCCTTTGCAGCAACATGGATGGAACTGGAGGCTATTATCCTAAGCAAATGAACACAGGAACAGAAAACCACCCCAATGCCACATGTTCTCACTTATAAGTGGGAGCTAAGCATTGAGTACACATGGACACAAAGAAGGGAACAATAGACACTGGGGTCTATTCAAGGATAGAAAGTGGAAGGAGGGGGAGGATTGAAAAAATATTTTTTGAGTACTATGCTTATTACCCAGGCAATGAAATAATCTGTACACCAAACCCCTGTTGACAGACAACTTGCCTATATAAGAAACCTGCACATGTACCCCTTGAACCTAAAATATAATTCGGAAGTAAAAAACAAAAATGAGATCAAGGTGTTGGTAAGGCCATGCTCTCTCTGAAGCCTCTAAAGGAGGATCCTTTCTTGCCTCTTCTAGCATCTTGCAGCCACAAAAGTTTATTGGTTTGTAGATGCATGATTCTAATCTCTGCCTCCACCTTCATATAGCATTACCTCTGTCATTTGTGTCAAGTTTTCTGTTTTCATAAGGATATCAGTCATATTGAATTAGAGTCTACTCAAATAAACTGACTTAAACTTGATTTGCTTTGCAAAGACTCTATTTCCAAATTAAGTCACATTCACAGGTACTCTAGGTCAGAACTTCAACATATCTTTTTGAAGAGTCATAACAGCGGGGCACTGGAGACAAACCTGGCTGCACACTGTTTTTCCAGGTTGAATCTAGTAGTGGGAACTCTGCAAGAAAAGGTGTAAGTCTGATTCACTCTCAGAAGATTCTCTATCTTTGCCATACCTGCAGATGTCTGATCTGAATGTCAGAGGGCAAACAAACAGTGAACACTGTCTTCTCAATTAGGTAGACGAGAATAGCAATGAGATTTACATTTTCTTGCAATCAAACAAAGCAACTGACTACTGGGGAAATCTTGGAGAAATTTCTGCCCAAAGAAACTAAGAAGTTTTATCCTATTAGGGCATGATGACTTGAATTTCAGATGAAAGGGAGATAGTGTGTATGTTTTTGTATCAGCTGGTAGCAACAGGGCAGTCCTTTTGCCCCATTTGTACAGTATCCCCATAATGAAGGCAATCTTATTACTCTAAAATAAGTGAAACTTACTGAAATGACTAATAAACCTTAACTAGATGACAAAAGGTCAAGGTATAAAGGAAAGAGCCTTCCACATATTCAGAGTGTTGGAGCAGGAAGGAAACTTAGAAATCAACTAGCCCAGGAGTTTTCCCTCTATGAGAAGAATGACCAGGTTCAGACTTGAATGAAGGAAAGTGTTGTTGATGTTGGGGACAATGTGGGGGTAGAAGAGGAAAGAGAGAAAAAGTAGGAGAGATTTTTGAGGCAAACAGCCTTCCTCTTGGTTCATTCATGACTATCCTTCCCTGCTTTGAAGGGGGCCTGATGGCGGCTTCTAGTCTGTGAATCATTCAGTAAGGGCTCAATCTAATTCAGTTCCTTTCTCTTCAAATGGAAATTGAGGGCAAGAAAGATGCAGTGACTTGGCAGGGGTCACACAGTGGGGTAGTGTCAGAGTTGCCTCTGGAGGCCTGGATCCTGATTCTTTCTAGCTCATTGTGGTATCTTTCACCCATACCTCGTGACATAATACAAATCTGTAAGTGAGTCTTCCCAGCTTTTCATTAACTTCCCAATGCAATGAGAAGATTTTGATATAGGGGCGATGGGCACTGGATCAGGGAGCATTGGTGTAGATTTCTGGAATTATGACCACCAATATCCACTTTTGACTATCTTCCCTGTGTGTATTACAGTCTTCTTTTTGCACTGCTTTCTGTAAGGACATTATATCAAGTGCTAAAAACTATTATATTGACATACTGCTTTACTGTGTGACCTTGAACAAGTTAGATAATCTCTTTGGACCCCAGTTTTCTTTCTTGAACATTGACAAATGATGTAACTGGTATATTAAGCAAGCAAAATTCATGCAACTTCTCTCTGCTAAGGTATGTTCACTTCTTTCCAAGAGTCACATCTCTCACATAGGTAACCTATATGTGTTCATGGAACACAAATTAAGCATTCTTTATTCCAACAAACTCTAGGAAAGCAAGGCCTAGAGAGCTGAATCATCTTAATAGCTTTGTTCAGCCTTTATTCATGATTTAAAACCAAACAAAACAAAAAAACTCTCAATAAACTAAAAATGAAAGAAATTTTTTAAGTTGATGGATAATGAAGAAGAACCTGTAGTTACCACATTAAGATTAGGAAAAAATCAATAAATTCTATTCTCACTGCCTGTATTCTACATTGTGTTATCTGCCCTTGCCAGTGCAATGTGAAAAGACAAAAATTATAAAAGTCATAAAAATTGGAAAAATAAAGAGGTAAAACTGCTATTATTTGAAGGCAACTTAGTTATGTTCATAGAAAATATATGGTTTCCACCAAAAAACAATAATTTATCAAAATTGGAGGATTTGAGGGAAAAATACAAAGTCAATTTCCTTTTAATAGGTTAGGAACAAAGAAATGGAAAATTCAAAACATTTCAAAACAACACCATTTACAATAGCATCGACATATATTAAGTACCTAGGAAACGATCTAATGAAATACGTACAAAACTGCTGCACTGACAATGACAAAGCATCACTGAGAGAAATTTAAAACCTAAATAAATGGGGAGTTATACCTTATTTGTAGATAGGCATATTCAAAAATGTTACCAACCTCTTCTCCCTAAATTAATCTATAGATTTAGTGCAATCCATACAGAAATTCCAGTATGTTTTTTTGAACATATTGAATAGCTACTTCTAAAATTTATTTAAATGCAAAAGTTTAGAATATCCAAAACAATTTTAAGAAAATAAGTAGTGTATAAAATGTCTTCGACACTCTGATTTCAAGACTTAATACAGTAATGAAGACAATATGGTATTGGCATAATGACGTGCAAATAGATCAATGGAACACACAGAATTTGTAAATAAAACCACATATCAAAAAATCAGTTTTTTTCTTTTTAAAAATATTTATGTATTTATTTATTTATTTTTGAGATGGAGTTTCACTCTGTCACTCAAGCTGGAGTGCAGTGACACTGATCTCAGCTCACTGCAACCTCCACCTCCTGGGATCAAGCAATCCTCCTACCTCAGCCTCCCATGTAGCTAGGACCACAGGCACATGCCACCACACCTGGTTAATTTTTTGTATTGTTGGTAGAGATGGTTTCACCATGTTGCCCAGGCTAGTCTCAAACTTTTGAGCTCAAGCAATCTGCCTGCTGCAGCCTCCCAAAGTGCTGAGATTACAGGCATGAGCCACTGCACCCCAGTTGATTTTTTTTAAACCAAGGTGCCAAGTCAATGCACTGAGGAGAAGAAAGACTTATCAGCAAATAGTGCCAAGTCAACTGCCTATCTGTATGGAACACAATAACCTTATTTTTTTTTCTGAATACAATAATAATAATAATAACAATTGAGATAGATCACAGACTTAAGCATAAAACACAGTTCCATAAATCTTCTAGAGGAAAACATAGGAAAATGTCTTGGTGGCCTAAGGGTTTCTAACAGATTTCTTAGAAAGGAAACAAAAAGCTTTACTCATTTAAAGCAATTTGATAAATTGGTCTTCATCAAAATTAATTTTTTTCTTTTAAAGGACACAATTTTTAAAAGAGCAGCCAGAATAGAAAAAAGATATTTGTCCCTTGACTATTAAAAAAAATTCCTACAAAACAAAGATAAAAGATTATGAGCAATTCAATCAAAAGTGGAAAAACCTTTGAACAGACACTTCACAAAAGAAGATGTGCGAATGTTCAATAAGCATGTGAAAAGGTACTTAACCTCATTCATCATCAGGGAAATGTGCACTAAAGTTACAATGAAGTATACATCATATCCATCTGAATGTCTCTAATTGAAAAGATTGACAACAATAAATGTTGATGAAGATGTAGAGCAACTGGAACTTTCATACATTGCTAGTGATGATATGAAATGGGACAGTAACTTTGAAGGACTGTTCAGTATTTCTAAAATTAAACATACACCTACCCTGTGACCCAGCAATTCCCTTCCTAATGTTTATTCTAGATAAATAAAAATATATGTCCTAAAAAGACTTGTACAAAAATGCATATAATAATCTTACACATCATAGCCAAAAACTGGAAACAACCTAAACGTTCATCAACAGGAGGATAAATAAATTTCAATATATTCATATAGTGGTGAAATATTTAACAATTTTAAAAGGTAAACTACTGATACATACAATAACATGCATGAATTTCACAAACATTATATCAAATGAAACAAAGCAGAACAAAAAAGAATACACTGTATGATTCCATTTATATGATGTCTAACATCAAGCAAAACTAATTGATAGTAGTAAACATCAGAAAAAAGTTGGTCCAGGGTGAGAAATGTGTACTGAACAGAAAGAGGGAGAATTTCCTGGTGTGATGTCTGTTCTATATTGGAGGGTAGATAGACACATGGGTAGATACAGTTGATCCAAATATAGATATAGGCATAGATAGATGTGGATGTATATATAAAATAGTGGATTAATTCCACAAATAATTATTGATCAGCTACTATGTACAAGGTACTGCTGTGGACACTGGGGATCCATTAGTGATTAACACAGACAAAGCTCTTCTTTCTCAATGGGGTTCATATTCTAGTCAGCATGTAATCAAATTAATTAGCTGCATTATTATTTGAAATAAGCAACAATTAGAAACAATCTTTATGTCCATCAACAGAGGAAAGTTTAAATAAATTATGTTATATCCTTGTGATGGGATATTATTTAGCTATAAAAGTGAATAAATTTTTTATGTACTGGTGAAAATAATCTTTAAGACTTCTTGTTTACTGAAGATAGTAAGATACAGTAAAACACGCATAGTGTGCTGCCATTTGTACAAAAATGAGAAGCAAACATATATATACTTAGCTATCTGTTTATGCATAAAATTTCTCTGAAATATTACCTAAGCAATTGATAAAATAGGTTGCTTCCAAAAGTTTATCTTAACTAAATGAGGGTAGGAGTGCATGATCTTTCATACATTTTAAATTTGGAGCCATGTAAATATATAAGATATTTAGCAAATAAATAAAACAACAATTGTTTAAAATATTTTACAATTGAAGGAAGCAAACACACATATTTCTTTTTTTTATTATACTTTAAGTTCTAGGGTACATGTGCACAATGTGCAGGTTTGTTACATATGTATACATGTGTCATGTTGGTTTGCTGCACCCGTTAACTCATCATTTACATTAGGTATATCTCCTAATGCTATCCCTCCCCCTTCACCCCACATGACAGGCCGCAGTATGTGATGTTCCCCACCCTGTGTCCAAGTGTTCTCATTGTTTAATTCCCACCTATGAGTGAGAACGTGCGGTGTTTGGTTTTCTGTCCTTGCTACAGTTTGCTCAGGATGATGGTTTCTAGCTTCATCCATGTCCCTACAAAGGACATGAACTCATTCTTTTTTATGGCTGCATAGTATTCCATGGTGTGTATGTGCCACATTTTCTTAATCCAGCCTATCATTGATGGACATTTGGGTTGGTTAAAAGTCTTCACTATTGTGAATAGTGCCACAATAAACATACATGTGCATGTGCCTTTATAGCAGCATGATTTATAATCCTTTGGGTATATACCTAGTAATGGGATGGCTGGGTCAACTGGTATTTCTAGTTCGAAATCCTTGAGGAATCGCCACACTGTCTTCCACAATGGTTGAACTAGTTTACAGTCCCACCAACAGGCAAACACACACATTTCTAAGCAACTTAAAATCCTCCATAGCCAGGGTCGACTAGGTACTGAGCGTGCCAGGCTCTGCAGAGTGGAGGTTTAAATCCAAGGTCATGGCAAAACATCTGACGTTCATCGCCAGTGCTGTGATGGTACAGGAAGGAAATATGGAAGGTGCATACAGGACCCTAAACAGAATCCTCACTGTGGATGGGCTCCTTGAGGACACTAAACGTCCACGGTATAATGAGAAGCCATGCCGCCAGCGACAGAGGGAAAGCTATGAAAGGTGCCGGCAGATCTACAACATAGAAATGGCTCCAAGATCAACTTCTTGATGTGAAAGAATCGGGCAGATCTGTGGCAGGGTTGCTGAGGCCTGTGGATGGGACACTCAGTATGAAACCCTCATCCAATTTTGTCTCTATCTCTTTTCTTTCTACAATCTCATTTCCTATTACCGTTCTCTGCAATAAACTCAATCACATGTTTGCAAGAAGCCCTCCACATATAGAAACAATCCCATTAGTCAGCAATGGACCTTGTCTTTTACTAAGTGAAAGAAGAAACTGAGTCTGAAAGTAGTCTAGGAGTAGAATGGTGTTTGCTGGGGCTGGAGGAGGGGACAATGAGGAGTTATTGTTTAACAGGCACAGAGTTTCAGTTTGGGAAGATGAAAAAGTTTAGGAGATGATGGCCGGGCATGGTGGCTCACACCTGTAATCTCAGCACTTTGGGAGATTAAGGCGGGCAGACTACTTGAGACCAGGAGTTCGAGAAACCAGCCTGGCCCATATGGTGAAGCTTCATCTCTACTAAAAATACAAAAAAAAAAAAAAAATTAGCCAGGCATGGTGGCAGGTGCCTGTAGTCCCAGCTACTTAGGAGGCTGAGGCAGGAGAATCACCTGAACCTGGGAGGCAGAGGTTGCAGTGAGCCAAGGTCATGCCACTGCACTCTAGCTCAGGTGACAGAGTGAAACTCCACAAAAAAAACAAAACAACAACAACAACAAAAAAAACAGGAGATGGATGATGGATGGTGATGGTGGTTACACAAAAAGGTGAATGTTTTTAATGCCGCCGAACTGTATACTTAAACGGTTAAGATGGTAAATTTTATGTTTTACTACAATGAAAAATTTGTTGAAAGTAAAAAAAAAAAAATCCTCCATAGCTGATAGGATGGTGTAAATTCATTTCTGAAAAGTTGGCTCTGCCTCTCATAGTAAGTTCAAGGATCCATTAGAGTGGAATGCCCTCTGCTATTATCGATAAACCTTATTTTTTTCTTTGAAAGGGAAAGCTCCGCTGCTGACCCACCCAGGTGAGGGCTCCTGCTGGTTATTATTTTGCCCCTTTTCCTAGGTGATCCATACAGGGTCTTCCTGGTTGTACACGGCACAACTCCAGCAGAGGCAGTCAGTCCCATTGAGCACAATGTGAATGGTACCTACCCCAACTTCCCTAGGAGGTGTACATGCCACAAACCGCACAGCAGAATATAGTGTTCTGAGGCTACCCCTATTGTGAATGAGGACAAAGAAGAACAGTGAGTCAGGCCTAGTCACTACCTGAGTTTTCTGTGTGTGTCTCCTCCTGCTCGGGTCCCAATCCTTTGCAAGGCCTGGAGTCCTAGCTCTCCCACCTGGACAAGATTGCTTTCAGGTATTACAGTCTTCTTGTGATCAGCCTGCTTCCACAGGCCTGTCAAACTATCCAGGTTCTTGCTATAGATAGGATTTCAGGAACTTTTCTTCTGGGGAGCAGTCTGAATGGGTCATGGTCAATGACTTAGGTAAGTGGGCAGTGTTTCATGAATTCATTCAGCATTAATTCAGCACCTGTTAGGTGCCTTCGACTATGCTAAGATGTAGCAATTATATGGAGAATGTGATGAGATACGGCACTGGAGAAAGTTCCCATTCCAATCAGATAGGGACTTTAGTAGAGTAGATAGATCAGATAAAGGGTAGAAATGTATGTCAAGCTCTGCTTAGGTACACTGAGACTGAAGAGCTAGTGGGACATCCCTTCAGATGCTGATTTTGTATAGTGTTTGAAGAGCTTCTTGGTTAAGAAGTTAACCTGTGCCCACTGCTGGGATTCAGCTAACTGGCATTTCCAGTGGAGTGATGAGACAGAAGTCTATTTACACACTTTATTCCTCTTTATAATCTAAATACATGCTGTTCTCTCTGTTGTATCATTCTTCCTCATTTCACCTTCACAGAACTAATTAGTCCATGTAAAAAAGGAAGACAAAAAATCAATAAGGATGCAGAAATGTGAACAGTACTATCAGTTAACTTCGCCTAATAGGTATTTATATAACACTACATTCAGCAAATGTAGAATGTATATTTCAAATGCATACAGAATATATTCAAGACACATTGATTTTTATGGTCCATTAAGTAAGTATCAAAGGATTTTAACCAAATTTCCTACAAAGGAGATTTGTAGGAAACCTCCACCTCCCAGGTTCAAGCAATTCTCCCTGCCTTTCAGCATCCCAAGTAGCTGGGATTACAGGTGCCTGCCACCACAACTGGCTATTTATTTATTTATTTGTTTGTTTGTTTGTTTATTTAGACAGTCTCTTTCTGTTGCCCAGGCTGAAGTGCAGTGGCACGATCTCAGTTCACTGCAAGCTCCGCCTCCTGGGTTCACGTCATTCTCCTGCCTCAGCCTCCCAAGTAACTGGGACTACAGGAGCCTGCCATCATGCCCGGCTAATTTTTTGTATTTTTAGTAGAGAACGGGTTTCACCACGTTGGCCAGGCTGGTCTTGAACTCCTGACTTCAGGTGATCCGCCCACCTCAGCCTCCCAAAGAGCTGGGAATACAGGCATGAGCCACCAAACCGCACCAAGCCCACAGTTCTTAATAAAGCATGGATCAAAGAAAAAAAACTCAAGGTGAATTAGAAATTAAAAACACATGTCAAAAATTTGTGGAAAGCCACTAAAATGGTACTAAAAGGAAATTTCACAGTTTTAAATGTTTATAAACAGAAAAGATTGCTAGAATTTATTATCTAAAATTCTACCTTAACGTAGTAAAAGTTCAAGTAAACCCAAAATAATAGAAGAACGGTAACAATAAAGGTAAGAGTTGGTATCAATTAAATAGAGCAAAGCAACAATAGAAAATCATAGTAAATTTAAAATTGTTTGTAAAGATAACTAAAATTAATAAATTTCCAGCAAAACCAAGAAAGAAAAATTCACAAATTACTAACGCACTATCATACTAATGTAAGAATGCCCAGAGCTATGGATGTAAAAAGGATAATAAGGAATCATTGTAAACAACTTTATGTCAACACATTCCATAACCTAAATGAAATAGAAAAGGTCTTTACTGTCCACAGCCACACTCTGTGTGACCAGTGTCCACCTGCTGCTTCCTTCTTTGGGGCAGTATTTTTTTGGCTTCTTCACAGATTTCCCTACCAGGATCTTTCACTTGGGATCCCTTGACATTGATAAAGCCTGCTATAGCCAGCTACTTAGAACATTCCCCTTATCCCTTGACTGCCAGTGGACTTCCCCTCAACATGCCCTCTGCTGAGGTCACCTCATCCTGCATCCCTGTGGACCAGGTCACTTTCAAGATGATCCAGTCTGGTTCACAGTGAACCATAGGAAACGTGTGCCTTTCCTGCCAAACTCTGAGTGAGCAGGTTATTCCTGATGCAGTTTCATCTTTGCATTCTGTTATTACAGGGAGCTTCATCCAGTTGCTCACATTTAGACCCTTTCAAATGTAAGTCAGATACCAGTATCAGGGGCTTCCCAACTCCAGAAAGAACACGGTCAGCTTTGTAAGAGATTTTCTGTAACCTCCATCATTTTGTTTGAGAGAAGAGGGTGGAAGATGATGTAACATATAAAAAACTCCTTTAAAAGTAATTCCTTACTACCAATCTATTCTTAGAAAATTCTTTTTCTTCTCTTAAAAATCTAGAGGCTCATATGGCAAAAGCAGTTTTCCAATCTCTTAGTATTTCCGACACAAATGGTCTATAATGTATTTTCTTGCACATTTGGTCTGGTACTTATTTTTCTAGGTGTGCCAAAACCTCAGTACTGCACACAATAAAAATCACAATTAAAATTTTATGAGAGCAATATATATTTTATTCATTATAAGGAAAATATAGGAGAGTATTACACCACCTCCACCCATAACAAATGCCAAAATGAATACTCATTGAACATTTTGGTTCTCCCTAATATTCTCCTTCACAATGTGATGTAAAACAAGCCTTGACCCTAAGCTTGACAAACAGATGACAGATAGATAGGTAAGTAGATGATAGATAGATAGATAGATAGGTAGATAGATAGATAGATAGATAGATAGATAGATAGATAGATAGATAGATAGGGATAATAGACAGGGTGGTAGATAATTTTTCATCAGCTTTAATTGCCACTCATGATAGATTGCAGAAATAAAAATCTATTCCTTCATCATGTGCAACATCTTTACAGCTTCTCCCTTCAAAAGATGGAATTTTTCTTCACTCCTAGAATCTGGGCTGCTTTAATAACTTGCCTTGGCCAATAGGATGGTAGTGGACATGTTGCAAGCAGAGCTTTGGAAAGCATTTTCCGAATCCCATTTCGGGCTTGCCTTCTTGCTGCTCTGGGAAACTCTGCTGTGATGTGAACAAGCCCAAGCTAACTACTGGATGATGACAGACATGTTGCCCACTACCTGTCACCCCAGGAGAGGTACCTGACTGTCCTACAGCTGACCACAGACCCATGAGTGAGTCCAGCTGAGACCAGAACTGTCCAACTGAGCCCAGTTCAGATTGCTGACCTATAGAGTTATGAGTTAAACAAACAGCAGTTGTTAGTTGGTAAATTTTAAAGTAGTTGGCTACATAACAATAGATAACTGATATGCCAGTTTTACACACCCTTAATAAATGCTCTGTTTTTAAGTATTTTAAGGAAGGATGAATTATTTATTTAAACTAAAATTTACAAGGGTACGGGGGGCTATAAATAAATTATTTTCCTCTCATTGTACCTACACTGTAGCATTACTAAGTTCCGCCTCTCTGTATGGATTCTTTATCCTGACAGAAGAATCATGGTTCATTCATGAGTATCCTGTTGCTTTCTTTCCATAGAGCCTAGCACAGTGATTGATATACAGTTGATAATCAACAAATATATGTTGACTAAATTAATGGTGTTTGAATAAAAATAAAAAGACACTTATTCTAAGTATTGAGAAAATTAGGAATGAAAAGAGATAGAGCATTTTCTTTGTCTTTTTCACCTTAAAGCTTACATTTTCTTTCTACATTTATTTTTTCATGTATATAAAAAACACTAGGATCTCCTCCACATATTTTCAGCCTACAATTCATATGATTTCATCTCTTTATTCCTCATTTCAAAAAGTGGTGGCATGCCCTGAAAAAGGTAGAGAAAGTCCTGATACAGGAAAGTGACAACTCCAGCCCAAACTATATGGAATAATAATAGTGTAGGTACACAGAAGATGACCCGAAGAATCTGGAAGAAGTGGACTTCAGATAGGATTAGAACAGAAAGTATTCTCTTTGTTAATGTGAGTAAGGAAAATCACCATTTTCTTAGCAAAGAAAGACTGGAATTAAGCATCAGAAACTACTGTATCATATTCTTAGTTACTACATAAAAGACATATTTGAATTACTCTATATACATCTCATTACAGAGCATAGATTTAACCACTTGTAATGAATTCTTTCATTGGAGGGGCATAATATTGACATAAGACCTGACAACACCTGTGACACATCTCAGTCCTGCAAAAGAGCCCTATTTGCTTTTTTCTTTCCTCTCATGAGCCCCTGTACTAAACAGTTTATTCTGGAGTAACCAGAACAGGAGCTTTTTAACACGAGAATGACTATCTTAAATAAGGTCTACATTTAGATTAAGGCCGGTCAAAGAACCCACTTAGGGTACAGCAGGGGCTTAGGCAATCAAGATTAATAAATAACCTGAATACACCGTGACAAAGTCGGGTTTTATATCAGGAATTTGAGGGCAGTTTGACATTGGAAAATATGTTAATATAATTTATTGTATTAATAGGTTCAAGGAGATAAATATAATTGCCTTCATAAATGCTGAAAAAGTCTGATGAAACTCAACAGCCGTTTCTCATAAAAGTCTCTTAAGAAAACAGGAATTTATAGATGCTTCCTTAACATGTTACAAGTATATTTACCTAAAATCTAAAACGAGAATCATATTTAATGAGGAAATATTAAAAGTAGTTCCACTAAAGTCATAAAAAAGGCAAGAATTCTCACTATTTACCATTGTTCTGGAGGTATTATTCAAAGTAGTTTCAATAGAGAAAACACTTAGATGTATAAGAAATAAACAAGAAAATATGTTTTAAATATGTAAAAAACTGCATGTTCTCACTTATAGGTGGGAACTGAACAATGAGATCACTTGGACTCAGGAAGGGGAACATCACACACCGGGGCCTATTACGAAGAAGGGGGAGGGGGGAGGGATCGCACTGGGAGTATACCTGATGTAAATGACGAGTTGATGGGTGCTGACGAGTTAATGGGTGCAGCACACCAACATGGCACAAGTATACATATGTAACAAACCTGCACGTTGTGCCCATGTACCCTAGAACTTAAAGTATAATAAAAAAAAAAGAATAAAGAATATTATAATTATTATAAATTATGAGTAGGGAGAAAGGTGTAAGGGTGACAGAAGTAAGTTAATGTCTCCTTTTTATACTGGCGTATAAACAGATGTTGTTTAAAGTTGCTAAATACAGAAAGAGACATAAGATTTAAACCAGAAGAATTAACAGAAACTGTGAAAAGTGGTTACATCTAAAAAGTGGGTCTACAGTTGAGTAATATCATAGGAGATTTTTCATTTCATACTTTTTTGCATGGTTTCAAATTTTTCCATGGGCATATATTACTATAACAACATTAGCAATAATAAAGATAATTATTCCAAATGCTAAAAAATAAATAAATAAAAATAAATATCTAAAAAAAGATATATTTTGGGATAAAATACTTTGATTTCTTTTAAGGACTGTTATCTGTCATGTTGTTATTATATTGCTACAAAAAGTCTGCTTTGTCAGTCCTAAGGTCTCTGTTTTAATGTTAATGCTGGTCAGGTGCGCCTGAATTCCAAAGGCATGAGGGCATAATGAGACACAGCTGACCCCCCATTCCCATCATGGTTTATACTCACGTTTAGGGTTAACTTTGGAATGTCTTTGGCCAAGAGGAGGGCTCCATTTAGTTGGTTGGTCGTGGGGGAGGGATTCAAATTTTATTTTTGATTTACACAAGAGATGCTCAAAACCTAAAATCACAAAAGTACACTTGAACACGTGGAAAGACATTCTTATTTTTGGTTAGGCATCATCAAGCTAGACAAATTCCCACTAAAGTTCTTACAAGGGAGAAGAGAGGACTTGTGCTTACAGTGGAATGGTAAATGGCAGTGAAAAGTGTTTCGGGAGTGCTGGAGGGGGAAAATCATCCTTTTTCACTATTGCATTAAAAATTGGCTCAGGAAATCAGTGGAATACCTGTGGGATGAAAGTTTGATGAGAAGCAGGATACTTGCTTGGTATTAAAGTGTCTCCTCACAAATTTCTTACTAGGTGCAATTGGGGGAAAGTGTAACTACAGTGAGGAGAAAAAAAGACCCCACCTTGACTACGTAATGGAAACTGACATTGTCAGTGAGGGGCAGATGGACATCTTGAGCCTTGACTTGTGATACACTAAGGCAACAGCATCACATATGTCATTTTCTTGCTGGGAATTCATGAGAAGCATCAGACAGATTCAAAATGAGAAACACCCTTTTCTTAAAAAAGAGTCAAAGGAACGATGTACCAAATATATATATATATATATATATATATATATATATATACATACCTGTGGAAATGCTCCAGATTAAAGGAGCCTAAGAGACATAACAGTTAAATTACTGTAGACTGTATCCTCCACTCGATCCAGGAGGAAAAAAATCCTATAAAAATCATTATTGGGTCAATTAACAAAATCACAATACAGGTGATAGATTAGATAATTATTATCACTTTATACCATTTCCAGCCTCTTTTCTTTTCTTTTTTTTTTTTTTCTTTTTTTGAGACGGAGTCTCGCTCTGCCACCCAGGCTGGAATGCAGTGACCAGATCTCAGCTCACTGCAAGCTCCGCCTCCTGGGTTTACCCTATTCTCCTGACTCAGCCTCTTGAGTAGCTGGGGCTACAGGCGCCCGCCACGTCGCCCGGCTAGTTTTTTGTATTTTTGTTTTTTTAGTAGAGACGGGGTTTCACCGTGTTAGCCAGGATGGTCTCGATCTCCTGACCTTGTGATCCGCCCGTCTCGGCCTCCCAAAGTGCTGGGATTACAGGCTTGAGCCACCGCGCCCGGCCTCCAGCCTCTTTTCAAGAGGCAGCATACTCCAATTGATAGAAGAGAAACTATGACCTTGAAAAACGAAAACATATTCCCTCTGCCCAGACAATATGGAGGAAACACATGTGGATACACAGAGAAGTCTGGCCGAACCTGAAGAAGAGAACGGGCTAAATAGAACAGATGGTTCTCTCAATCATGTAGATTAAAAAATTATCTCCTTGATGAGGAAGGATTGAAGTTGCACAGTACAATATTCCCAAGGCTAAGTAGAGAGTGCTCATGAGTAAACTGTGTATGTGTCTTCTTACAGAGCACTTATTTCACCATTAACATAACATCACCTCTTCAGGTAGCTCTGCTTTACTCTCTTCTTGTGAGCCCCATACTGACTCATTTATTTTGACATTAACAGAATAAGGGCTTTGAACATGGAAATTTCTATCTTTCACAGGGCCTAGGTTTAGAATCAGAGATGACCAGGGAATAAGCTTTGAATCACAGAAGGGCTAATTAAGGCTAATAAGCAGTAGGAAGCAAGCTGGCCTCCCTACTTAGTGCTCCTCTGAGGTGTTACTCCGTAAGCTACTTGCTTTACTGTCACTTTTGATTTCCCATTTAAAAGAGGAACATGAATGTGGATTAAGCAAGGCTACTTAAATATTTAATAAAAGGTGGAAATGAAAACTGATCCCCCTAGCAAAATTTAAAAAGCATAACTCTAATCAACAGAACTACCAACAAAGAGCCAATATATGTTGTTCAAGGCCACACAGCTAGTAAGTGACAGAGTGGGAATTAGAACTAGGTCTACCTGGCTCCAAAACCCAAAACTCGTGCCTTAGCCTCTGAACTATAATGCTGCCTTTTTTTTTTTTTTTTTTTTTTTTTTTTTAAGATCACTCTGTCACCCAGGCTGGAGTGCAATCACTGCAACCTCTACCTCCCAGGTTCAAGCGATTCTCCTGCCTCAGCCTCCCGAGTAGCTGGGATTACAGGCACCCACCACTATGCCCAGCTAATTTTTGTATTTTTAGTATTTTTAAGTTGTACACCATTGTTCTCCCAGTTTGTAGCATAATATCTAGAATATAATACGGATTCAGTAAATGTCTGCTGATTGATAGACTCTTTGTTCCTTGGTTCCCCCACATAGCAATCTCTAACCTGTTTCTAAGTCCCGGCAGAATAGAGGATTTCTTGTTGTCCAGAGCTTTGTATATAAAGCAAGTATGAATTTGGATTTCCCACAACTTATCTGAAGGTTGAGTGGAATCTGACACCCACACTTCTTTGAATTTCTTAAAACAGAGATTGGGTATCACATGTCATGACACTCCTGCATACCAATAAATTAGGTTCTGCTTTCTCATCAACATCCATTTTGACAAGGTAGCACTTTCAAAAATACCAAAATTCAACCTCCAAAAGTTTTGAACAGTAACACAGACTTTTATAGACTATCTCTTGAGGAGACAGAAAGTTCAGGGAGTGACATGATGGATATTATAATACACGGTACATTAAAAACTTTTTTTATATTGTCCTTTAGAAATATCTCCTGTCAAATGTTGTCATCGTTGCACCAGCTCACCCTAAATCTCTTATTTTTCCTAAGTTTTCAGCTTCCTTGTCTCACTTTAGACCTCCTATCCCAATTTCCTTACTCTCTTGCCCCTCCTCTCACCTGCCAGAGCTTTCTTTTATATTTTGTCTTTGTGTTCCTTCAAGTTCCCTTTCTTCATTAGAAAGATCCTAAAAGCTGCTACTTCAAATCCAGGAGCTGACATGTAAAATATGCTGCATTCAATAATACGCTAAGTAAATATCTATTAGAGTTGTGCTCCTGCCAGCTAAAATATAAAGAGAATTTGAAAAGCAAATAATTATTAGAACCCAGTCTAGTGGTGGAGGCCTGGTGGGAGATTGGTGAGGGGTGCTCATAGCCTCAAATCAGACTCAAAATGTTGTTAAGATGCCCGTCAAATCCAAGGACACTGAGCTGCAAGTCCATTTCATTTATAGGACATGGATTTGAAGTCTCTATTGGCACAGAAACTATAAAACAAAACTCAACTTATTTTTTTCACAGTTTTGTAAAAAACAATCCCAGAAGTCTTGCTCTAGATCTCATGCCTCAACCCAAAGTTCAGTTCTCTATGCAGCATCAGTGCACTGACACTGTAAAGTCAAGGTGCCCAGCTGGTTATGATAGAGACTTCCAGTTGCACATCAATTATTCAATATCCCCTTCTTATTTGGTAAATGCAGAGGACAGCCATGTGACCAGATGAACATCCAGATTTCCCATCCACCTCTTTGCAGATAGGGGTAGCCACATGGCTGCACTATGCACAAGGACATGTAGGTTGAAGTTGTTGGTACTTCTGGGAAAGCTTTTGTGAATCTCTTTGAAAAGATTCAATCTTTGCATGAATAGATATCTTTTAGGTGAAAGAAAAACAAGTTCCTAACATATTTAAGCCATCATCATTTCAGGTTTTTCTAACTAGCAATTAAGCAAATTCCTAATATTTAGTAACTCAAAATTACACCGAGATGCTAAAATTGTTTTTTTAATGATTAAGGGGCTTATTTCAATGAAAGTGAAAATAAGAATTGAGATGATGAAGTAAACACATTATTGAAAAGTGACCTTTCTATATTTGGTGTTTTGAATATATAAATTAAGATAATGGATAATGTGGAATATTATAGTATCTAATAAATTAACCATGAGATTCCAATTTTTAAAATGTGTAACAAGTAAGTTATTTAGAATTGTGGGGGGGATTGAGAGGAAAAACAATCAACATTTATTTGAGCTCTAATATGTTTTGCACATGTTTTCTAATTAAGAAGGAATTTTCATTGTATCCTAGTGAAACAGTCCTAAATACTCCAAATTATCAGCATATTTTCTTGAAGATAGTATATTTTCATAATACTCCATGGCTTCACTCTGATCATCTTAAATTTATGACTCTTATTTTTTATGTTTATCTTCCTTTTGGTTCTCTTTTTCCTCTTCATTTAATAATTTATACAACTCTCATTTTTCTGTTTAGTATAACAAAGAATAGAATAACCAAATTCAATAAGTGCAAAAACCTTATCTCTGTGTTTATAAAAATGCCCAGTGGTATGTACAGCAAAAAACTTGCCAAATGCATTAAACATTGAAGAGCAAAGGACCTTCAAGAGAAACAAGTATCATAACTAAGACTGTCAGAACTCCAAACCTCTGATAGGAAACTTTTTTGGTTAAAAACACAGGCAAGCGTTATTGTAGCAGCGTGAAATTATACCAGCCCATCTTGATGATGCTCTACCTCCTAACCACTGATTTAGAGAAATCACAGCACACCTGTCTATTTTCATGACCTGGCCTCTTAAGTGACCAATTAAATAAACCAAACCACTGGATGGTTGAGAAAAAAAATTGTCCCATAGAACTGTGGTTTGAAGTTAAAATTTATGAGAGAATTTTGCTCAGTTTGTAAACATAATTGAGGAGAACTTAATAGTCACCCTATTTAGAAGTACAAGTTATTTGATTTGTGATTGCTTGAGTACATGAGAAGATTTGTTAGACAATTTACTGGAAAACGAAATCAAATACCGTGCATTAGATTTAAAAACACAGTTTATTGCAGCACTATTAACAATAGCAAAGACTTGGAACTAACCCAAATGTCCATCGATAATAGATTGGAAAAAGAAAATGTGGCACATATACACCATGGAATACTATGCAGCTGTCAAAAGGATGAGTTCATGGCCTTTGCAGGGACATGGATGAAGCTGGAAACCATCATTCTAAGCAAACTATCACAAGGACAGAAAACCAAACACCACATATTCTCACTCATAAGTGGGAGTTGAACAATGAGAACACATGAATACAGGGAGGGGAACATCACACATCGGGGCCTGTCAGGGGGTGAGGGGCTGGGGGAGGGATAGCATTAGGAGAAATACCTAATGAAGTGACGAGTTGATGGGTGCAGCAAACCAACATGGCACATGTATACCTATGTAACAAACCTGCACATGGTGCACATGTACCTTAGAACTTAAAGTATAATAATAAAAAAATAAAAATAAAAATGCAGTTGAAAGTGTCTAGGAAATTTAACTAATTAAGATATTTAAAAATTCCCTTTTCAAAATACTTGCTAAATTTTCATTCTTGTAAACTCATATTTGGAAGTATTACTTTAAACTGTAAGCATCTGAAAAGCCTTGTATGTGCCTCCAAGCCACCCTCAAACACACTCCAAACTTCACACTGACACTCTGCTTTGGTTAAGTGAATCAGCTCAACTGAGCGGTACAAACAAGGAATTTTCCACAAAAGACAAGGATAGAGGAAATACAGAATCTAAAACACTTTTGCTTTTGTCCCTGCCAACTTTTTATCCAGGGAAATTATTGTAATGTTTTCAAAGAGGTTTTTGAAATTTAATTGGGTCACTTAGGACCCCTGCTACTTCAAAGTTTATGCTCATCCTTGATATTATTTTGTTCTTCCTGGTTTGCATGGCTCCTCTCTGCAGCCCTTTGGAGTGATTTTACCTGGCTCAGCCTACATATGTTTGCCAGAATTCTTTTTAGAACTTTATATTTTGGAAATTTGTAACAGTCCTGATGGAAAATACATCAGCAGATCTGGCTGCTATCATAGGAACATCTACCTATATCATGCCTCTTGATAAGTGAGGCGTGTTCACAGAGCTTTTTTCTTAATGAGCGCCACCAGATGTCGCTCTTCTCCATAACTAAGATGAGTGCCTAGGGTATCCTTGCCTTCTCAAATCCTGTGAAATCCTGGATTTGTGATCAAGTCTGTGCCATCCATGGAGAACGGTGTAGGCATCAACTGGACCTTTCAGGATCTCATTTAATCTCTAAAAATGGACCTCCCAAGTTGACCAACCTGTAATCTTCAGGAGTGTGCTCACAACTTTGTATCTTCCTCTACCATCACTACTAGAACCCCCATGAGTGTTTCTCACTTATGTTAGCACATGACCTCTAATTGTGGTTCCAAAATTTATTTAATGGCATGCCTCACAACAGTCATTGAGTCCCTACAAGGCCCTGTCTTAGGTGCTAGTTTAGGGCAGGGGGCTACCCAGAGCTTTTCTCCTAGGAAAGACTGTAATTAATGGGAAATTGGATATTCATGGAGGTTGTGGGTATTTTTTTTTAAGATAAAAATAAAGAAAGAAAAGAAAAAGAAAGTAAAGAGAAAGAAGGAAAGAAAGAAAGAGAGAGAAAGAAAGAAAGAAAGAAAAAGAAAGAAAGAAAGAAAGAAAGAAAGAAAGAAAGAAAGAAAGAAAGAGAGAGAGAGAAAGAGAGAGAAAGAAAGAAGGAAAAGGGAGGGGAAGAGAGGGGAGCGGAGCGGGGAGGGGACGGGAGGGGAAGGGGTAGGGTAGGGGATGGGGGTGAGGGGATGGGAGGAGGGGAGGGGAGGGGAGGGGAGGGGAGGGGAGGGGAGGGAAGGGAAGGGAAGGGAAGGGAAGGGAAGGGAAGGGAAGGGAAAAGAAAGGAAAAGAAAAACCTGTAGGGGGAGTTTTTTTTTTTTTTTTTTTTCCCCATATCAATGAACTCAACTAATGCTCTAAGGCTGGTTCTCCATCTGAAATACCCAGGTCAAAACTGCGTTATTTCCTCAATGAGCATTATTAAGATGTCAGAGTTTTCTTCACAATATCTCTAGCTTTGTGCAGGGTAGGGGGAGTATTTTCAGGAACATAATATCAAGGGGATATATTCCTATTTATTTATGCCATAAGCCAGAGTGTGGTAGTCCTAGTGAAAGTTACCTCCTTCCTAACTGTATTAGAAAAGAAGAAATCTTATTGGACAACACAAAACTGAATTTCCTCAGTACCTTTTTTTTTTTACACCTTTTCTCCCAAAAATGCATTCAGCACAGCACCTATTACTTCCAACACATTTAAAAAATCTCTTTCAATATTCTAGTTCTTCTAGCTCTCTGATTACATTACCTCCTCTCCTACTTCTAACCTCCTTCTCTCTTTTGCTTAAAATATTTTTCTTTTGCAGCTACTTCTGTGCCCTTTCTCATGGAAATGAATCACTTCATTCTCAGCTTCTAGTTTTCTTCCTATTATCTCAATCATGTCCAGACACTGAACAGAGCAAGCAAAGACTTCTATTTATAAAGAGAAACAGGAGAAAAGGCTGTATATTTATATTTATATATTTTTCTAGGCACAATGTAGTTAAATTAACAAAAGTAAGCATAAAGGATAAAATGCAATTGTAGTAGGTTATTTGGAAATAGGTATATCGCTCATGGCATTGAAAAATGATAGTTTTTTTGGAAAAATAATTTCACAATATATGATAAGATCTGTTCAAATTCTTTCTGACTCAGTAATCCCATTTTGGAAATATACCCCTAAGAGGAAAATAAGTGTCAAAATCTACCAAGATGTTTGAAGCAGTGCACTGTGACATAAGGTAACAGACGGTATCATAAACATTACATCTGATTTATAGCCAAAATCATTATGGAAGCTGTACACACAGGATGCAGCCACAGGATTTAAAGAAAAATGAATAAAGTACCGCAAAACTGATTCAACAAATGATAGAGGGAATATGCCATGGCCTAGTTCTTCCCAACAGGAGTAACCCATCCAAAAGAATTCTTTATAGATTTGTTTTGATAAGTCTTGGTAGCTCCCAATTCCCAACAAGGAGTAGAAAGTAATAAGGTGGCAATCAGTGAGCTATCACCTTGGAAACTATGATATAAAAGGAGAACTTTAAAAGTAAGATTAATCATTAATGGTGCTTAGCCATATTTTCTCTCTAAAACTTTTGATGGATATCATCTGCTCTAGTCAGGCACCAAAGCTCACTATAATTAGAGAAGTTTTTCTCAATTAATTGGATGTGGCAGGGATGGGCAAAGGAATATAGCAGGTAGAAGATGAAAAAAAAGTAGAGAGCAAATTAGTCTCCCTGAGCTTCCAAGAAGACCAACACATTCCAACACATTTTTAAAAATCTGCTGCCTCCAGATTCTGATGACCAGCATTGATACACACCCTCAGGTCACTTAACTCCACCCTGCTTCAGCCTTAGAGAATCTGCCTGCACTAGAATCAGAAGTCAAACATGTGTCCATGTGTCTCCAACACAATCTGTGGAGGAGAAACACCCCTCTTAGCTCACAAAGGACAAAGTACCAAAAGTATGTACTTCCAGTCAGTACCTCCCAAAGTTTTTCGTATCACAATAATAGTTTTTGGGCAATCTGGTATAAAGTGGGGGGCATCCAAAGGCCCAGGGGAGGATTCTGTAGTTTAAGATTAATGGTCCAGGGATTTCAGCAGTCTCAGGCAACATCTCAATGAACTGAAGGCCCAGGGAATCAATATCTCACATGATTCAGTGTGCCACAGCATAATGAGAGTTAAGAATGCCTGTATAGGGGAGAAGGGACAAAGACCTACTACAGCCCCAGTGACTTATTATAAGCCCTTTACTTTGATTCTATGTTCATTAAACATTCTAGTGCTTGGATTAAACACCACAACACAGGCTGTGGGGGGAGCAGACAGATTCTCTGTTCTTCCTCATTCTCATGGAATGCTCTGTGGCATGACTTCATTGCAACCTCTACAGAGAAGACTTTCCAGATAAGTGGTGCGCCTGTTTCTGTGCCCTTGCTGTGTTTCTTCATGACTTGATATGATCAAGACCAGCATGACAATGCTCCACATCTCCACTTTTCTCACTTCCCCTCTTTTTTGCCTGTGTTGACTTGAGTATTTGCATTCCAAATAAAGTGTCAACAATTTAATCCCTGTCTCAGACTCTGATTTCTAGAAAACTCAGACCAAAAGAGTCATTACATTCTCTCTCACCTTTTCTCTTTTTTTTAACCTAAGCTAATTTGAGTTTCTGTCACTTGCAATAAAGAATTCTAACCACTACAAGCCCAGTATAAGTATTTACCCTATTTTATTTGCTTATACACCCTAGAAATTTTATTTGAGGCACTTAACACAATTTTTAATATCTGTCTTCCTGTATTAAATCATAAGCTCCATGGAAATAAAGATTATATATTTTTGTACATCACTCAAGATTCAGCCTCTATAATAGAATTCAGCATAAAGTAGGCAGTTGATAAATACTCACATTTTTGAATGAGTAAATAAATGAACTAATTCTATTTGTCAATTATCTTGGTACTAAAAAAGTGTTATTGTGCATAGGCCAACCAAGTGTTCTGAATCTTGAAAGATACATCCAATACATAAAACTTTTGAAAATTGATCTTTAGGTTTATAAATGAGTCTTCTGTGAGTCTGAATAATGAAAACTAATTCATTCATGTGGGATCAGCCCTGGCACCAATACAACTCAGTTGTTAATCTAAGACATACACAAATAATCTTCAGAAGCTATTATCTCTGAGATTTGGAGTATGTCATTATAACTATCTGATTTGAGGTTTTCATTTACCAAATGATAACAGTAAGAGTGTTTTCTTCCACCCATCTTATTGGAAGTTTTGAGAATCAGCACTTCAAATGGTGTGAATGCTCTTTGTACCTGTGAAGTACTGGGTGGATGCTGTGATGTCATGAGAATGATTCCAACAGGCAGACACCATATAAGGAAGTTCAAGCCTGACAGACACAGCAATAAAAAAGTGACTTGTAATGTTTTTGAAAATTATTTTCCCATGTTGTTTCTGACTTCATTTATTTTATTACTAAGAAGAACTTTAGCCATTCTTCATCTTACCAGCTACTACCTAGATATAGTGGTAGCATGGAGTAGGGAAGGTGATGCCTTCTTTAACATAGGACAAACTGAAGTATTTTTCTCTGATAAAAGAACAGTTCTCTTCCTACAATAAATTTTGTTTCTGATATTCATTTTTGAACAGTAATTTCTTCATAGACATGTAAGTGGATCATACTGTAATGCTACTGTATAACCTCATTTTGTTTACTTAGCTATCTATCACGTATATCTCTCTACCTCAAAAAATATTTATTTACTTCACATATAACTACATATAACTACATACTACTCCATTTTGTAAACATACAATAATTAATCAAACCAACTCCCTAACATTGACAGTGTTATTGTTTTCAGTATAATTAATACCCCAACAATGAACATTCTTTTGCAACCATCTTTGATGGTAAATTCTGGGCATTTTGATTTGGGGTTGAATGTAGGACACACAGGTAGCTTAGACTTTTAAGTTAGGGATTTATAAACACAGAGACACTATATATAGCATCAAGCATTTAATCAGTGTTTTTCTATGAAGGGAAAGCTGTAATAATTGCCCGAGAAGTATCTCTTTAAGAAATGATCCTTCGTCCTGGAAACACCATCCACCTGATTACTAATGCCTCTCCTAAGGCATGGTTTCCATCCCAGGATGGCAGTCTAAAAGTAAATTTATCAATCTCAACCAACAATGACCCTGGCTCTAAGATCATCATGAATAGTTTCTATACCAGTGAAAAGGGAAGAAGTAAAGGAACTGTAGGGCCCCTCCCTGGGCCTCAGCCTTCATAGATGACCTCTCACAACTCAGAAATCTCCTTCCTTCTTCTGGGAAGCCACAGCAGTTTTATTCCGAAACACAGAAGTTGCTCACTGGTTCTGCATCCACACATTTATTTCCTAGGGGTAGAGAAAAGGAAATGATTTCAACAGAGCCAACTGATATCTGCAAATCTAGTCTGGTCTCCTCTGCACATGCTATTCTTTGCTAGTAATTCATTTGTACTGTCTTCTCTCCTTTCTAGACACACAGCCCTTTCTCAGTGGATCTAAAGTAATATGGAGCCTGATATAAGCTGAAGTGTGATCCCTTTGCAAGTAACTGAAGTGAGAGTACAGTAAGATGGCACTCTCATGCCCTGATAGTATTCATTATCTGCACTCATAGTTACTACTTACATGTACCAGGCAACATGAGGCATGGGTGACATAATAGTAAGAAAAAGAGCAAGTCTTTGCACTTGTGTAGCTTAAATTCTAAAGGGAAAGAAAAGATAAATAAAATATATAGTGTTTCATATATTGATAAATGCTATTTTAAGAAATAAAGTAGGTGGAAGAGAGGGTTACTTCCTATATGAGTTCATCAGGCAAGACCTCACTAATAAGTTAAGAGTTGAGTAGAAATGTGAATAAATGAAGGGATGAGCCATATCGTTCTCTGGAGGGAACTTATTTCAGACAAAGGGAATAGCTAATGCAAAGGCCCTGATGGAAAAGTGCACTAAGCGTTTTCAAGGAATACCGGGAAGGCTACTGTGGCTATACCTGAAAGCAGAAAAAAAAGCAGTAAGGAATGAGGTCCAAAAAGTAGCCTGGGTAGCCAAATAATGTAAGTAGGACCTGGGAGACTACTGTGAAACAATTTAGGCTTTTACTCTAATATGAGATGGAAAATCATTGAGATGGAGTGTTGTGATGGTTAATACTGAGTGTCAACTTGACTGGAATGAAAAATGCAAAGTATCAATCCTGGGTGCGTCTTCAAGGGTGTTGCCAAAGTAGATTAACATTTCAGTCAGAGGTATTTCACCCCATAGGTGAAACAGCAGAAGCCTGGAAGTGGTATGTATATGATTGGGCTTGAGTGGGTCCTGAAAGTACAAGTAAGTTACGTGAGGAAGTGGCTCAAATGCCCATGGTCTACACTCCTGCCACTCTGCCTTCTCTCCCCACACCTGCACCAATAGCCTTATGGGGCATTCTCTATGATCAGTAGACAGAGAAAGACAAGACTAGGGCCTGGTTCACAGATGGTTCTGCATGATATGCAGGCACCACTCAAATGTGGACAACGCAGCACTACAGTCCCTTTCTAGGACATCCCTGAAGGGCAGCAGTGAAGGGAAATCTTCCCAGTGGGCAGAACTTTGTGCAGTGCACCTGACTGTGCACTTGGCATGGTAGGAGAAATGACCAGATGTGCAATTATATACTGATTCATGTGCTGTAGCCAATGGTTTGACTGGATGGTCAGGGACTTGGAAGAAGCATTATTGGAAAATTGGTGACAAAGAAATTTTGGGAAGAGGTATGTGGATGAACTTCTCTGAGTGGTCAAAAACTGTGAAGACATTTGTATCCCATGTGAGTGCTCACCAACGGGTGACCTCAGCAAAGGAGGATTTTAGTAATCAACTGGATAGGATGGTCCATTCCGTGGACATCACTCAACCTCTTTCCCCAGACATCCCTGTCATTGCCCAATGGGCCCATTAACAAAGTGGCCATGGTGGAAAGGATGAATGTTATACATGGGCTCAGTAACATAGACTTCCATTCACTAAAGCTGACCTGGCTGTGGCCACTGCTGGGTGCTCAAGTCACCAGCAACAGAGACCAACAATGAGCCCTCAATACGGCATCATTCCTTGGGGTGATCAGCCAGCTACTCGGTGTCAGGTCAATTATATTGGACCTCTTCCATCATGGAAAAAGCAGAGGTTTGTCTTCACTGGAATAGACACTCCAGATATGGGTTTGCCTATCCTGCATGCAATGCATCTGCCAAGACAACCATCCATGAACTCATAGAATGCCTTATGCACCATCACGGTATTTCACACAGCATTGCCTCTGACAGAGCCACTCACTTTATGGCTAAAGAAGTGTGGCAGTGGGCTCATGTTCATGAAATTCACTGGTCTTACCGTGTTCCCCAGCATCCTGAAGCAGCTGGCTTGATAGAATGGTGAAATGGCCTTTTGAAATCACAATTGCAATGCCAATTAGGTGACAATGATATGCAGAGCTGGGGAAAATTTCTCCAGAAGGCCTTGTATGCTCTGAATCAGTATTCAGTATACGGTACAGTTTCTCTCATAGCCAGGATTCATGGGTCCAGAAATCAAGGGGTGAAAGTGAATGTGTCACCACTCATCATCACCCCTAGTGATCCACTAGCAAAATTTTTGCTTCCTGTTCCTGTGACATTACGTTCTGCTGGTCTAGAGGTCTTAGTTCCAGAGGGAGGAACACTGCCACCAGGAGACATAACAATGATTCCATTAAACTGGAAGCTGAGATTGCCACCTGGACATTTGGGGCTTCTCCTACCTTTAAGTCAATAGGATAAGAAAGGAGTTACAGTGTTGGTGGGGGTTACTGACCCAGACTATCAAAATGAAATCACTTTACTACTCCCCAAGGAAGGTAAGAAAGAGTATGCATGGAATACAAGAGATCCATCAGAGGACCTGTTAGTATTCCCATGCCCTGTGATTAAGGCCAATGGGAAACTACAACAGCCCAATCCAGACAGGAATACAAATGGCCCAGACCCTTCAGGAATGAAGGTTTGGGTCACTCCACCAGGGAAAAAAAAAAAAAACACACAACCTGCTGAGGTGCATGCTGAAGGCAAAGGAAAAACAGAAAGGGTGGCAGAGGAAGGTAGTCATCAATACCAGCTATGACCACATGACCAGCTACAGAAATGAGGACTGTAATTATCATGAGTATTTCCTCCCTCTTTTGTTAAAAACATGTTTATGCATGTATACACTTGTACTAAGAAAATATCTTGATTTTATTTCCTTTTTCCTTTGTCATGTGAGATGTTTATTGACTTCATATCAGTATTTAAATATTGTTAACTTTATGTAATAGCATTTGGGGATTGGTGCATTTCCAGTTGTATGAAGGAGAGCTGTATTATATTACGTGTAATTATGACTTTATTATTTTCTTTATTTGAAGATTATATATGATCTGAGGAGATGTGTATGGATTCAAGTTGTTAAGGAGTTGAATTCTGAGTGTCAACTTGATTGGACTGAAGGATGCAAAGTACTGATCCTGGGTGTGTCTGTGAGAGTGTTGCCAAAGTAGATTAAATTTCAGTCAGTGGGCTGGGAAAGCCAGATCCACACTTAATCTTGGTAGGCACCATATAATCAGCTGCCAGTGCAGCCAGGATATAAAGCAGGCAGAAGAAATAAAATGTGAAAAGGCTAGGCTGGCTTAGCATCCCAGCCTACAACTTTCTCCCATGGAGGATGCTTCCTGTCCTCGAACATCAGACTCCAAGTTCTTCAGCTTTGGGACTTAGACTGGCTTCCTTGCTGCTCAACTTCCAGATGGCCTATTGTAAGACCCTGTGATCATGTGAGTTAATACTACTTAATAAACTCCCCTTGATGTGTATATCCTCTTAGTTCTGTCCCTCTAGAGAACCCTGACTGATACAGGTATTGAAGACAAAGCTAAAAAAATCTTTTTCAATCCATGTTCAACTACCTGAGTAGAGTCTTAAAGTAAGGTAATGTGTAATTATAAAATTGTTTAATTAAGCAATTTGACAAAATAGATTAAGAGCCTTACAATGTCCAAGACCAACCACTAATAAGAAATTGTAATAGAAAAAAGATCCTACAAATAAAATAGAAAAATACAATAATATATCCAGGAATAAGGCTAGCAAAACCTTGAAGAATAAACATAAAAAAATTTATACTCTAATGAACAAAATAAGATTTAAATAATAATGCAAACTCTATTCTTAGTCTCAATATTATATGTATGTTAAATATGCATTTATTTTCATGCATATTATTTATATAGTAATTTATTTTATTTATTGTGTATTAATTATTTACATCTACAGATTCACTCTGATTCCAACAAAAATGTAACAATAATTTTGCTATTTTGTACTTGATAAGCCCCATTCTAAACTTCATATGAAGAAACAAACTTATAATGGTGATGAGAGAAAATCTGAAAGAGCACTTAGGAGTACAAACCCTGTGATATATAACAGTGTATTTAAAATCATGGGAATTAACCCACAATTAAAGTTGAAGACTTCAACACCCCACTGTCATCAGTTGACAGAACTGCTAAACAGAAAATAACATACAGAAGAACTGATAAACACTGTCAATCAACAGGATCTAACTGACATTTGTAGAACACAACACTAAACGACTGCAGAATAGGCATTCTTTTCAAGTAATTATGCAACATACACAAAGATAGACTATTTTCTGAGTTACAAAACAAACCTTAACAAATTTTAAATAATTGAAATCATGCAGAATATGTTCTCTGATCAGAACAGAAAAAAACTAGAATAAATAACAGAAGAGTAACATCTTCAAAGAAGTGAAACTTAAACAACATACTAGCCTCAATGTCACAAAGGACATTTATAAAAACTTTCAACTAACATCATACATAATGGTGAAAAACTGTTTCTCCCTTAAGATTGGGAACAAAACAAGGTTATCTGCCCTAATCATTCTTATTCAATAATACTGGAAATTTTGACTACTGCAATAAGGCAAGAACCAAAAAGGCTTGGAGGTTAGAAAGGAAAAAATAAAACAGCGTCATTTGCAAATGACATGATTGACTACATAGAAAATTCTAAAAAAAAAAAAAAACCTCTTAGTGGTATTAAATGAATTCAGTAAGGTCAAAAAAATACAAGATTAGCCACAAAAAAATTAGTTTCATTTATGTATGTTGGCAACAAACAAGTGGAAATCAAATTTTAAAACACAACACTATTAATAATTGCTTCAAAGGAAACAGGTATTAATCTAACAAAATATATACATAACATATACACTAAAAGTTATAAAATGCTGATGAAATAAATTCAAGAAAACCTACATACTTGTCAAGACCTATCATGTTTATGGACTAGAAGACTCAGCATAAGAAAAATTTCATTTCTTCTGACATTGATCTATAGGTTTAACAAAATTGCTATCAATATCTCTGAAAGGGTTTTTGGTAGACATAGACAAGATTGTTCTAAAATTTGTGTGAAAAGGGAAAGGCTTTAGAAGAGCCAAACACAGTTTTGAAGAATAAGGTGGAAGGAATCACTCCTCCCAGTGTTAAGGGTTGTTATATAGCTATAGTAAATAAGACAGCATGAAATTGCAGAGGAATAGACACATAGAGTGGTGGAACAGAATACAGAACCCAGAAATAGACCCAAACCAATATGTCCAATTAATATTTGATAAAGGAACAGAAAACTGAATGAGAAGGAACAGTCTTTAAAATGACATTCATAGGCCAAAAAAAAAAAAATGACCCTCAACCTAAATCATACAACTTACACAAAAATTAACTCAAAATGAATTATGGAGTTAAATATAAAAGTAAAACCATAAAACTTCTTCTTCTTTTTTTTTTTTTTTTGAGACGGAGTCTCGCTCTGTTGCCCAGGCTGGAGTGCAGTGGCTGGATCTCAGCTCACTGCAAGCTCTGCCTCCCGGGTTCACGCCATTCTCCCGCCTTAGCCTCCGGAGTAGCTGGGACTACAGGCGCCCGCCACCTCGCCCGGCTAGTTTTTTGTATTTTTTAGTAGAGACGGGGTTTCACCGTGTTAGCCAGGATGGTCTTGATCTCCTGACCTCGTGATCCGCCCGTCTCGGCCTCCCAAAGTGCTGGGATTACAGGCTTGAGCCACCGCGCCCGGCCATAAAACTTCTAGAAGAAAAGGTAGAATAAAATGTTAAGTACCTATAGCTAGGAAAGAAATCTTAAAGTTGATACTAAAAACACAATTTACAAAAGAAAAAATTGACAACTTAGGCCTCATGAAAATTTAAAATTTTTGTTTTGCAAAGGATATTGTTAAAAAGAATAAAAATACAAGCTCCAGACTGGGAAAGAATATTTGTGAATCACATATCCAACAAAATACAAGCATCTAGAATATATTTTTAAAACTCCAAAACTCAATATAAGAAAAATGAAAAATCCAATTTAAAAATCGGCAAAAGACATAATATAAACAACAGGCACAGGCAACAAAAGCAAACCTAGATGAATGAGATTACATCAAACTAAAACTTCTGCACACCCAAAGAAACAACAGAGTGAAAAACAACATATGGTATGACAAAAATATCTGTGAATCATTCATCTGATAAGGGATTAATATCTAACATATATAAGGAACTCAAACAATGAAATACTAAGACAACAAGTAACTCAATTAAAAAGATGAACAAATAGTCTGAATAGACATTTCCCAAAAGAAGATATGCAAATGGCCAAGAGGTATATGACAAGTGCTCAAAATCATTAATCATCACAAAAATGCAAATTAAAACCATAATGAGATATCATTTCATTAGATATGAAATGGCTATTATCAAAAAGATGAAAGAAAACAAGTGTTGGTGAGCATGTGGAGACAAAAGAAGCCCTCTACACTGTTGGTGGGAAAATGAATTAGTACAGCCATTATGGAAAACAGTGTGGAAGTTCCTCAGAAAATTAAAAATAGAACTACCATGTTATCTGGCAATTCCACTACTGGGTATATATCCAAAGAAAATAAAATCGGCACATTGAGGTGTTACCTGCACTCCCATGTTCTTTGCAGCTTTATTTATAATATCCAAGATATGAAATTAACCTAAGTGTCCACCGATGGATGAATAGATTTTAAAATGTGTATAAATATACAATGGAATACTATTCAGCCTTTAGAAAGAAGGAATTACTATCACTTGCAACAAGATGAACCTGGAAGACATTTATTAAGTGAAATAAGCCAGGCACAGAAAGACAAATACTGCATGATCTACTTATATGTGAACTCTAAAAGAGTTAAGCTTGTAGAATTGGAGAGCATAATGATGATTACCAGGGACTGAGTGTGGAGGAGGAGAAAGTTGGGGAGATGCTGGTAAAGGTATACAAAACTTCGGTTAGATAGAAGGAATAAGTTCAAGGGTTCTATTGCACAGCATGATGACTATAGTTAATAACAACATATTATGTTTTTGAAAATTGCTGAGAGAATAGATTTTAAGTGTTCTCACCACAAAAAGCAGGTGAGATAATGCATATGTTAATTACCTTGATTCAGTCATTCTTCAGTATACACATATTTCAAAACAACAAGTTATATGCAATAAATATATACAACTTTTATTTGTTAATTAAAATACATAAATTCTCACAATTTTTTAAACGGGCAAAAAACATGAAAAGACATTTCTTTGAAGAGGCTATATGAATAGAAATTAAGCACATGAAAATGCACGCAACATGGTTAGCTGCTAGAGAAATATCAAAATCACAGCGAGCTATCACCACACACCAATCAAAATGGCTATATTTTAAAAAAACACAAAAATTGTGGTAATAAAATGCTGGTAAAAATGTGGAGAAATAGTATTACTTACAGTATCATTGCAAATGGGAATGTAAAATGGTACATCTACTGTGGGAAACAGTTTGGTAGTTTTTTAAAAAGTACATATATTGAAAATGGGCTTACCATATAATACAGCACTTGGACTCTTGCACAGAGGAAAAAACTTATTTTCAAGCAGAAACTTACACATAAATGTTTAAAGCAGCTTTATTCATAACAGCCAAAACCTATAAACTATGCAAATATCCTTTAATGGGTGAATGGTTAAACAGTGCTGCATTCTGTGATTAAAAAGGAATAGACAATTCATATAGGCAAAAACTTTGATGAACTTCAAGGATATGCTGAATAAAAAATCCAATCTCAAAAGGATACACACTACACAATTTCATTTATACAGTATTTGTGAAATGACAGAAATCTACAGATAGAAAACAAGCTAGTTTTTGCTAGTGTCAAGGGAATGGATGTGGAGTTGGTGGCTAGAAATGAATTGTACCAGGGATCACGTGGTGACAGTACTGGAAGTATCTTGATTATGGTATGATATGGTTTGGATCTGTGTCCCCATCCAAACCTCATGTTAAATTATAATCTCCAGTGTTGGAAGTGGGGCCTGGTGGGAGGTGATTGACTCGTGGAGGGGGTTTCTAATGGTTTAGCACCATCCCCCTAGTGCTGTCTTGAGATAGAGCTCTCACAATATCCGGTTGTTTAAAAATGTGTGGCACCTCCCCCACTCTCTCTTCCTCTTCTTCCAACCATGTAAGACATGCCTGCTTCCTCTTTCCCTTCTGCCATGATTGTAAGTTCCTGAGGCCTCCCTGAGCAGATGCCAGCATTATGCTTCCTATACAGCCTATGGAACCAGGAGCCAATTAAACGTCTTTCCTTTATAAATTGCCCAATTTCACATATTTCTTTTTAGCCATAAGAAAAAAAAGTAACACTTGGTAGTAATTACAAAAATCTGTACAGGAGATACAATTGCATAGAGCTACACACACACACCTACACACACACACACAAATAGTTGCATGTTTAACTGGTGAAATCTGAATACCAGTGGTTTATACCAGTGCCAATTTTCTGGTATTAATAGGTACTATAATTATGTTAACATAGGTGAAAGTTGGACAAAGGATGCATGGGACCTTCCTGTGCTTTCTTTGCAATTTTGTAGAAATCTATAATTATTTCTAAATAAAAAGTAAAAACAACAAAATATAAAATGGTGGCAATTAACTTTGGTGTCAGAACATGAGTAGACACATCAATGAAACTAAATAGAAATTCCAGAAACACACTTTAACATACAAATGATGAAGTAATATATGTTAATAATTTAAAAAGCAGCAACTCAATTTAGTGGAAAGAAAATTGACTGCTCTCTAAAGGTCTTGGGACAAATGACTAGTCATTTACAAAAATAAATCTAGATTTCTACTCAATAGTTAATAGAAATGAACTCCAAGTGGATGAAAAATTAACATACGAACAGAAACTGTACAAGTACTAGAAAAAAGTATGACAGATATTTTTTAATAATCTAAGATGGAATCTGTCTTTCTAAGTAAAATTCAAAAATTTCAAGCTATGAGTGCAGAGACATACATTCGATGACAAAAACAATTTTTTAAAAATGCTGGTGGAGTAGTCAGTCTCCAAGATGATCCTCCATAACCCTTGACACTTGGTATTCATACCCTTTTGTAGTCACCTCCCACATACTGTAGCAGGATTGGTCTGTGTGATCAATAGCATTGAAGCAAGAGAAATGGAATTGCTTTGACTGACTGACTGGCTAATGTTAAATCAAACCTACCTTCCTCTGGTGAGGGATTGAGTGGGTTACTTTTCTGTGTGCCTGGCATTGTGGAGGGGCACAAATGTGCCAAAAGAATTGAGTCTATGCTACAGAGGGGAAAGGGAGATCAATTTTGGCAATCAAACAACAGTCTTGACTGCAGTTCCATTCTTTCCGCTCCTTTTGTCTCCCCCTATTATTCAAAAGTGTTCGAAGGTTATGGTTCTTATCAGAGTAGCAGCATACTTGGTGCAGTCCTTCAAATTCCCATTCCAACAGCTCCCTAAAAACAGATATTAGCGGACAGTCAAGGTCCTTCTCAACACTTCAAAATTGAGGGTAAAGCCAATAACATTATTTCTGATAGTATGTTATTCTATTATTTAGTAAGTTAATAAATATTCACATAGTGGCTTATGATATGTCAAACACTATTTTAAGTTTTTTTTTTTTTTTTTTGAGATGGAGTCTCGCTCTTTAGCCCAGGCTGGAGTGCAGTGGCTGGATCTCAGCTCACTGCAAGCTCTGCCTCCCGAGTTCACGCCATTCTCCTGCCTCAGCCTCCCGAGTAGCTGGGACTACAGGCGCCCGCCACCTCGCCCGGTTAGCTTTTTGTATTTTTTAGTAGAGACGGGGTTTCACCGTGTTAGCCAGGATGGTCTCGATCTCCTGACCTCGCGATCCGCCCATCTCGGCCTCCCAAAGTGCTAGGATTACAGGCTTGAGCCACCGCGCCCGGCCAATTTTTAAGCATTTTTTAATATTAAAATGTTACCAGGACAGCCCTGATGAAATAGCTGGAAAAATTATTTTTCTTATTGTTTCTCTTTAGTCCCTCATTTACAGGCTCAGCTGCTTAAAGAAACCAGACAGCTCAGGTTGGCACCAGGGCTTCATGACCCCTGACCAGATATCGGAGGGAGATCATGTTACAGGATCCTTGGAGTGTGGCTTGCCAGCCAGAAACTCTGTAGCCAGTGGCATCTTTGCCTGACTTTTGCTTTCCATGACAATGACCGGATGACCTGGAATTTACTGCCTTCTTCCTAGGAATTTCTGCATAAACCACCCCTTAATTTGCATATAATTAAAAATCCCTGTTCCTACCTCAAGGAAGCCTACATGGAAGCACTTCCTAGAGCTTAACCTCTGGGCCCAGAGAGGTTAAGCAATTTGCCTTAAGTCACACAGCTGTTAAGCAGCAAAGGCAAGATTCACATTTCAGTTTCAAAATCATTGCTCTTTACCACTGAATGCTAGCTGCTGGCACCTCTGATCTATTTTTCAAGCTTCAATTTCCCCAATATGCTGTATAAATTCCTGAGGCTATATGTCTCCCTAGAGATCATAGAGGCTTCCATGCCTCAGCTATTGTAAAACTGCATATTCTGGCCAAGTCTAAAAATATCTCCCTATATTTGAGTTAATTCAAATAGGAAACTTTTAGAATGGAAAGTATGGGATTTTTTTCCTGTAACTTTAGATGCCTTTGTTCCCTGTAAGAATAAACTTGGAATTCATAAGTAAATTGATTAGCCAACACAAATATGCTCTTAATGATTCTGCTATTTAGTATCCAAGAAAATATTATAAACACCAGCTCTAGGAAGTACGTCCACGTAGGCTACCTTTTTAGAAATAGGCAAAATTCTCACATTTGTACTTTTTAATTAAACTTTATTTTGAGATAGCTGTAGATTCTCATGCAGTCAAAAATAATAATATAGAGAGATCCTGAGACAGGAACAGAGACTTGACTCCAGAGTCAGGACTTGGACATGAGACCAAATTGAGGACTAGCTAAAATAGACACTGGGGGGAAGCAACTTTCCATAGGACATGGCCACCAGTGTGCCACATCAATTTGCCATTGCCATGGCAACACCCAGAAGATACCACCCTTTCCATGGCAATGACCAGATGACCTGGAAGTCGCTGCCTTTTTCCTAGGAATTGCTGCATAAACCACCCCTTAATTTGCATGTAATTAAAAGTCAATATAAATATGACTACACAACTGACTTTGAGCTGCTACTCCAGGTAAACTGCCTATGGGGTAGCCCTTCTCCATAAGGAGCAGTACCTGTGGTGCTGCTGTACACTGCCACTTCAGTGAAAGTTGCTGTTTAACACCTCCAGCTCACCCTTGAATTCCTTCCTGGGCAAAGCCAAGGACTCTCCTGGGCTAAGCTCCAACTTTGGTGCTCACGTGCCCTGCATCAATCCCATCTCCCTTTTACCCAGTTTCCCTCAATTGTAACATCTTGCTAAACTACAGTACAATATACAGCCAGGATATTGGCACAGATACAGTCAAAAACCACAATATATCCTTCACCACAAGGATCCCTCAAGTTGTTCTTTTATAGCCACACTCACCTCCCTCTTGTAAACCTCCTCTTTAATGCTTGGTAACACAAATGTATTTTCCATTTCTATAGTTCTGTCATTTCAAAAATGTTACATAGATAGAATCATATGTTTTGTAATTATTTGGATGTTTTCTCTTTATTCAACATAATTGGCAATTCATCCATGTTGCACTTGCATCAATAGGATTTTTTTATTACTAATGTATGAGTTCATTTTCATGCTGCTGATAAAGACATACCCAAAACCAGAACAAAAAGAGGTTTAATTGGACTGATAGTTTCACATGGCTGGGGAAGCCTCAGAATCACAGCAGAAGGCAAAAGGCACATCTTACATGGCGGCCACAAGAGAAAAATACGGAAGAAGCAAAAGTGGAAACCCCTGATAAACCCATCAGATCTCCTGAGACTTATTCACTATCATGAGAATAGCCTGGGAAACACTGGCCCACCTGATTTAATTAACTGCCCCTGGGTCCCTCCCACAACATATGGGAATTTTGGGAGATACAGTTCAAGTTGAAATTTGGTTGGGGACACAGCCAAACCAAACTCCAAATTTCATGTCCTCACTTTTCAAAACCAATCATGCCTTCCCAACAGTCCCCCAAAGTCTTAACTAGTTTCGGCATTAACCCCAAATTCCACTCCAAAGTCTCATCTGAGACTAGGCAAGTCCTTTCTGCCTATAAGCCTGTAAAATGAAAAGCAAGCTAGTTACTTCCTAGATACAATGGAGGTACAGGTATTGGGTAAATACAGCCATTTCAAATGGGAGAAATCGGCCAAAACAAAGGCATTACAGGGCCCATGCAAGTCCAAAATCAAGCGGGACGGTCAAATTTTAAAGTTCCAGAATGATCTCCTTTGACCCTAGGTCTCACAGCCAGGTCACACTGATGTGAGAGGTGGGTTCCCATGGTCTTGGGCAGCTCCACCCCTGTGGCTTTGCAGGGTACAGCCTCCCTCTTGGCTGATTTCATAGGCTGGCATTGAGTGCCTGTGGCTTTTCCAGGTTCATGGTGCAAGCTGTTGGTGGATCTATCATTCTGGGGTCTGGAGGATGGTGGCCCTCCTCTCACAGCTCCACTAGGCAGTGCCCCAGTAGGGACTTTGTATGGGGGCTCCGATCCCACATTTCCCTTCCACACTGCCCTAGCCAAAGCTCTCCATGAGGGCCCTACCACTGCAGCAAAATTTGCCTGGGCATCCAGGCATTTCCATACACCTTCTGAAATCTAGGTGGAAGCTCCCAAACCTCAATTCTCTACTTCTGTGCACCTGGAGGCTCAACACTACGTGGAAACTGCCAAGGCTTTGGGCTTCCACTCTCTGAAGTCACAGCTCAAGCTCTATGTTTGCCTCTTTCAGCCATGGCTGGAGCAACTGAGACACAGGGCACCAAGTCCCTTAGCTGCACACAGTACAGGGACCCAGAGCGCAGCCCATGAAACCACTTTTTCCTCCTGGTCATCTGGTCCTGTGATGGGAGGAGCTGCTGTGAAGGTCTCTGACATCAGCTGGAGACATTTTCCCCATGGTCTTGGGGATTAGCATTAGGTTCCTTGCTACTTATGCAAATTTCTGCAGCTGGCTTGAATTTCTCCTAAAAAAATGGGTGTTTCTTTTCTACTTCTGCATCAGGTTGCAAATTTTCTGAACTTTTATGCTCTATTTCCCATTTAAAATGGAATGCTTTTAACAGCACCCAAGTCACATTTTGAATGCTTTGCTGCTTAGAAATTTCTTCCACCAGATACCCTAAATCATCTCTCTCAAGTTCAAAGTTTCACAAATCTCTCTCAAGTTGCACAAATCTCTAGTGCAGGGGCAAAACGCCACCAGTCTCTTTGCTAAAACATAACAAAAATCACCTTTGCTCCAGTTCCCAACAAGTTTCTTATCTTCATCTGAGACCACCTCAGCCTGGACCTTATTGTTCATATCACTATCAGCATTTTTGTCAGAGCCATTCAATAAGTCTCTAAGAAGTTCCAAACTTTCCCACATTTTCTTATCTTCCTGAGCTCTCCAAACTGTTCCAACCTCTGCCTGTTACCCACTTCCAACGTTACTTCCACATTTTTGGGTATCTTTTCAATGACACCCCACTGCACTGGCACCAATTTACTGAATTAGTTCTTTTTCATGCTGCTGATAAAGACATACCCAAAACTGGGAACAAAAAGAGGTTTAATTGGACTTACAGTTCCACATGGCTGGGAAGGCCTCAGAATCATGGTGGGAAGCAAAAGACACTTCTTACATGGCAGCAGCAAGAGAAAAATGAGGAAGAATCAAAAGTGAAAGCCTTTGATAAACCCATCAGATCTCATGACACTTATTCACTATTACGAGAATAGCATGGGAAAGACCAGCTCCTATGATTCAATTACCTCCAGCTGGTCCCTCCCACAACATGTGCAAATTCTGGAAGAGGCAGTTCAAGTTGAGACTTGGGTGGGGACACAGCCAAACCATATGGACTAAGTACTTTACTATGTACCACTAACCATTCATTTGTTGAAGGACATCTAGGTTGTTTCCAATTTAAGGCTGTTACAAATAAGGTTGCTATAAACATTCCTGTGAAGTTTTTTATGTAAACTTAAGTATTTGTCCGGGATAAGTGACCAATAGTGCAATTTCTGGGTCATATATAAGTAACATATTTAGATTTTAAGAAACTGCCAAGCTGGTTTCCAGAGTGGCTGTATCATTTTACATTTCTACCACCGATTTATGAATGTAAATTGGTACATTTGATACTGTCACTGTTTTTTATTTTAGCCATTTCAATAGGTATGTAATGATATGTCACAATGATTTTAATTTGAATTTCACTAATGGGTAATAATGTTGAACATCTTTTCATTGCTTATTTGACATCTTATATCCTCTTTGCTGAAATATCTCTTCATATCTTTTGCCAATTTTAAGTTGGATTGTTTTGGTTTTTTTTAACTCTTGAATTTGAGAGTCATTTATACACTCTAGATACTAGCTTTTGTTAGATATTTGCTTTTCAAATATTTTCTCTCAGTCTATAGTTCATCTTTGCATCATTTAAGTAAGGTATTTTGCAGAGCTAAATTTTTAAATTCTGATGTTCAGTTTATCATTTTGTTTTCATATAGATCATGTTTTTGGTAACAAGTCTAAGAACTCTTTGCCTAGCCCTAGATTCTGAAAATTTTCTCCTAGTTTTTTTCTATAGGTTTTATAGTTTTACACTTTACATTAACAGCCATGATCTATTTTAAGTTAATTTTTGTATAAGGTGTCAGACTTAGATTGAGAGTTATTATTTTTCCTATGGATGTCCAATTGTCCCACTACCATTGGTTTAAAAGGCTTCCTTTTCTCAACCAAATTGCTTTTGCACTTCGTCAAAAACAGCTGGGGATATCAAGGAAATGGTGAAGTAGGAAGCACCAGGAATCTGTCTGTCCACCTAGGCAACAATTCTACTAGAAGAAACTGTCTGAAGTAACTATTTCTGAATGCTGACGTGAATTTGAATGCTTGCAGCTTCCAGAAGAAAGATCAGCTGCTAAATTGCAGTTAATTTCTATCACTCTTAGCTTTCCTTCAGTGGTGCCTACTGCCTCCCAGTCTCCAATTCTGTACCAGGTAGCTGTGAGTATGAAAGCCCATATTCTTAGTATAGCTTTCTGGAGCCTGAGTGGGCAATAAAGACCTTTCCTTACAAATATTGAGTTCTGTGTTCTGATTGCAGATTATGGCTTTTGATTGTTGACATGCAAGTTGGGATATTCAGGTGCAATCACATATATGAAAGAATTTAAAAGGCCATCACACATGCCCAGAGGAAGATATAATCTCAGAAAATACCTGAGAATACCTTAAGTCCTCACCTCAAACTGAGGCCTGGCACAGAGATACCCTGCAATAATTTTTTTAATAAAACAGCAAACCCTATGAAAAGGGGACAATCTGCTTTCCAGAGTTACCCCACATTATATAATTTAAATATTCAGCTTTCAACAAAAAATCACAAGACAAACAAAAAATCAGAAAAGTATGGTTCATTCAAAGGAACAAAACAAATCAACAGACACTAGACTTACTAGACAATAATTTTAAAACAACTGTTTTAAAGATGCTCAAAGATCTAAAAAAGAAAAAACATTTTAAAAGACAGGAAAACAATGTATGAACGAAATGAGAATGTTAATAATAATAGAAATTATTCTTTTAAATAGCTAAAATGAAATTCTGAAGCTGAAAGATATAATAACCAAAATGAAAAAGAAATCTTGGAGCTGAAAAGTAAGATAACTGAAATGAAAAATTTACTAGAGGAGTTAAAAAGCAGATTTGAAAGGCAAAAGAAAGAATAGAATACTTTAAGATGAGACAATTAAAATTATTGAGTCTGAAAAATAGAAAGAAAAAAGAAATATAAGTAGAACCTAAGGAACATGTGAGACATCATGAAATAAACCAATATGTCTACTGTGTGAGTTCCAAAAAGAGAAGAGAGAGAAAAGGAGTCAGAAAGAATAGATTTTAAAGTAATGACTGAGAAATTCCCAAATCTGATTAAATATATGAATCTATAAGTCCAAGAAGCTCAACAAACTCCAAGCAGGATAAACTTAAAAAGACCCACAATAAGAAATACTATAATCAAACTATCAAAAACCAAAGACAATGAGAGAATAGCCAGCCATGGTGGCTCATGCCTGTAATCCCAGCACTTTGGGAGGCTAAGATGGGCAAATCATGAGTCAGGAGATCGAGACCATCCTGGCTAACATGGAGAGAATAATTTTATTTTTTAATTTTTAAGTAACAGCTTTACTGAAATACAATTTAATGTTTTATACATAATCACATTGTAAAACGATTACTACAATCAAACTAATTAACATATCCTTCACTTTATATAGTTACCATTTCATTTCCTTTGGATATGTACCCAGAAGTGGAATTGTTGGATCATATGGTAGCTTTACTTTTAATTTTTTGAGGAATTTCCATACTCTTTTCAATAACAGCTATAACCAATTTACATTTTCACAAACAGTACAAGGGTTCCCTTTTCTCTGTCCTTGCCAACACTTGTTATTTTTTGTCTTTTTGGGAATAGCTATCTTAACAGGTATGAGGTGATATCTCATTGTTTTTTTAATTTGCATTTTCCTGATGTTTGGTTATACTGAAATTTTTTTCATGTGCCTGTTGGCCATTTGTATGTCTTCTTTGGGAAAATGTCCATTCAGTTTCTTTCCTCAAAAGGACAGAATCTTGAATGCACCAAGGGGGAAGCAACTCATAATGTACAAGAATCTTAAATAAGATTACCAGCCAATTTTTTATCAGAGATCTTAGAGAGCAGAAGAAAGTAGATAGATATATTCAAAGTGCTTGGGAAAAAAAAAGTCAAGTCAGAATTCTATTTCCAGCAAAACTGTCCTTCAGAAATGATGGAGAAATTAAGACATACCCAGATGAAGAAAAGCTAGGGGAATTTGTTACTAAAATACCTGCCCTGTAAGAAATGCTGAAGGGAGTCCTTCAGGTTGATATGGAAGGATACTACACAGTAACTTGACAGTTTAAAGAAAAAAAGGTCTTTGGTAATTGTAAATACATGGGCATTTATAAAAGCTAGTATTCTTGTAATTTTGGTTTGTAACTGTACTTTTCATCTTCTACATAATTTAAAATACAGATGCAAAAAAATCACTAATCTGTGTTTTTTTTGTACAATATATAAAGTGTACAATATATAAAGATGTAATCTGTGGCATCAATAACAGAAAAGGGGAGCGAACTTGTATTGAAGCAGAATTGTTGTATGCTATTGAAATTAAATTGATATAAATTCAAGTTAGTCTCATAACTTTGCATGTTAAACATGACCACATGAAACACAACCACAAAAAAACTATAGAACATAGAGAAAAGAAAATAAGAATGAAGCAAATGTTTAATACAAAAATATAACTAAATGAAGAAGAAGGCAGTAATGGAGAAACTGAGGAACAAAAAAGCTATAGGCACATAGGAAACAAATTGCAAAAGAGCAGAGGTCTCTCCTTATAAGTAATAACTTTTAGTGTAAGTAGATTAAACTCTCTGCTATGGTTTGAATATGGTTTTCTCCCCCACCAAAACTCATGGTGAGGCTTGATCTTCAATGCAATATTGTTGGGAGGTGAAGCCTACTAGGAAATGTTTGGTTCATGGGAGTGGATCCCTCATAAACAGCATGCCATGTCTTGCAAATGAGCTCTCACTCTCATGGGACTGGATCAGTTACCATGAGAGTGGGTTGTTGTAAAGCAAGGCTGCCTGTCATATTTACACTTTTTGCACATGTCTGCCTACTTTCTGCTTCACCATCATATTGTGACACAACACGTGGCCTTCACCAGAAGCCCAGCAGATGCCAGCCAGTTCCATGCTTTTGGACTTTCCAGCCATCAGAATTGTGAGCCAAATAAATCTCTTTTCTTTATAAGCTACCTAGCCACAGGTGTTTAGTTCTAGCAACACTAAACAAAGACAGAAAATTGGTACTGAGGAGTGAGGTGTTGCTATTCAGATATCTACAAATGTGGAGTAGCTTTAGAATTGATAATTAGTAGAGGTTGAAAGAGGAACAGGCTAGAAAAAGCCTAGATTCTAATGAAGGCTTAGAAGACAAGAAGAGTAGAGAAAGTCTGGAACTTCTTAGAGATTGGTTAAGTGGTTGTGACCAAAATGCTGATAGAAATAATGGAAAGTAAAGTCCATTCTTATGAGATCTCAGATGGAAATGGCAATATCTTATTGGAAACTGCAGTAAAAGGCACTCTTGCTATACATTTGTAAAAAAACAAAACAAAACAAAAAATACTTGGATGCATTGTCTCCATCCCCTAGGGCTTTATGGAAGGCAGAATTTAAGAGTGATGAACTAGTATATCTGGAGGAAGGAATATCTAAGCAGCAAAGTATGCAAGAAGTTGCATGGTTATTTTTAACTGCTTACAATGAGTTACAGGAGCAAAGGATAATCTACAAGCAAAATGTACACTTAAAATGGAAACAACATAAAAATTTGGAAAATTCTCAGCCTGGACATGTGGTAGAGAATGAAAGAGCATATTTAGGAGAAGAATCCAACAGTGCAGCTGAGCAACTGGTTGTCAAAGGGATTACTACCAATAGAAAAAAAGCCAATTGCTAATTGTGAAGACAACGGGAAAAAGGCCCCAAAAGTATTTCAGAAATCTTAGAGCTATAAGAGGCACCAGAGACCCAGAGGCATAAGAGGACAGAATGGCTTTGAGAGATGGACCTGGGGCACCTTCCATAGATTTGCTGCCCAGGGTTGCCTTGGGATGCTGCTCCCCATATCTTGGCCATTCTGGCTACTCCAGCAATGGCACAAGCAGCCCCAGATATGGCTTAGGCCACCACTCTAAAGGGTGCATAAAGCCTTGGAAACATCTACATCCATGTGGTGCTAATTCTGCAGGTGTGCATAATGCAAGAACAGTGGAGGCATGGCTGCCTCCACCAATATTTCAAAGGATGCTGCAGAAACCCTGGGTGCCCAGGCAGAAGCTTCCCACCAGGGATAAAGCTGCCACAGAAAGTCCTTACCAAGGCAACGCCTAGTGGAAACGTGGGAGTGGGGCCACTGCCCTCAAGACCCCAGAATGCCATCAATAGCATTCAATGCCTACTGGGAAAAGCTACAGGCACTGGACTCCGAGGTGTACAGCAGCCACATAAGCTGCACCCAGCAAAGCCACAGGGATAGGGCTGCCTGAGGCACTGGGGGCCCAACTCCCATCTCAGTATGTCCAGCAGGTGGCACATGAAGTGAAAACTTATTTTGGAGCTTTAAGATTTAACATCTATCTGCTGGGTTTCAAATTTGCTTTGGACCAGTTACTCCTTTCTTTGGGCCTTTTACCCCTTTTTGAAGTGGGAATGTTAACCCAATATCTATGCTACCATTGTATCTTGAAAGTAAATAACTTGATTTTCTATTTTATAGGCTCACAGGTGGAAGGAACTAGCCTTGAGTCTCAGATGAGACTTTGGACTTTGGACTTTTAAGTTGGTCCTTGAATGAGTTAAAACTTTGAGTACTATTGGGATGGGATGAATGTGTTTTGCATTTTAAGAAGAATGTAAGTTTTTGGGGGGGTGGGGGTAAATGCATTGGTTTAAATATGGTATGTTCCATATTCATATCAATACAGCAGTGCTGGGAGGTGAGGAATAGCAGGTAGTGTTTGGGTCAGGGGTGCAGATCACTCATTAATGGGTGAATGCCGTCTTGCAGGAATGAGTTCTCACTCTTGTGTGGCTGAATTAGTTACCACGACAAGGGATTGTTATAAGGTGAGGCTGCCTCTTATGTTGACCTTCTTTGTACATGCCTGTCTATCCTTCTGCTTCTCTACCATGTTATTATGCCACACAAGGCCCTCACCAGAAGTCAAATAAATCCTGGCACAATGTACTTGGACTTTTCAGCCACCACAGTTATAAGCCAAATAAATCTCTTTTCTTTATAAATCATTCAACCTCAGGTATTCTGTTGTAGCAACACTAAATAGACTAAGACAATCTCCAATCAAAAGACAAAAAACGGCAGAATGGAATAAAAAATAATCCAACTACATGCTGTCTACAAAAGACTTACTTTAAAACTGAAGATGTAAATAGTTTGAAAGTGAAAGGATGAGAAAAGACACTCCATGAAAATAGTTATCAAAAGAGAGCTAGGGCAGCTACACTAATATCACAAAACATAGATGTCAAATTTTTAAGGTTTACAAGAGAAAAATGAGGACATTGTATGATAAAGCAAGAAGATATAACCATGTTAAACATTTTGTGCACCTAATAATAGACTGTCAAAACATATGAAGCCAAAATTGATAGAAATTAAGGGAGATATAAATTGTTCTACTTAATGGTTGGAAACTGCAATAATGCATTTTCTATAATGGATAAAACAGACAAGAGATAGATAAGGAAACAGAGTGATTGAACAACACAATAAACCAACTACAGCTAACAGACATATACAGACGTATACAGAGCAAACAACAAAAGCAGAATACACATTCTTCTCAAATGCCCATGAACATTATCTAGAATAAACCATATGCCAAGTCTCTATAGATTTTAAAATATAAATACCATATGAAGTATCTCCTCCAACTACCTCAGGATGAAGTTAGGAATCGATAACAAGAAAACTGGAAAATATATGAGCAAGTTAAACAACACACTATTAAACAACTAAAGGATTAAAGAAGAAATTACAAAGGAATTAGAAAATACTTCGAGATGCATAAAAAGAACAATGTAACACACCAAAATGCATGGGATGCAGTGAACACAGTGCTCAGAGAGAAATTTATAGCTGTAAATGTCTACATTGAAAAAGAAGAAAGACTTCTCAAAATATTCCAAATAATTGAAGAGGAAGGAAAGCTTCTTAACTCATTCTAAGGCCAGCATTACTCTAATATCAAAGCCAAACAAAGACACTGCAAGAAAACTACAGACCAATATCTCTTATCAATATTGATGCAAAAATTTTCAACAAAACACTAGCAGATAGAATTCAACAGCACATTACAAGAATTATACACCACTTCCAAGTGGGATTTATTCCTGGAAGGATAGTTCAACAAATGAAAACCATCCATATAATATGCCACATTAACAGAATAAAGCAGGGAAAAACACCTCATGATCATCTCAAATGATGCAGAAAAATCATTAGTGAAATTTAACATACTTTTATGATAAAAACAAACACTTAACAAACTAGAAATAGAAAAAAACCTACCACAATATAATAAAGGCCATGTGTTAAAAGCCCACACCTAACATCACACTCAACGGTAAATAACTGACAGCTTTTCCTCTAAGATCAGGAACAAGGCAAAGATGTCCATTTTTACCACTTCTATTTAACATAGTATTGAAAATCATAGCCAGAGTAATTAAGCACTAGAAAGACATAAAGGGCATCTAAATCAGAAAGGAAGAAGTAAAATTATCTCTGTTCTCTGACATTATACGTATACAAAATCCTAAGGATTTTACAAAAAAAAAAAAAAAAAAGTTAGAACTAATAAATGAATTCAACAAAGTTACAGGATACAAAATCAATATGCAAATATCTGTTGCTTTTTTTTTTTTTTTTCTTTTTTTGTGGGAGGAAATAGGCTCTTGCTCTGTCAGTCAGACTGGAGTACAGTGGTGTGATCACAGTTGACTGCAGCCTTGAACTCCCGGGCTCAAGCAATCCTCCCACATCAGCCTCCTTGGTAGCTGGAACAACAGGCACATACAACCACGCCTAGCCAATTTTTAAAATTTTTTGTAGAGACAGGGTCTCATTCTGTTGCCCAGGCTTGTCTCAAACTCCTGCCTTCACACAATCCTCCTGCCTCGGCCTCTCAAAGTGCTGAGATTACAGGCATGAACCACTGTGCCTGACCTCAGCTGCATTTTTATATACTAACAATAAACAATCCAAAAAGGAAATTAAGACACAACTCCAACAACATCAAAAATAATAAAATACTTAAGAATAAAAAACCTGGGGGGGCGGAGCAAGATGGCCGAATAGGAACAGCTTCAGGCTCCATCTCCCAGTGCGAGCGACACAGAAGACCGGTGATTTCTGCATTTTCAACTGAGGTACTGGGGTCATCTCACTCGGGAGTGCCGGACAATCGGTGCTGGTCAGCTGCTGCAGCCCGACCAGCGAGAGCTGAAGCAGGGCGAGGCATCGCCTCACCTGGGAAGCGTGAGGGGGAAGGGAGTCCCTTTTCCTAGCCAGGGGAACTGAGACACACAACACCTGGAAAATCGGGTAACTCCCACCCCAATACTGTGCTGTAACACCGGCACACCGGAGATTATATCCCACACCTGGCCGGGAGGGTCCCATGCCCACGGAGCCTCCCTCCTTCCTAACACAGCAGTCTGCGGCAATCTAATGGCAAGGCAGCAGCGAGGCTGGGGGAGGGGCGCCCGCCATCGCTGAGGCTTAAGTAGGTAAATAAAGCCCCTGGGAAGCTCGAACTGGGTGGAGCTCACAGCAGCTCAAGGAAACCTGCCTGTCTCTGTAGACTGCGCCTCTGGGGACAGGGCTCAGCTAAAGCAGCAGAGGCCTGTCCAGACGCGAACGACTCTGTCTGACAGCTTTGAAGAGAGCAGTGGATCTCCCAACACGGAGGTTGAGATCTGAGAAGGGGCAGTCTGCCTGCTCAAGTGGGTCACTGACCCCTGAGTAGCCTAATTGGGAGACATCCCTCACTAGGGGCAGTCTGACACCCCACACCTCACAGGGTGGAGTACACCCCTGAGAGGAAGCTTCCAAAGCAAGAATCAGACAGGTGCACTCGCTGTTCAGCAACATTCTGTCTTCTGCAACCTCTGCTGCTGATACCCAGGCAAACAGGGTCTGGAGTGGACCTCAAGCAATCTCCAACAGACCTAGAGCTGAGGGTCCTGACTGTCAGAAGGAAAACTATCAAACAGGAAGGACACCTATATCAAAACCCCATCAGTACGTCACCATCATCAAAGACCAGAGACAGATAAAACCACAAAGATGGGGAAAAAGCAGGGCAGAAAAGCTGGAAATTCAAAAAATAAGAGCACATCTCCTCCTGCAAAGGAGCACAGCCCATCGCCAGCAATGGATCAAAGCTGGGCAGAGAATGATTTTGATGAGATGAGAGAAGAAGGCTTCAGTCCATCAAACCTCTCAGAGCTAAAGGAGGAATTACGTACCCAGCGCAAAGAAACTAAAAATCTTGAAAAAAGAGTGGAAGAATTGACAGCTAGACTAATTAATGCAGAGAAGGTCATAAACGAAATGACAGAGATGAAAACCATGACATGAGAAATACGTGCCAAATGCACAAGCTTCAGTAACTGACTCGATCAACTGGAAGAAAGAGTATCAGCGATGGAGGATCAAATGAATGAAATGAAGTGAGAAGAGAAACCAAAAGAAAAAAGAAGAAAAAGAAATGAACAAAGCCTGCAAGAAGTATGGGATTATGTAAAAAGACCAAATCTACGTCTGATTGGGGTGCCTGAAAGTGAGGGGGAAAATGGAACCAAATTGGAAAACACTCTACAGGATATCATCCAGGAGAACTTCCCCAACTTAGCAGGGCAGGCCAACATTCAAATTCAGGAAATACAGAGAACGCCACAAAGATACTCCTCCAGAAGAGCAACTCCAAGACACATAATTGCCAGATTCACCAAAGTTGAAATGAAGGAAAAAATCTTAAGGGCAGCCAGAGAGAAAGGTCGGGTTACCCACAAAGGGAAGCCCATCAGACTGACAGCAGATCTCTCGGAAGAAACTCTACAAGCCAGAAGAGAGTGGGGGCCAATATTCAACGTTCTTAAAGAAAAGAATTTTCAACCCAGAATTTCATATCCAGCCAAACTAAGTTTCATAAGTGAAGGAGAAATAAAATTCTTTACAGATAAGCAAATGCTTAGAGATTTTGTCACCACCAGGCCTGCCTTACAAGACACCCTGAAGGAAGCCCTAAACATGGAAAGGAACAACCGGTACCAGCCATTGCAAAAACATGCCAAAATGTAAAGACCAAAAAGGCTAGGAAGAAACTGCATCAACTAATGAGCAAAATAACCAGTTAATATCATAATGGCAGGATCAAGTTCACACATAACAATATTAACCTTAAATGTAAATGGACTAAATGCTCCAATGAAAAGACACAGACTGGCAAACTGGATAAAGAGTCAAGACCCATCAGTCTGCTGTCTTCAGGAGACCCATCTCACATGCAGAGACATACATAGGCTCAAAATAAAGGGATGGAGGAAGATCTACCAAGCAAATGGAGAACAAAAAAAAGCAGGGGTTGCAATCCTAGTCTCTGATAAAACAGACTTTAAACCATCAAAGATCAAAAGAGACAAAGAAGGCCATTACATAATGGTAAAGGGATCAATTCAACAGGAAGAGCTAACTATCCTAAATATATATGCACCCAATACAGGAGCACCCAGATTCATAAAGCAAGTCCTTAGAGACTTACAAAGAGACTTAGACTCCCATACAATAATAATGGGAGACTTCAACACTCCACTGTCAACATTAGACAGATCAACGAGACAGAAAGTTAACAAGGATATCCAGGAATTGAACTCATCTCTGCACCAAGCGGACCTAATAGACATCTATAGAACTCTCCACCCCAAGTCAACAGAATATAATTCTTCTCAGCACCACATCACACTTATTCCAAAATTGACCACATAATTGGAAGTAAAGCACTCCTCAGCAAATGTAAAAGAACAGAAATTATAACAAACTGTCTCTCAGACCACAGTGCAATCAAACTAGAACTCAGGACTAAGAAACTCAATCAAAACCGCTCAACTACATGGAAACTGAACAACCTGCTCCTGAATGACTACTGGGTACATAACGAAATGAAAGCAGAAATAAAGATGTTCTTTGAAACCAATGAGAACAAAGATACAACATACCAGAATCTCTGGGACACATTTAAAGCAGTGTGTAGAGGGAAATTTATAGCACTAAGTGCCCACAAGAGAAAGCAGGAAAGATCTAAAATTGACACTCTAACATCACAATTAAACGAACTAGAGAGGCAAGAGCAAACACATTCAAAAGCTAGCAGAAGGCAAGAAATAACTAAGATCAGAGCAGAACTGAAGGAGATAGAGACACAAAAAACCCTCCAAAAAATCAATGAATCCAGGAGTTGGTTTTTTGAAAAGATCAACAAAATTGACAGACCGCTAGCAAGGCTAATAAAGAAGAAAAGAGAGAGGAATCAAATAGATGCAATAAAAAATGATAAAGGGGATATCACCACTGACCCCACAGAAATACAAACTACCATCAGAGAATACTATAAACACCTCTATGCAAATCAACTAGAAAATCTAGAAGAAATGGAAAATTTCCTGGACACGTACACTCTTCCAAGACTAAACCAGGAAGAAGTTGAATCCCTGAATAGACCAATAGCAGCCTCTGAAATTGAGGCAACAATTAATAGCCTACCCACCAAAAAAAGCCCAGGACCAGATGGATTCACAGCTGAATTCTACCAGAGGTACAAGGAGGAGCTGGTACCATTCCTTCTGAAACTATTCCAATCAATAGAAAAAGAGAGAATCCTCCCTAACTCATTTTATGAGGCCAACATCATCCTGATACTAAAGCCTGGCAGAGACACAACAAAAAAAGAGAATTTTAGGCCAATCTCCCTGATGAACATCGATGCAAAAATCCTCAATAAAATACTGGCAAACTGGATTCAGCAGCACATCAAAAAGCTTATCCACCATGATCAACTGGGCTTCATCCCTGGGATGCAAGGCTGGTTCAACATTCGCAAATCAATCAAAGTAATCCAGCATATAAACAGAACCAAAGACAAGAACCACATGATTATCTCAATAGATGCAGAAAAGGCTTTTGACAAAATTCAACAGCCCTTCATGCTAAAAACGCTCAACAAATTCGGTATTGATGGAACGTACCTCAAAATAATAAGAGCTATTTATGACAAACCCACAGCTAATATCATACTGAATGGGCAAAAACTGGAAAAATTCCCTTTGAAAACTGGCACAAGACAGGGATGCCCTCTCTCACCACTCCTATTCAACATAGTGTTGGAAGTTCTGGCTAGGGCAATCAGGCAAGAGAAAGAAATCAAGGGTATTCAGTTAGGAAAAGAAGAAGTCAAATTGTCCCTGTTTGCAGATGACATGATTGTGTACTTAGAAAATCCAATCGTCTCAGCCCAAAATCTTCTTAAGCTGATAAGCAACTTCAGCAAAGTCTCAGGATACAAAATTAATGTGCAAAAATCACAAGCATTCTTATACACCAGTAACAGACAAGCAGAGAGCCAAATCAGGAATGACCTTCCATTCACAATTGCTTCAAAGAGAATAAAATACCTAGGAATCCAACTTACAAGGGATGTCAAGGACCTCTTCAAGGAGAACTACAAACCACTGCTGAGTGAAATCAAAGAGGACACAAACAAATGGAAGAACATACCATGCTCATGGATAGGAAGAATCAATATCGTGAAAATGGCCATACTGCCCAAGGTTATTTATAGATTCAATGCCATCCCCATCAAGCTACCAATGAGTTTCTTCACCGAATTGGAAAAAACTGCTTTAAAGTTCATATGGAACCAAAAAAGAGCCTGCATTGCCAAGACAATCCTAAGTCAAAAGGACAAAGCCGGAGGCGTCACGCTGCCTGACTTCAAACTATACTACAAGGCTACAGTAACCAAAACAGCATGGTACTGGTACCAAAACAGAGATATAGACCAATGGAACAGAACAGAGTCCTCAGAAATAATGCCACACATCTACAGCCATCTGATCTTTGACAAACCTGACAAAAACAAGAAATGGGGGAAGGATTCCCTATTTAATAAATGGTGCTGGGAAAATTGGCTAGCCATAAGTAGAAAGCTGAAACTGGATCCTTTCCTTACTCCTTATATGAAGATTAATTCAAGATGGATTAGAGACTTAAATGTTAGACCTAATACCATAAAAACCCTAGAAGAAAATCTAGGTAGTACCATTCAGGACATAGGCATGGGCAACGACTTCATGTCTAAAACACCAAAAGCAACGGCAGCAAAAGCCAAAATTGACAAATGGGATCTCATTAAACTAAAGAGCTTCTGCACAGCAAAAGAAACTACCATCAGAGTGAACAGGCAACCTACAGAATGGGAGAAAATTTTTGCAATCTACTCATCTGACAAAGGGCTCATTTCCAGAATCTACAAAGAACTCAAACAAATATACAAGAAAAAAACAAACAACCCCATCAAAAAGTGGGCAAAGGATATGAACAGACATTTCTCAAAAGAAGACATTCATACAGCCAACAGACACATGAAAAAATGCTCATCATCACTGGCCATCAGAGAAATGCAAATCAAAACCACAATGAGATACCATCTCACACCAGTTAGAATGGCAATCATTAAAAAATCAGGAAACAACAGGTGTTGGAGAGGATGTGGAGAAATAGGAACACTTTTACACTGTTGGTGGGATTGTAAACTAGTTCAACCATTATGGAAAACAGTATGGCGATTCCTCAAGGATCTAGAACTAGATGTACCATATGACCCAGCCATCCCACTACTGGGTATATACCCAAAGGATTATAAATTATGCTACTACAAAGACACATGCACATGTATGTTTATTGCGGCACTATTCACAATAGCAAAGACTTGGAATCAACCCAAATGTCCATCAGTGAAGAAAATGTGGCACATATACACCATGGAATACTATGCAGCCATAAAAAAGGATGAGTTTGCGTCCTTTGTAGGGACATGGATGCAGCTGGAAACCATCATTCTTAGCAAACTATCACAAGAAGAGAAAACCAAACACCGCATGTTCTCACTCATAGGTGGGAACTGAACAATGAGCTCACTTGGACTCGGGAAGGGGAACATCACACAGTGGGGCCTATCATGGGGAGGGGCTAGGGGGGAGGGATTGCATTGGGGAGTTATACCTGATATAAATGATGAATTGATGGGTGCTGATGAGTTGATGGGTGCAGCACACCAACATGGCACAAGTATACATATGTAACAAACCTGCACGTTATGCACATGTACCCTAGAACTTAAAGTATAATAAAAATTAAAAAAAAAAAAAGAAAGAAAAAAAACCTAGGATGCAAAAAAATTGTACACTAAAATTAGAAAACATTGTTGAAAGAAATTAAAGAAAACACAAATAAATGGAGAGACATTTCACTTTTATAAATGGAAGACTTAGTATTGTTAAGATGTCAATACAACCCAAAGCAATCTACAGACTCAATACAATCCCTATCAAAATCCCAGTGAGGCTGGACGCAGTGGTGCATACTTGTATTCTCAGCATTTTGGGAGGCTGAGATGGGAGGATCACTTGAGCCCAGGAGTTCAAGACTAGCCTAGGCAATATAGAGATAATGTGTTTCTACAAACAAACAAATAGCTGAGTTTGGTGGCATGCACCTGGTATCCCAGCTACTCGGGAGGCTGAGATGGCAGAACTGCTTGAGCCATGGAGTTGAGGCTGCAATGAGCCGTGATTGTGCCACTGCACTCCAGCCTGGGTGACAGAGCAAGACTCTGTCTTAAAATAAATAAAATACAATACAATCCTAGATATATTTTTTGGAGATACAGAAAAATCCATCCTAAATTTGTATGGAATCTCAAGAGATCTCAAATAAGCAAAACAACAATGAAAAAGAACAAAGTTGTAGGTCTTAAATATCCTGGTTTTAAAACTTACTACAAAGGTATAAGCAGCCAAAACAGTATGGTATGAGCATAAACACAGACATGCTGACAAATGGAACAGAATAGATACCCCAGAAATAAACTCTCGCATATACAGTCAAATGACTTTCAACAGGGTCTCAAGAACATTCAGTGGGGAAAAGATAGTCTGTTTAACAAATGATTTGAAAAACTAGATATCCATACATAAATAATGAAGTTAGATCATTACAACATATACAAAAAATAATTCAAAATTGATCAAAGACTTAAACATAAGAACTAAAATTACCAAAAATCCTAGTATATAGGAAAAAAGCTGAATTACATTGGATGTGTCAATAATTCTTGGATATGATATGAAAAGCATAGGCAACAAAAGAATAAAGATAAATTAGAGTACATCAAAGTTTAAAATTTCTATACCTCAAAGGTCACAATCAACAGTGAAAAGACAACTCATGGAATGAGAGAAGATATTTGCAAATTGTATATCTGATAAGGGATTAATATCCAGAATATATACATATATATAACTCTTACAATGTAACATAAAATGAACAATGCAATTTAAAAATGAGCAAATAATTTAAATAGGCATTTCTCCCAAGAAGATATACATATGACCAGTTAGTACATGAAAAGATGCTCAATATCACTAATAATTAGGGAAATGCAAATTAAAACCTCAATAAGACCACTTCATTAATGAGAATGGCTATTATAAAAAAAATGAGAACGAAACAGAAATTAACAAGCATTGGCAAGAATGAGAAGAAACTAGAACCCTTTTGCTTTGTTGGTGGGAATGTAAAATGTCACAGCAGCTATTGAAAATAATATGGAAAGTTCTCCAAACACTGAACATAGAATTACCTTGTGATCCAGTAGTTCCACTTCTGGGTATTACAAGATGGTCCTCAGACAGCCTTGGCCAAACAAGCTTTTTCCCTCTTCTTGTTCATAGTTCTCAGAATAACTGTAGAATGTGCTGGGAATGCAACATCTTGAGATAGGGAAGAAAGGAAATTCCACAAGATGGACGAATCTTGACGACATTATGCCAAGTGAAATAAGCCAGACACAAAAAGACAAATTTTATATGATCTACTTATATGAGGTACCTAAAGTAGTCAAATTCGTAGAGACAGAAGGTAGAATGGCGGTTGCCAGGGGCTGGGAGAGGGAAAAGTGAGAAGCTGTTTAATGAGCTCAGACATTCAGTTGGCGAAGATGAAAAAGTTTGGGAGATGGATGGTGATGGTTGCACAAGGTCAAGGTGCTAAATGTCACTGAACTGTACAGTTAAAAATGGTAAAATAATAAGTTTTGTTATGTTTATTTTTGCCACAATAAAAACAGAGAGATTTTATAAAGGGTGACTGAATTAAGTCACTATATAGTAAATGAACACACACAAAAAAGAAAGAGAGGCACCTCCTTACTGCCAGGCAGGGGTGGAAGTCCAGGCTCATCACAAGGTCTCCATTGACACCCACCAACCACCAGTGATGAAATTTTCTGCGCCCTACTCAGGCTTCTCTGACACCACTCCTGGGAGAGGTAGAGTCATTTCGATGATACTGGCTCACAAGGGTGGAAGTACAGGCTCTCCACTCCTGTCTTGTTAGCATAGGTGGGAATGGGGCCACCGTTTTTTCTGTAGTGTTTGGTTGGAGTAGAGTTGTTATTGTTTGAAAGTTTTCTGTCTCGGTTGGCTGTCCTTTTTCTCACCCTTTGGCTAGAGCACAGGCTATTATTGAGGCTTTTTTATCTGCACCCATGGGTGTCACAGGTTGCATGGAGTTTTCAGTTCCAAGTGTAGAATATACAAGAACAACAACAAAACAACTCAGGGAACTCAGCACCGTGTTGTTTTTTGGATATGGAGATTCCTAGCTCGTCTTCCTTCTTTTCTCCATATTTCAGTCTGCTTGGGATTATCATATCCAGGGTTTTTAGTTGCATTTTGTAAGAAGAGAAAGAAGTATATCTACTCTGTCTTCCCAGAAGCAGAGGCCCATTTCACGTTTAGATTTCTGATGTCCTTATAAAAACTTTGGACTGGTAAATATGGGGGTTTTAAGTTTTAGGGTTCCCTCCTCCCCGTAATATCCAGGTAATTCTCTCTGAGCTGGGAAATATTGCACTTGGAACAGAATCATTCATTGTTTAAACTGGGCCCTGTATCTTTTAGCATATCAGTTAAGCAGTTTAATTTTTTGCCACTGCCAAAGCAAAATTTAGATCCACCTGGGGGAGGCCCTGCTTACTCCATCCAGTCACCTGGGGCTTGTCATTGACTCATTCCCTTGAGCCAAAGTCTTCCTTTGCTTTCAAAATCTCCTCACATTTAAAACTCACCAGAATTGAGCTTGGGTCTGTGTACGACTCAGTATTTAATCCCCAGAGGCCATAACCTCAGGGCTTGTGATGGAATCAGACCAGATTTTAATAACAAAGAACACTGAAAATTACAGTAGCCCCGTGTCTAGTATCACATGACATAGCTTCCTGAAATCTGGACTTCCATATTTCCCTATGGTTCTACCAGTCCTGGTAGAACTTTTGTATTGCCTGAGTTGACTTTTTTATTTGATAGGGGTCTAAATCAGCATAATGAAATGCTAGAATGGGGCATTCCCCATATAGATGTTAGGGTTTTTTTTAGAACTATGGGGTCATTTCCTAGACAGCTGCAACTTGCTGACATGTTCTGGGGTGGTTTCCCAGACAGCTGCAACATGCTGACATGTTCCCATTTACCCTCCCTGGCAGCAGAAAGATAGTCATGAATGCCAGTTTAAATACTTTAACTTTGTGTTGGGTATCTCTACTCCTGGGAGTGGTGCTTGGGTACTCCCTGTTCCAAAATGACCTCAACTCCCTGGGCAATCGATACATGCACCTGCTTCCACAGCCTGAATCAGAGTCTTTGTGCTTATACTTGTACATTTTCCTGATCATTCTGTCCTGGGACAAGACACGAGTTCCTGTTAGTGCAAAGGAACATTAGAACATTGATGATTTAGGATATTACTAAATTGTGGTCATGAATATGATCCAGTACACCCTGGCTCTCTCCATATGCACTGTAGGCTGATGGCCAGACCTAGCATACAGCTGGGAGATGTCCAGCATGACCATCACCCACCTGCCAAATGTACCACAGATTCTAGGCTGATCCTTCACAGGCTGTGCTAGAACTAGAGACACCAGCCCACTTCGCTCTTTGAAAATCATTCTATGGGCCGGGCGCGGTGGCTCAAGCCTGTAATCCCAGCACTTTGGGAGGTCGAGACGGGCAGATCACGAGGTCAGGAGATCGAGACCATCCTGGCTAACACGGTGAAACCCCGTCTCTACTAAAAAATACAAAAAACTAGCCGGGCAAGGTGGCGGGCGCCTGTAGTCCCAGCTACTTGGGAGGCTGAGGCAGGAGAATGGCGTAAACCCGGGAGGTGGAGCTTGCAGTGAGCTGAGATCCGGCCACTGCACTCCAGCCTGGGCGACAGAGCGAGACTCCGTCTCAAAAAAAAAAAAAAGAAAATCATTCTATGTCAGTAATAGCAACCTTTCTATGTCAGTATCAGTGATCAGTCATATGGGGTACAGGACAACAGTGAGATGCACCATTGGAAGCCAGACACATTAGACAGAAAGTCTGCCACCTGCAGTACTGCTGGAGGTCCTAGGAAAGATTACTTTTCTAACCAAAGGTCCCCAAGGGCCTGAGAAAAGGGTTGTTTCACATTTGATTGGATTTGCTGCCTGAAGCTCCAGTCTCCCCACTCAGGTAGGCATGACAGATCTGTTGAACATGGCTCACTGCCAAGGGACATTACCTCAGGACTCTTCCCATTCTGCAGGCAATTTCCTCCAGACTGGAGACATGAAGGAAACACAGCAGGGAATGCATAACATTTCTCAGAGGACTGCAAAATTTAAAGTATGAGAAGTCCTGCCTAGGCTAATGTCAGAATCTTCACCCACTAGTGTGTATGTAGTTAGTTACATGGGTTCTCCTTCTTTTTATTCTTTCGAACCTCTGGGTCCTATGGTACCAGAGGACAGAAAACTATCAGATGCCCACTTCAGTGACCACTGCTCGCCCTTCCCCTTTTGCCAAAGGCTTCACAGATGAGCTCTCCTGCTTTCCCAGGTGTGAGATCTCCCTGCTCTGAGGATATATCAGTCCCTGCCCTGACACCTGCCCATTCTCCTAGGTGAAAAAACCTCACTCAACCTGGGAAAGCTCGAAACTGGGAGGGATACAAGACACCTATGGAGGAAAGGGTATCTGTGGAATTGAAAGATGTTGGAAGAATCCCTTTACTGTAAACTGAAAGATACTCTAAGATTTCTGATTTCCCCAGCGGGATGTCCTCTCCAAAGGATGCAGGATGGTCTGGAGAACAGAAGCCACAGCAGCTCTGAAATCTGAGAAATCCTATGTTCTCAGCTTGGTTAATAAACTGGCAAAAGCTCACCATGTTTCCCCTCATGGCTTAAAATTCTAACATAATTAACAAAGAAAAGAGCCAGCTTTTACCATCCACTACAAAAGTAATATTTTTCTGGAACCTGTCCTTTGAAAATATAATTGACCACCTCTATCCTGCCTTGTCTTTGCTACTGTACAGAAATAGGCTAGTGGCTCTTATCTGATTTCCCTGGATAACATCTGAAAGTGTTTGAACCTCCAAAATTGCCTGAAAAAAAAACCTTTCACCTTTGTGTGTTTGTAGTATTTGAGAGGATAAAGTGTCCATATATTATAACACAATCTCAAAGGAACATGTTCAGAATCATGAGCCATGTTCCCAGAGAGTACCAAATTTGGAACCCATCTGCTGCTGGCTAGACCCATGTCTTATAGTTTAAGCCTTGGTTCTTGTTTGAAATATTCCAGTAAAATCACGTATTTTCTTCTTCTAGTCCTGCAATTTATTCCCTTCTTGGTCACAGAATCTTGTTATTTCTCAAACATTCCTTTGACTTAAACCATTTTCATCTTTACTTCTGATTGAAAGCTTTCTGAGAACATTTACTTGTCCATAGTTCTACAGGGTGAAACAACAAAGGTATTACAAGATAGAATGCATATGGATATGATTTCTTCAGTACCCTCTCTTCTCGCACTCATGCAGCAAGGCAAGCCTGGAGGGTGTACCCTCACCTGCTGTCCTTCCTGCTTCTGCTTCCCCACAGACTCCAAACATAAACACATCAGCAGAGAAAGGTTTTACCTAGTAGCCTAGGCAAGTTCTGGTTTGCTTCACCTCTTATGCTCACATCTTTATTCTAGGGGTAGAATGACTGAGGGAGAAGAAGTTTGTCAAGTCATGAAGGTCTGCAGACTAGACTAAAAAAGCTACCTGTAGAATCCGGGTCTGAAATTGCTAGTGAAACAGTGTTAATATGCATTGTTTATTCTTTGGCCAGTATTCCTTTCTAGAGTGACTGACTGAAGATAATCAAGGTATTACGTTTTGCCTGACCTAAATATCTTATTCTCACCTGAGCACCCCACACACTGGCAGCACTGGGTAGGAATGGGCAGATTCCAACATGAGGAAATAAAAGCTTTTGCTGGGAAGGAGCTCCTAACACTGGTGTAATCTCTTTTTCCCCATTGAGGACTACGCTAGATATTCTCCATTAGAGCCACCCCATTCCAGTCCCCCACCACATCCATTCTCTGCCATCCTCTGCTGCTCTGTGCTCTAGGAGGCTATGCCCTGTGGACTGCATCAGTCAGCCTCTCTGGCTTACAATTTGGCTCCATTAATAGGAGGCACTGATGAGGGACCATGAAGGAGAGAGGTCAAGGCATTTCCCCCCTTCCCACTCTCCCACCACCTGTTGGCTTAGCTTGGTGCCTTTTCTGTGGCAGGAGCAATGCCCTCCACAATCACAATTCCACCTGGTGGCCCCTCCAATTCTCACTGGGCTTTCGTAACAGTCCTTCCTCTCCTTGCTCCTTCAGCTGTGAAGGTGGTGACAGCTTTCCACTGTGGCTGGTCTCTGGATGGCTCACTCTCTGTAGTCTCTTAGTTAAGTCCTGTCCACATCATTCTAGGGAGTTCTTTCATTAAAGTCATTTTTTATTCACTAGGGTGGATTCTATTTCCAGCCTGATACAAGGGGTCTCTTCCAAAATTTATTCTTGAACTTTGGACCTGATCTCTCCTGAGCATGTTAAGGCCCTTTAAATCACTGCACTGTAGTTTGGAGCTAAAGCTTCAGATAGCCATAGGGTGTGCATATTACCTCTTCCTTTCTGAATGTATCTGGCTAGAGCATCTCATGGGCACAGGTGACTTGAGTTGGGCAAGATTTGTGTCTTCCTAAGTCCCCGGACCATACACACCTCTAATATACCAATCCCATCATCATTTCTGACAAATGTCTGCTTGTCTCTTGATGTAGTCTGAGTAGACCTCTGAAGAGCAGCATTGATGTGGTGTTGACATGGTGTCACAATATTAGGAACCATGTAACAAATCATGCATCTTGAGTGGTAAAGGGGTTTTCCCTTTGAAACAGACCAAGCAAGTGACTTGAATCTCAGAAGGCCCAAAACTCAGCATTCTCCACAAAGTCAAAATGAGTTGGAAAGCTTAGATATAGGATAAAGACACTTGACATTTTATGGAGCATTTCTGATCAATACACAAACATCTGAGCAAGTCTGTAAAGGAGAAACAAATTACTTTCTCCTCATCCATGGGGGTGGGGACAATGCTGATTGACAGAGAGCTTTTCTACTTCCTTTTTTCTATTTTATATAATCCCTACTAAACCACAGGGCCAAATCCTGGCTTCACGGTCAGTGCAGACAGACAGCTGCCCTAAGGACCTGAGCTGCACCTGATAGTTGCTGGTAGAACTTCTTGCCTTAGCCGTCATGCTGCTCTGGATACTACTTCTGGTCGTCGGTGGCTAGAATGCTAGAACAGGACTGAGGTGGGCAGAATTACCTGTCCCTGGGCATCCCGGAAGCTATTCTTGAGCACATTCTTTCTGCTGGGATCAGTAGAGTGGGCTTCAGCTCCTAACTCAGTATCAACAGATACTATGCAAATGGGTATTAAGCAGAGCAGGGTTCCTAGGAAAAACAAAGTACTATGAATCTCTTTACTAAATATTGACTACTTTTCTTTTATTTAACATCCATTTCTGCTTTGATCTCTCAGAAAACTGGAAAATATATTAAAAGGGCATCAAAGAAATTTTCAGTTAGGGTGAATTCTAGGTCCAGCCCACATAAATCCTACTCTGCCCTAACCCCCATTTCCACTATTTCCACTCTAAGCTACTACATTTCTGGCTGAACTCTTACCTCCCTAGACTTAGATTTTAGAGAGGCTTCAAGTCTTGCTAACCATAGATGAGATCATGGCTTCTGCTGATAAATATGTTTCTCTTATATGGACTCAAACATAATATTAGGCCTAGAATAGGAATGGAAGGATAAATGGTATCAATGAAATATGAGAGGACACCTCCATTTCCTTCATGGGCCTTCTGGGCTTCACGTTGCCCCCAGGCAGGCAATGTATCTCAGACAAAATGGGAAACTTTAAAAAGAGAAGATGAGGCCGGGCACAGTGGCTCATGCCTGTAATCCCAGCACTTTGGGAGGCCGAGGTGGGCAGATCACAAGGTCAAGAGATTGAGACCATTCTAGCCAACATGGTGAAGCCCCATCTCTACTAAAAATACAAAAATCAGCCAGGCACAGTGGCATGTGCCTATAGTCCCAGCTACATGGGAGGCTGAGGCAGGAGAATTGCTTGAACCCAGGAGGCAGAGGTTGCAGTGAGGTCTGCAGGAGTGTTGTTTGTTATTGATGGAAGGAAGAAAGAAAAGAAGGAAGGAAGAAGGAAGAGAAGGAGGGGAAAAGAATAGAGGAAATGAGGGAAGTAGGCTATGAGGGAAGAAATAGTGGGAGGAGGGGAGAAGAAACAGAAACAAAGTTGGGCAACGATAATTGCTGGAAAATTCTCAAAGGGCTACAACTTTTTAAAGAGAGTAAGAATCCTGGTCCTGTGGTAATCTCTCTGACTCTGTTCCCTCATAGCTCCTGTCACCGTCCAGTCAGGTGAGTGGCTCTTCTCTTTATTCTTTTGGATCTCTAGGAATCACACTCACTCTGCTAGGAATGAGAGGCACTTCCAGTTCCAGCCTCTTGGCTGAGGGCTGCAGGGATTTGGGCCAGAACTAGGGTGAAAAGAGCTGGGGTCCAGTGCCTTACTCACCTCCCTCTAGTCCTGGCCATGGCAGGGACACTCCAGTATCACATTCATCTCTGCTTTGCCACCTCCCTGCTTGATGGGCAAGAAGACCATGCCCTGACTCTCTCAAGGCCATGAATTATTCCTTTACTATTGAGCCCTAGGACAGAAAAGGAGAAGATAAGTATGAAGGGAAAGTAAACCATTCTCCTGGTTCCAGCCGCAGGTGCTCTTAGGCCCCCAATGGAAGTACTGGAGGCAATGATGGGAAACATATTTATACTAGAGTGGCAACTAGAGAGCTAAAGAGATGCTCTGCATTAAATAAGAATGCCCCTGGATCTTTTACTTGGATTATAAACTATCAAATGCCTAACTTGTTTTGCTTTTTTGTTGGAACTCTAATATAATACAGAAAGCTTGGTTTTATATTAGATTGGAATGTTATATTTTCTTCTTTAATCATGTCTTTAATCATTCTATAATGGGGAAGGGAGGTGAAGCTTGTGTACCTAGCTTGTGATTTTAAGTAAGAGTGTTTTTAAAGTGGCTGGGGGAAAGTGATCTCTGGAGCAGTATCATGAGATCCAGCAAACTCCCTGAAATTATGACAAAATGTGTGTATATGCACAATTCTGCCTTCCACTAGGGAATGAGCCTATAAGTAAATGTCAAAAGTTAAGTGCCACTTATCCAGGCAATTATAATCAAATCCTTGTTCCAGACTCAGTAATGCCTGGTGCTAGCATTTCTTCTCTATCTCTAGTCCTGTTGTTACCATCAACTTGGTCACAAAAATCTTATTCCTCAAATATTTCTTGAATCAAACTGATTGCATCTTCCTCATCTTCACTGAAAATCTTGCCCAGTCTCAATATAAAGGAAGAGAACATTTGGCCTCCAAGAGGCTTTCTCATTAGCAATACTTATGGCTCCTATTGTCCACACCTACTTTCTATTCTAATGGTAGAACTTTCAAAGTGGTTAAAAGGTGTAGAACAGTTGTCTTTAAACTTATTTATCACTTGTGCTATTGAGAACAAAAATTCTGAGCATGTACCTCCAATGTATTATACATACACTGATATAAATCCTATACTGAAATGTTGTGAATGTGGTAAAATATACACAAAAATAGAAAACTTTTAAGATTAAAAAGTGTTTAATATAATCCGGAAGTTCTCAATGTTTTCTCCCCACTTCCTTATGGATCCCATTTTGAGGACTGTGGATGTAGAGCTGGTGAGAGGACAGCCTCTCTTCTGAAACAGGACCCTGGGAACCGCCCCTCCTCCATGGTCTCATGGCTACAGGGATAGGCTGGGAAGACTATCTAAACAACTCTCATGCCCTTTTTCTGTATTCCATTCTTCCATGTATGACACTGTCTTTCATTACACTGAAGATAATGATCGAAGGTTCAGGCCTGGGGTCAGGCTTTTAATCAGAACAACAAACATTTTTTCCTGAAATCTAGCCCAATATAGTACAATTCCAAATTGAGACCCAAACTTGAATTCCTAGCTGTATTTCCAAATGAAAAATTTCTCCAACAAGCCCAGCCCTGCAGCCTCAGTCATAGAGCAGCATGATGGCTGGCTCTCCTTTCCTTCTGCACAATCTTTTAGAGAACAGTCTACAGACTTTTTCCTATTCTATTGTGGATTTTTCCCCTATTGGGGGCAGATCCAAAACACCCAACTGCTCATTAGCTTTCTAGTGACCAGTATCTTCCAAGAGGAGGCAATGACCTGAACAAGCAGAGGAGCCCACATCCTTTCTCACAGGGATCATCCAGGCCCAAAAACAATTCCCAGAAGCCTCTGATAAAAGCCTTCAAGTGGGGAACTCCAGAGTCTGAAGACGTAGATTCAGGGCTGATGTCTCAGTGGCCCAGTTTGTTTCTTTTAGGGTAAATGACAAAGGGCAGGTCCTTGAATTTTACCACTGGTCAGAGCCTCTAAGGAAGGAGAGATGCAGAGAAAGTTAATCATGGTCCCAGGAGGACGTAAAGTAACCTCAAATGGATGTAAGGAGATGTAAGTGGGATTGTTTTAAAATCCATACTTAGTCCAGAAAACTGTCGGCCCCTGGAAAAATGACATCAAAACCATTAACAGACATAAAATGAACAGGATGTTTAGAGGGAAACTAAGTGGAATAAAGTCACCTTTGCAGAGCAGGGAAGCTCACAGGGCCAGTAGGTCCCAGGACAACTGTGGATACCCAGATTCCTGACTCGTGTACAGCACTATCCCCTTCTCTTATGAACAGAAGTTAAAGTGCTGGGTCAGGGAGCAGCATCATCACTACAGGTATCTTTGCATCTTTTGTAGACCGGCTGATCATTGACATGCCACACAATGCCTATGAAGAAAACCGTGTGATTGTGAGGTGCTTGGGAAAAACGAAGACATAAAAAGACTAATGTACTACAAGGATGGATCTCAGATATCTACCTACCATAGTGCCTCAAGCTATACCATTTCTAATGCAAGACCTAGTGACAGTGGCTCTTATTATTGTAAGGAAGATAGGAAACTTTTCTTATTTGTAGATGTGACAGAAGAAACAAGATCAATATGGCTCACTGTCCAAGGTGAGGGCTCACTTTTCAAATGGTTGAGACTGGAAAGGAGTAGGGCCTGTGTAGGCCCTGAGGGTACAGGGCAGAGGAGACAACGCAGGAGGGGGAAGTGAGAGGTGGGCTGTGTGTCCTGCTCATCTGGGCTAAGAAAACAAGCCTTTTCTCAACAAGAACTCCCCATTGCACTGACAGGTGGTCTCTGTTTAATTCTTCCCCCTAGAGTTGTTTCCAGCACCTATGCTAACAGCCAGACCCTCCACTCTGCTCTAGCTCTCAGAAAGGAGCTCAGTGACCCTGTCCTGTGATATTCAGCTCGCTTTTGATCTCAGCAATATGGAAAGAAGACTCAGGATATTACTGGTGTGAGGTAATGACAGCATCTCACAGTGTCTGGAAGCATCTCACAGTATCTGGAATCCTATATACAAGTACAGAGTTAGTAAGAGTGGACTGGGTCGCTAGGCCTGGGTTGGGCAGGGAAGAACCGTGGCACCTGGCCAGACTTTGGACTCTTCTTTCCAGTTGTGCTTCCCCTATCCCTGTGGGTGTGGGGGCTACAATGACTGATCTGCACCCTTTTCTATTTATTTCTACAGTGGCATCATTTCCCAATAGCTTTGCTCTCCCTCAGAAAAACAATAATGGTCTCTGGAGCATTTACTGTGCAACTGGCACTGAGCTATCTCAGTGAACCAAGAGATAAATAAATCATGGTCTCTGTCTGCAAGGAGTGATGCCCAACCAGGAGGCACATTTGACCTAAGTAGAGCAATGAAGGAATGACATAATAATAATAATAGAAATTACAATTAACAATTCCAGCCTTTATAAAAGGCTTAAATGCCAGGTCTGAACCCAAGCTGTTATTCTCAGTTCTGGAATAACCCCTTTGACATTCATAAGTATCTGGAGAGGAGAAGATTTAAGGAAAGTTTACAGCTGTACACGGCACTGTTCAGAGCAGTTTAACATTTAGTCCTAGTAGCAACCCTATGATATTCTACAACCCTATGAGTATTGCAAATAGCACCTGTAAAGTAGGTAGAATTATTATCTCCATTTTACAGATGAGGAAAGAGAAAGCACCGAGCTGTTAAGTGGCTTGCCCAAGGTAACTCAACACATAGAGATGGAATATGAACCTGGTCACTCAGGTATGTGCTTTTAACTACCTTGCTATACTGTGTATCTCAACCACGCCAGTGAAGAGTGGTACCAATAATAGCTACCATTTGCTGGAACTATCCAAAGCGAGGGGTACTTGTATCACATTTCATCTCCATGAGAACTTTGTAAGGTTGACATGATTATTCACATTTTATATTTGAGAAAACTGAGAACCAGAAACAGTAATTGACTTACCAAGACAGAGACCCAGAGATAAAGATAGTAATGGAGTCCATCCCCCTGGCCTGTGCTCTTCCTACCACTCCTGCTGCCCATGTACATCTGGAAATCAGGAGAGGATGAGATTTCGGTGGGCTGCTGTCATTCCAGAGGGCAAAAGAATGTGGAGGAGGTGCAGGGTAGGATTGTTATGGAGCATCAAACAGCAAGGTGGTCCTGTGTAATGCTCCTCAGCGTGCTCTCTAGCTACTAAAAACACTCAGGCAAGTGAGGTGGACCCTCTACCCAAGCATTTAGTTCCACCAACCCCACTTGCCTTAATGCCCAGCAAGTGATACTGGCTTCCACCCAGCCCTGCCCTCCTTCATACCTGGTGCCCATCTGTGGTCTCACTTTTACATAGGGATCCCTGTGTCTGGGGTGCTCCTGGAGACCCAGCCCTCAGGGGCCAGGCGGTTAAAGAGGAGACGCTGGTCCTTGTCTGCTCCGTGGCTGAAGGCACAGGGGACACCACGTTCTCCTGGCACCGAGAGGACACGCAGGAGAGTCTGGGGAGGAAAACAGCGCTCCCCAAGAGCAGAGCTGGAGCTGCCTGCCATCAGAGAGAGCCATGCAGGGGGACACCACTGTACAGCGGACAACAGCTAGGGCCCCGTCCAGAGCGCGCTGCTGAATATCACTGTGAGAGGAGAGCGGGGCGGTCTGAATAGGCGAGCCGGCGGCTCCCCGCTGGGGTCAGTTTCCTTCTGTAGCAGCGAGGATGCTCCAAGGTGACCACAAGGAACAGGGCGTGAGGACAGTAAGAGGCCCTATGGGAACTGTAGTCTTGTGATGGGGGAGGTGGTGGCAGCAGCAGGGTGGCAAAGGAGCTAGAGGAGGGTGAGAAGGTGGACGCGGGGCCATGTATCCCGAGCTCTTCACCAGAGCCCAGCACAGCCCTGCAGGAAGCACCCCTGCAGTGTTAGACCAGGAGGTGAGCCGTGGGAAAGAGTGCAGGGCCGGCGGGGTGCCGTGAGGCGAGGACGTCCTGAGCCGAGGACCGGGTGGGTTGTGAGTTGGGACCAGCCTTGCTGAGGGACCCTACCGCCTCTCAGTTCCAGTGCCGCGTCTTCTCCTCAGCTTCAGTGCTCCTGGCTCCCTGGCCTTCATTGAAGATGTGGTGGAGCTTCACTGTGAAGACAGGAGAGCGTCTGCACCCATTCTGTTTTGGTTTTACCATGAAAACATGACTCTGGGGAACGCCTCAGCACCTTCTGGAGGAGGAGCGTCCTTCAACCTCTCCGTCGCTGCAGAGCATTCTAGGAACTACTCCTGTGAGGCAGACAATGGCTGCGGGCCCGCGGCGCAGTGAGGGGGGTGACACTCACGGTCACAGGTAGGACATGGCAAACAGCTCCTTCCAGAGAGCCGGTTGCAATTATACCAAGGAATGGCTGGTGCTTCCTTTCCTTCCGAAATTTCTGCCTCTCGAGGAATCAGTTCCTCTAAAAAGCGCCTCAATGCTCCAGGGCTCTCCCTGTAATTGTTTTTTGTTTCTGTTTTTGTTTTTTTTGGGGGGGCGGGGGTTGCTGGTTTGGTTTTTGTTTGTTTGTTTTGAGACTGAGACTCGCTCTGTCGCCCATACTGGAGTGCAATGGGGCAATCTCGGCTCACTGCAACCTCTGCCTCCCGGGTTCAAGCTATTCTCCTGCCTCAGCCTCCTGAGTAGCTGGGATTACAGGCACTCACCACTATTCCCGGCTAATTTTTGTATTTTTAGTAGAAACAGGGTTTCCTCATGTTGCCCAGGCTGGTCTCAAACTCCTGATCTCAGGTGATCCACCAACCTCGTTCTCCCAAAAGTGCTGGGATTACAGGCATGAGCCACCGTACCCAGCCTTCTGTAATTGGTCTTAACAGCAGCATCACTGGCCGGCCAACCCCTGGTCTCTCCTGTTCCCTTTCACTTAACCAGTAAAACATGTGAAATAGATACTGGGTGTTGGGCACTGTGCTAGGGTCAAGTCAGCGTTGGGAGTCAGGTCAGTAAGGCAAGAAGAAAGGAGGAAGACTTCCCTGAGAAAAATAAGGAAGTATCTTGCACATGCAGAGCTCCAGGGAGTGAGGAGATACAACTAATCCTCGTAAGTACAGGTAGAAAAACTGTGAACAGACCAGATTCTGGGATTTAAAATTTTACTGGAATTATCTCACTTAATCTCCATAGCAACTCTTGTTTTACAAACGAGGAAATAAATTTAGATTAAGTAACTTGCCCAAGTTTACATAGCAAATAGGTACAAAGATGGAACTTTAGGTCAGGGATGCCAAAATCAAGAACCTGTGCTCTTAGCCACCATGTTAATATATTACGACCGTTCGGCCGGGCGCGGTGGCTCAAGCCTGTAATCCCAGCACTTTGGGAGGCCGAGACGGGTGGATCACGAGGTCAGGAGATCGAGACCATCCTGGCCTACACGGTGAAACCCCGTCTCTATTAAAAAATACAAAAAACTAGCCGGGCGAGATGGCGGGCGCCTGTAGTCCCAGCTACTCGGGAGGCTGAGGCAGGAGAATGGCGTAAACCCGGGAGGCAGAGCTTGCAGTGAGCTGAGATCCGGCCACTGCACTCCAGTCCCGGAGACAGAGCGAGACTCTGTCTCAAAAAAAAAAAAAAAGAAAGAAAAAAAAATATATTACGACCGTTCTATACATTTTTTTGTTTAATCCATTATTGTGGAGAACTGCATTAATAGATGTCCTAATATGGAACAATCCTTGAATTTCCCCTATAAACCCTTCTTCGTCATTGCAGGTAGTAACTACATAAAACTTGCTAATGTTTTATTTTAAATTTTAGCATTTTGTTTATAAGTGAGTTTTCTTTTCTAAATTATACTCATCTAGTTTAGGTTTCAGGGATAGGTTAGCCTAATAGGTTAGAATAATTTCAGAAGTTTCCATAGTTTCTGTGCTCTGCAACAATTAAAAACAATATTGGAATTATCTGCTACTTAGTCTTTGGAACTAGCCCAGAAAACTTTCTGAGCCTGGTATATTTCTCTCTCCATTGTCAAATCGTTTTTTATTCACTTTTTTCAAATTTTTCACCCTTTTAAAACACAGGTGGAATCCCTTCACTCAAAAAGTTGGGCATTTTCTCTAGATTTTCAAATTTGTCATGTAATGTTGACCGTAGTATTTTCTTCTTCTTCTTCTTTCTTCTTTCCTTCTCCTTCTCCTTCTCCTTCCTCTTCTTCTTCTTTTTTTTTGACGGAGTCGCTCTGTCATCCAGGTTGGAGTGCAGTGACCTTTCAGAGGTCCTTGGTGAGAAGAAAAGTCTTTAAAACACTAGGCCAAGGCTAAGCTTTAGGACCTAGTAAGAACCTGTGATTTGTTCGAGGAAATGGACTCAGTATTGGGCACTAGCAAGGATCCAAGATTTGGAGTCAACTGTGCAGAGCTAGAGGTTCACCTCCCTAACTTGCCAGCCATGTACGTAGCAAACTTCTCCAAAACTTGTTATCTTTGTTAGAAAAGTGGGATAGCATCTAGCCAAACTTCCTCATAGAGTAGGACAAGATCAAGCAAAACACACTCATAAAGACCTCTTGTGGAACAAAGTCTGGGAAGAAGTCTCTGGGCTGCTTTGGGATGGTCTGGATGAGGGGAGCCAGCCTGAGGCTTGGGGCTGGGCTCCATCCTTAATCTGGGCCTCTCTTCTCCTGGGAGATCTTATGAGCTTCTCTGAAGAGTACTTTACTGGATCTCCCCACCTTACCACCTCTCCCCCGTTTCTCTATAGCATTCTTGCCTAATACTTTTTGAAGATCTGGAGACTGGGGATCAACAGGCCCATATCCTCATTGACCTCACAGGCCTGAAGAGCCCCACAACCCCAGATGGACTTTTTTTTTTGAGACAGAGTCTCGCTCTGTCCCCCTGGCTGGAGGGCAGTGGCGCCATCTCGGCTCACTGCAAGCTCCGCCTCCCGGGTTCACGCCATTCTCCTGCCTCAGCCTCCTGAGTAGCTGGGACTACAGGCGCCCGCCACCGCGCCCGGCTAATTTTTTGTATTTTTAGTAGAGACGGGGTTTCACCGAGTTAGCCAGGATGGTCTCGATCTCCTGACCTTGTGATCCGCCCGCCTTGGCCTCCCAAAGTGCTGGGATTACAGGCGTGAGCCACCGCGCCCGGCCTCAGATGGACTTTTAAGACTTTACCCGCGTTCTCTTATCCCCTCTGCAGGACCCTAAACACCACTCTCCTGAGCCAAAGTCTCAGCCCCACCTGCATTAAGGGAAAAACCCAACTCCCAAAGAAGCTGAGTTTGGTGAAATTGTCCCCCACATTGGCATCTTGGACAAGCAGACTTTTCTAGTCTTTTCCAGAAGTGCCTGGCTGGGAATCTCAGTTACTGTGTCCTTGGCAGCCTGAGATGGAACAAGCAAGAAATAACCTGAAATGGGCCCTACATCTAATAGAAATGTGGACATATAAAACAGATAAAATTAAACAAAATATGGGCATTTAATCTCCTTTCTTAATGACTTGGAAAGAAACTAGGTTTGAAAAAAGTTATTTTTTCAATTTTTAAAAAATTACGTTGGTAAAACACATTGGAAAAAAAGTGGTATACAAGAAAGAAGATATAAGTCAGTCAAAATTCTAACACTGAGAAGTAACTGCTGTTAATATTCTGAAACTTTCTGAAAGTCATATAAGGAATGAAAATATCATTTATATATTCTTCAGTAAAAGAATATATAAACATATATTAATGCATATATTTGAATTTATTGTACCATAATCTATATATATATATTATAGTGTTTATTCAATTTAACAAGGCAACATTAACAGACATTCCATAGATACAGAAAATCATACCACCTGCACATATATGTATATATGTATGTATGTATATATATAAAACTTCCTTCTCAAGAAGATAAATATTGATTCAAAAAGGCCCTTTACTAGATTTGGGAGTGCAGACTTAAGGGAAGGTAGAAGCCACATGCTTCATGATGCAACACACTCTATGAGTCATCAAAATTCATTTACTGTTTAATCAGAGGTACATGTTGAATTTTTAAAACATCTTCCCAGTGTTATTTTTGTTTCCTTTTAACAATATGGTGGATTACATTAACATCTCCTAATAATAAATAATTATTTCAACCCTACCTGGCTGTGATGTATATTAACATCCTGCTGAATTCTCTTTGGTAGTATCCTATATAAGACTTTTACACAGATATTTATAATGAGGATTTGTCTGTAGCCTTTCATTCTTTCTTTGAAAAACTTTGATATCAATGCCATATTGATTTCTTATTATGTTAAAAGGTTTCTTTATGCTTAAAAACAATTTGAATGCTACTAAATTTTATCATTTCCCTTGAAAATTTTTAAAAAGTTACCATGAGGCCGGGAGCAGTGGCTCATGCCTATAATCCCAACACATTGGGAGGCCGAGGTAGGCAGATCACTTCAGATCAGGCGTTTGAGACCAGCCTCGCCAACATGGTGAAACCCTGTCTCTACTACAAATACAAAAATTAGCTGAGCATGGTGGTAGGTGCCTATAATCCCAGCAACTTGGGAGGCTGAGGCAGGAGAATTGCTTGAACCCAGGAGGCGGAGGTTGCAGTGAGCCAAGATTGCACCACTGCACTCCAGCCTGGGTGACAGAATGAGACTGTCTCAAAAAAAAAAAAAAAAAGTTAGTGTGAAGCCATTTGCCCTGATATGTTTAGGGGTGTGGCTCTCTAACAGTGTTTCAAGTTTTTCATGACTATTGCTCTTTTATTTAACTGTCTCTTCTTACATAAAATTTAGTAATTTATATTTTTCTAGAAAATTATCCATTCAATGTAGGTGCTCAGATGTATATTTATTCATTGCTGCTCCTTTCTTGATAGGCTATTCAGTGGCATATCAATTTGCTTTTCATGGAAAAGCTTTTGAGTTTATTCATATTCTTCATTCTGAGAGTTTTTTTATTTTACTCATTAATGTCTGCCTTCATCTGAATTATTTTTTTGGCATTTTTATAAGTTCTTAAGATTAATGCTGGGTTCATTTATTTCCATTTTTTCTTGGTGCTTATTCCAACTGTTTCATTAATTTTCCTGAGAACATATTTTAGTCATATCCTTCAGGTTTGGATATGTAGTGTTTTGGTTATTATTATTTTCAGTCTGCAACATCAATTTTATTTTCTTCTTTGATCTCAAAGTTGATTTAAAGAAGTATTTTTTATTTTATTTGGTTTTTTCTTAACTTTTATTTTAAGTTCAGGGGTATATGTACAGGTATGTTACATAGGTAAACGCATGTCATGGGTGTTTGTTGTACAGATTATTTTGTTACCCAGGTATTAAGTCTAGTACCCATTAGTTATTTTTCCTGATCCTTAAAAAGGGATTTTTTTTTTAATTACCTGGTGATAATCTTTTCCCCTAATTTTGTGATTTAAAAAAATTCATTGCATTCATAATTTTTAAACATTTTCTTTGTGACCTAAAATATGGCTAGTTTTTGTAGGTGGTCCATGAGTATTTAAAAGAAAGTGAACTCAGCCGGGTGTGGTGGCTTACGCCTATAATGGCAGCACTTTGGGAGGCCGAGGTGGGCAGATCACGAGGTCAGGAGATCGAGACCATCCTGGTTAACACGGTGAAAACCCGTCTCTACTAAAAATACAAAAAATTAGCCGGGTGTGCTGGCGGGCACCTGTAGTCCCAGCTACTGGGGAGGCTAAGGGAGGAGAATGGCGTGAACCCGGGAAGCAGAGCTTGCAGTGAGCCCAGATCGCACCACTGCACTCCAGCCTGGGTGATAGAGCAAGACTCCGTCTCAAAAAAAAAAAAAAGAAAGAAAAGAAAGTGAATTCTCTGTTGCTAGGATCTATTGTTCAATATGTATGTATGTATTAGGAACTTAGTAATCATATCACTCAAATCATATGCTTATTTTTTATCCACTGGATCTTCTAGGTCTACAGGTGTCATTTGTTATTGTCATTGTGCTTGAGTTTGTTTCTTTTTTGTTTCCTTTAGTCTGTGTGTCAGGCATTTTGATGCCAAGATATTCAATTCCAAAGATTTATGGGGCTTAGAGACTTCTCATATATTTTAACTTCCTCCATTTTCATTTGGTGCTTTTTGCCTTGATATGGCTTTGTCCATTCTTTTTTTTTTCTTTAGAGACAGAGTCTTGCTCTGTCACCCAGGCTGGAGTGTGCATTGTTGTGAACTTGGCTTACTGAAACCTCTGCCTCCTGGGTTCAAGAAATCCTCCTACTTCAGCCTCCCAAGTAGCTAGGATTACAGTCGTGCACCACCACACCTGGCTAATTTTTTTTTTTTTATTTTACTTTTTTGTATTTTTAGTAGAGATGGGGTTTCACCACGTTAGCCAAGCTGGTCTCAAACTCCTCAAGGTGACCTCAAAAGATTCGCCCACCTCGACCTTCCAAAGTGCTAGGAATACAGGTGTGAGCTACCATGCCCAGCCTTCCATTCTTTTACTTTTAACTTTCCTGAGCCACTTTCTTTGAGATATGCCCCTTACACATAATGCAGAGTTGAGTTTTGTTTTTGTACTGAATATAAAATTATTTTATTTTATTAAATGTGCTTGCCTTTATATTCTGTGTTATCTGTTCTCTTCTTAATGCTTCCTTTGTTTTTTGTTTGTTTTGTTTTTCTTACGCTTCATTTTGTAACCTCAGACACAGAGTTAATCCCTCAATTCATGGCTCACTCACTTTGTTGGTCCACTTGAATTTTTTCTCTGGTTTATTTATTTCCTTGTGTCTTTACTTACTATTTCCATTTCCCAGCCTCCCAATCATTTTCATGTGTTGGTGTATTTCCTCCACATACATGTATCATTTTCTTTGAGCCTTTTTAATTTACATATGTTACTGGGCATTTTTCTCTTGGCACTATGTTTTGACCCACCCATGTTGTTATGTGTACATCTAGCCCATTGCTCCTAACTTCTGCAGGTTATTCCACCATGCTATCCTTATCTAATCCCAGTGATAGATACCTAGATTGTCGCCAACTTGTTACTACTACAAACACTGACACTTGCTTTTTAAAGTCCCATCATAGACCTGTGTGAGAATATCTCGATATATACCTAAGAGAGGAATTGATGGAACAAGTAATGCCGAGTGGTCCCCAAAGTTACTAGTGACCCCAACAGGGCAAGAACATTCCCTAACCCCACATCCCACTCAACCGTTTAGTGTTCTAACTTTGCCAATCAGATGAGGATAAAGAGAGATCTCAGAGATCTGATTGGTGTTTTGTTTCCATTTTTCTAATTATCAATAAGCATAAGCATCTTTGCATGTGTTTGTTAGCCTCTTGAGTTTCCTCCTCTATGAAATAACCATGTTGTGTCCTTTGCTCATTTTGTTAATATAATTTCTGGTTTTTCCTATTTGGCATATAGGAACTACTGCTTTTTCTATATAAGCTTCTTGCTTGTTTTAGACTTTGCAAACATTACCTCCTACTCTACCATCAGTCAACTTTGTCCATAGTGTCTTTTACTGAGCAGATTTTTTTTTAAATTAAGCTATAAGCCTGGTGCAGTGGCTCACGCCTGTAATCCCAGCACTTTGGGAGGCCAAGGTGGGTGGATCACAAGGTCAGGAGTTCAAGACCATCCTGGCCAATCTGATGAAACCCCGGCTCTATTAAAAATACGTTCAAGACCATCCTGGCCAATCTGATGAAAGCCCGTCTCTACTAAAAATACAAAAATTAACCAGGTGTGGTGGCGCATGCCTGTAGTCTCAGCTACTCAGGAGGCTAAGGCAGGAGAATCACTTGAACCCAGGAGGTGGAGGTTGCAGCGAGCCAAGATCATGCCACTGCACTCCAGCCTGGTAACAGAGTGAGACTCCATCTCAAAAAAAAAAAATATATAAAAATACAGACATATATATATATATATATATATATATACACACACACACTATAAAACTGGTCCAATTTTTGCTTTTTTTTATTATAAATTATTTTTATTTTTTTTATTTTTTATTTTTTTATTATACTTTAAGTTCTAGGGTACATGTGCATAACGTGCAGGTTTGTTACATATGTATATATGTGCCATGTTGGTGTGCTGCACCCATCAACTCATCAGCACCCATCAATTCATCATTTATATCAGGTATAACTCCCCAATGCAATCCCTCCCCCCTCCCCCCTCCCCGTGATAGGCCCCATTGTGTGATGTTCCCCTTCCCGAGTCCAAGTGAGCTCATTGTTCAGTTCCCACCTATGAGTGAGAACATGCGGTGTTTGGTTTTCTCTTCTTGTGATAGTTTGCTAAGAATGATGGTTTCCAGCTGCATCCATGTCCCTACAAAGGACGCAAACTCATCCTTTTTTATGGCTGCATAGTATTCCATGGTGTATATGTGCCACATTTTCTTCACTGATGGACATTTGGGTTGATTCCAAGTCTTTGCTATTGTGAATAGTGCCGCAATAAACATACATGTGCATGTGTCTTTGTAGTAGCATAATTTATAATCCTTTGGGTATATACCCAGTAGTGGGATGGCTGGGTCATATGGTACATCTAGTTCTAGATCCTTGAGGAATCGCCATACTGTTTTCCATAATGGTTGAACTAGTTTACAATCCCACCAACAGTGTAAAAGTGTTCCTATTTCTCCACATCCTCTCCAACACCTGTTGTTTCCTGATTTTTTAATGATTGCCATTCTAACTGGTGTGAGATGGTATCTCATTGTGGTTTTGATTTGCATTTCTCTGATGGCCAGTGATGATGAGCATTTTTTCATGTGTCTGTTGGCTGTATGAATGTCTTCTTTTGAGAAATGTCTGTTCATATCCTTTGCCCACTTTTTGATGGGGTTGTTTGTTTTTTTCTTGTATATTTGTTTGAGTTCTTTGTAGATTCTGGAAATGAGCCCTTTGTCAGATGAGTAGATTGCAAAAATTTTCTCCCATTCTGTAGGTTGCCTGTTCACTCTGATGGTAGTTTCTTTTGCTGTGCAGAAGCTCTTTAGTTTAATGAGATCCCATTTGTCAATTTTGGCTTTTGCTGCCGTTGCTTTTGGTGTTTTAGACATGAAGTCGTTGCCCATGCCTATGTCCTGAATGGTACTACCTAGATTTTCTTCTAGGGTTTTTATGGTATTAGGTCTAACATTTAAGTCTCTAATCCATCTTGAATTAATCTTCATATAAGGAGTAAGGAAAGGATCCAGTTTCAGCTTTCTACTTATGGCTAGCCAATTTTCCCAGCACCATTTATTAAATAGGGAATCCTTCCCCCATTTCTTGTTTTTGTCAGGTTTGTCAAAGATCAGATGGCTGTAGATGTGTGGCATTATTTCTGAGGACTCTGTTCTGTTCCATTGGTCTATATCTCTGTTTTGGTACCAGTACCATGCTGTTTTGGTTACTGTAGCCTTGTAGTATAGTTTGAAGTCAGGCAGCGTGACGCCTCCGGCTTTGTCCTTTTGACTTAGGATTGTCTTGGCAATGCAGGCTCTTTTTTGGTTCCATATGAACTTTAAAGCAGTTTTTTCCAATTCGGTGAAGAAACTCATTGGTAGCTTGATGGGGATGGCATTGAATCTATAAATAACCTTGGGCAGTATGGCCATTTTCACGATATTGATTCTTCCTATCCATGAGCATGGTATGTTCTTCCATTTGTTTGTGTCCTCTTTGATTTCACTCAGCAGTGGTTTGTAGTTCTCCTTGAAGAGGTCCTTGACATCCCTTGTAAGTTGGATTCCTAGGTATTTTATTCTCTTTGAAGCAATTGTGAATGGAAGTTCATTCCTGATTTGGCTCTCTGCTTGTCTGTTACTGGTGTATAAGAATGCTTGTGATTTTTGCACATTAATTTTGTATCCTGAGACTTTGCTGAAGTTGCTTATCAGCTTAAGAAGATTTTGGGCTGAGACGATGGGGTTTTCTAAATACACAATCATGTCATCTGCAAACAGGGACAATTTGACTTCCTCTTTTCCTAACTGAATACCCTTGATTTCTTTCTCTTGCCTGATTGCCCTAGCCAGAACTTCCAACACTATGTTGAATAGGAGTGGTGAGAGAGGGCATCCCTGTCTTGTGCCAGTTTTCAAAGGGAATTTTTTCAGTTTTTGCCCATTCAGTATGATATTAGCTGTGGGTTTGTCATAAATAGCTCTTATTATTTTGAGGTACGTTCCATCAATACCGAATTTGTTGAGCGTTTTTAGCATGAAGGGCTGTTGAATTTTGTCAAAAGCCTTTTCTGCATCTATTGAGATAATCATGTGGTTCTTGTCTTTGGTTCTGTTGATATGCTGGATTACGTTGATTGATTTGCGAATGTTGAACCAGCCTTGCATCCCAGGGATGAAGCCCACTTGATCATGGTGGATAAGCTTTTTGATGTGCTGCTGAATCCGGTTTGCCAGTATTTTATTGAGGATTTTTGCATCGATGTTCATCAGGGAGATTGGTCTAAAATTCTCTTTTTTTGTTGTGTCTCTGCCAGGCTTTGGTATCAGGATGATGCTGGCCTCATAAAATGAGTTAGGGAGGATTCCCTCTTTTTCTATTGATTGGAATAGTTTCAGAAGGAATGGTACCAGCTCCTCCTTGTACCTCTGGTAGAATTCAGCTGTGAATCCATCTGGTCCTGGGCTTTTTTTGGTGGGTAGGCTATTAATTGTTGCCTCAATTTCAGAGGCTGCTATTGGTCTATTCAGGGATTCAACTTCTTCCTGGTTTAGTCTTGGAAGAGTGTACGCGTCCAGGAAATTATCCATTTCTTCTAGATTTTCTAGTTGATTTGCGTAGAGGTGTTTATAGTATTCTCTGATGGTAGTTTGTATTTCTGTGGGGTCGGTGGTGATATCCCCTTTATCATTTTTTATTGCGTCTATTTGATTCCTCTCTCTTTTCTTCTTTATTAATCTTGCTAGCGGTCTGTCAATTTTAGATCTTTCCTGCTTTCTCTTGTGGGCACTTAGTGCTATAAATTTCCCTCTACATACTGCTTTAAATGTGTCCCAGAGATTCTGGTATGTTGTATCTTTGTTCTCATTGGATTCAAAGAACATCTTTATTTCTGCTTTCATTTCGTTATGTACCCAGTAGTCATTCAGGAGCAGGTTGTTCAGTTTCCATGTAGTTGAGTGGTTTTGATTGAGTTTCTTAGTCCTGAGTTCTAGTTTGATTGCACTGTGGTCAGAGAGACAGTTTGTTATAATTTCTGTTCTTTTACATTTGCTGAGGAGTGCTTTACTTCCAATTATGTGGTCAATTTTGGAATAAGTGTGATGTGGTGCTGAGAAGAATGTATATTCTGTTGACTTGGGGTGGAGAGTTCTATAGATGTCTATTAGGTCCGCTTGGTGCAGAGATGAGTTCAATTCCTGGATATCCTTGTTAACTTTCTGTCTCGTTGATCTGTCTAATGTTGACAGTGGAGTGTTGAAGTCTCCCATTATTATTGTATGGGAGTCTAAGTCTCTTTGTAAGTCTCTAAGGACTTGCTTTATGAATCTGGGTGCTCCTGTATTGGGTGCATATATATTTAGGATAGTTAGCTCTTCCTGTTGAATTGATCCCTTTACCATTATGTAATGGCCTTCTTTGTCTCTTTTGATCTTTGATGGTTTAAAGTCTGTTTTATCAGAGACTAGGATTGCAACCCCTGCTTTTTTGTGTTCTCCATTTGCTTGGTAGATCTTCCTCCATCCCTTTATTTTGAGCCTATGTATGTCTCTGCATGTGAGATGGGTCTCCTGAAGACAGCAGACTGATGGGTCTTGACTCTTTATCCAGTTTGCCAGTCTGTGTCTTTTCATTGGAGCATTTAGTCCATTTACATTTAAGGTTAATATTGTTATGTGTGAACTTGATCCTGCCATTATGATATTAACTGGTTATTTTGCTCATTAGTTGATGCAGTTTCTTCCTAGCCTTTTTGGTCTTTACATTTTGGCATGTTTTTGCAATGGCTGGTACCTGTTGTTCCTTTCCATGTTTAGGGCTTCCTTCAGGGTGTCTTGTAAGGCAGGCCTGGTGGTGACAAAATCTCTAAGCATTTGCTTATCTGTAAAGAATTTTATTTCTCCTTCACTTATGAAACTTAGTTTGGCTGGATATGAAATTCTGGGTTGAAAATTCTTTTCTTTAAGAACGTTGAATATTGGCCCCCACTCTCTTCTGGCTTGTAGAGTTTCTTCCGAGAGATCTGCTGTCAGTCTGATGGGCTTCCCTTTGTGGGTAACCCGACCTTTCTCTCTGGCTGCCCTTAAGATTTTTTCCTTCATTTCAACTTTGGTAAATCTGGCAATTATGTGTCTTGGAGTTGCTCTTCTGGAGGAGTATCTTTGTGGCGTTCTCTGTATTTCCTGAATTTGAATGTTGGCCTGCCCTGCTAGGTTGGGGAAGTTCTCCTGGATGATATCCTGTAGAGTGTTTTCCAATTTGGTTCCATTTTCCCCCTCACTTTCAGGCACCCCAATCAGACGTAGATTTGGTCTTTTGACATAATCCCATACTTCTTGCAGGCTTTGTTCATTTCTTTTTCTTCTTTTTTCTTTTGGTTTCTCTTCTCGCTTCATTTCATTCATTTGATCCTCCATCGCTGATACTCTTTCTTCCAGTTGATCGAGTCGGTTACTGAAGCTTGTGCATTTGTCACGTATTTCTCGTGTCATGGTTTTCATCTCTGTCATTTCGTTTATGACCTTCTCTGCATTAATTAGTCTAGCTGTCAATTCTTCCACTCTTTTTTCAAGATTTTTAGTTTCTTTGCGCTGGGTACGTAATTCCTCCTTTAGCTCTGAGAGGTTTGATGGACTGAAGCCTTCTTCTCTCATCTCATCAAAATCATTCTCTGCCCAGCTTTGATCCATTGCTGGCGATGGGCTGTGCTCCTTTGCAGGAGGAGATGCGCTCTTATTTTTTGAATTTCCAGCTTTTCTGCCCTGCTTTTTCCCCATCTTTGTGATTTTATCTGTCTCTGGTCTTTGATGATGGTGACGTACTGATGGGGTTTTGGTATAGGTGACCTTCCTGTTTGATAGTTTTCCTTCTGACAGTCAGGACCCTCAGCTCTAGGTCTGTTGGAGATTGCTTGAGGTCCACTCCAGACCCTGTTTGCCTGGGTATCAGCAGCAGAGGTTGCAGAAGATAGAATATTGCTGAACAGCGAGTGCACCTGTCTGATTCTTGCTTTGGAAGCTTCCTCTCAGGGGTGTACTCCACCCTGTGAGGTGTGGGGTGTCAGACTGCCCCTAGTGGGAGATGTCTCCCAGTTAGGCTACTCAGGGGTCAGGAACCCACTTGAGCAGGCAGACTGCCCCTTCTCAGATCTCAACCTCCGTGTTGGGAGATCCACTGCTCTCTTCAAAGCTGTCAGACAGAGTCGTTCGCGTTTGCACAGGCTTCTGCTCCTTTAGCTGAGCCCTGTCCCCAGAGGCACAGTCTACAGAGACAGGCAGGTTTCCTTGAGCTGCTGTGAGCTCCACCCAGTTCGAGCTTCCCAGGGGCTTTATTTACCTACTTAAGCCTCAGCGATGGCGGGCGCCCCTCCCCCAGCTTTGCTGCTGCCTTGCGGTTAGATTGCGGCGGACTGCTGTGTTAGCAAGGAGGGAGGCTCCCTGGCCGTGGGACCCTCCCGGCCAGGTGTGGGATATATTCTCCGGTGTGCCGGTGTTATAGCGCAGTATTGGGGTGGGAGTTACCCGATTTTCCAGGTGTTGTGTGTCTCAGTTCCCCTGGCTAGGAAAAGGGACTCCCTTCCCCCTCACGCTTTCCAGGTGAGGCGATGCCTCGCCCTGCTTCAGCTCTCGCCAGTCAGGCTGCAGTAGCTGACCCGCACGAGTGAGATGACCCCAGTACCTCAGTTGAAAATGCAGAAATCACCGGTCTTCTGTGTCGCTCGCGTTGGGAGATGGAGACTGGAGCTGTTCCTATTCGGCCATCTTGCTCCGCTCCCCCCCAATTTTTGCTTTTAACATATATTTTTAGAGTTTCGTTTAGTCCTTGACTCCAAAATCGCAGTGATATCTTCAATTTTCTTCTCTTAATTTTATAGTTTTACTTTTTATGCATTGGATCTTTTGGAGTCCAACTCTACATTTGATATTAGGTATAAGTCCAAATTGTTTTCTTCTTAGAGTAATCTAGCACCATGTACTAAATAGGCCATGCACTCCCCATTATTTTGTGATGTCAACCTTAAGTTTATGTGTGTGTGTGTGTGTGTGTGTGTGTGTGTGAGAGAGAGAGAGAGAGAGAGAGCACCCAAGGTCTATTTATGATTACTCTGTTCCATTGATTTATTTATTTGATCTTACACATCCATTATACTGATTTAATTGCCCCGGACTTCTGATCTACCTTAGTATCTGATAATATAAAACTACTCTTTGTTCTTTTTTATCAAAGTTAACTTGGCCTTTCGTAGATTTGTATTATTCTGTAAAATTTTAGGGTAAGTATATTAAATGGCTAAAAAAGATCCAGGTGAACTTTTTATTGTGATTTTATTACATTTATAGATTAATTTGAAAGATACACAGGGATTGATTCCTATTACATCCTCCATTCAACTCACTTACTTGGTTTGTGCAAATGGCAGGTGTATTTTGAAGAACAGGAATTGTGGTGGCTGCTCCAGATGTGGTTTTGTTTGACAGAGCAAATCGTCTTGCTACTAGCACTCACCATGCAGCTTTTGACCTGGAAAATGCCTTTTTTTTTTTAACCTCAATTCCTGTTAATTGAGACCACCAGAAACATTTACGATACACTTTATTGTCCTAACTTTGAGCTATATCAGCTTTTCAGCCCTGTGTCATAGAATCACAAAGACCTTGATGAGTTTCTCCTCTTCATAGGACATCACACACTCATCCACTATATCAATGGCATCATACAGATTAGACCAATTGAGCACAAAGCAGCAACTCTAGACATCTTGGTAGGACATATACATGCCAGGGAGTGGTAAATAAATCCAATTTTGGTGAAATTTCTGGTTGTCCAGTGTTCTTAGACATATCAAAACATATTTCCCAGAGTGAAGGACACGTTTTGTAGCACAGCCATGTCCACCTTTGTAGATAACTGGTCTCCTTTTGAAAACTAGCTTCTGACTTGCTACTAAGTCCTAATAGAGACTGAACCCTTGGCCATGGGCCACAAAGTTGCATGTGACCTTAGCTGTCTAAATTCTAAATTCATTCTAAATGAAGTGGTATTATTTGACTTAGTAAACCAAACTGTTGGCATGCACAGAAGCACTCCATTATTATCCCCTGTGACAAAGAGCAGAACAAGGGGAAGGTGGAAAATGGATCTGAGGGCAAAGAAGCCCAGGGTCAATACAACATGCAAAGAATTTTTCTCCCCTAAATAAAAGAGAATATGTTGGGACAGTGAGGATAGGGAGAGATGATGGAATAAAGAATCTCTTTCAAATAGAATTCAAGTGAGTCTTACTAGAGAATGCAGATTAATCCCTGAAGAACCCTGCATATTTGCCTGTTCCTCCAAGTAAAAGAGGAAACTCAAAAAAAAAAAACCCACTTCTGAACAAAGAATGAACTTGGAGAGGGAAAAGAATAAGTGTCCATGGGAGTTGTGGCATCCCATGAAAAGTGGTCAGGCAGATGGGTCTCCAGACAGAGAAGTGGTCAGGCAGATGGTTCCTGTGGCTAATGTGGAAGCAGAACATCTTCAGGCATGTTTAGGGCTGTGGTTTCTTCTCCTATAGACTCAAATAAGAAGAACTTGAAAAAAGTGAACAGATTGATCTCAGGACCACACAGTCTATCTCCGATGGAGACACTGCAGCTCTGTGATACCTGGATGCTTGGGTAAGGAGGAAAAGTTATGAACTACTCTGACTTCCTTAAGATGAAAGAAAGAGTTTTTATTTTACTAAAAAAAAAAATACTCAGGCTTTGACAAGTCAATCACAGACTCCAGTAATGTGCTCAAGTACCACTGCAGTACATCTCAGAATCTCAACACCTTCTAAACAATGAGGCTTAAAGCTTAGGGCAAGGCCATGGGCCTGGGCTGGAAGAGGGAGTGGATTGGCTTATAGAGAAAGAGAATGTGCTGATGAGAAAAAGCTCTTTGATTAGCACTCTGCCAGACTAGTCTCCTAAAGAGATATGTGGGTTCCACAGGCTGTATGTCCCATGTTGTAGTGCTGAGAACACAATGCACTTCTTACCAGAAATTTGAGCTTATCACCTGGGAAATGTATTTGAATCTTCTCTAGAGCTTATTCAACCTTCTGTCCCAAAAGCCAGATACTAGTATCCCATGGAGGAGAGCTCAGGGACCAAATTCTTCCAGATATGAGAGACCCAGCTTCATTTCTGCTTTTTTAGAAATGGCAGAGCTCTAGAGCAAAGCTAATGCAAGCCCAAGAGCTTCACACTCTGGAGATAGGAAAAAATTAAAGGTTCTGTGTGTACTGATGTCAGAGGGAGAATACGAAAGTCACAGGGTATAGGAAGAAAGTCAACAACCCCAGATTCAAGTAAATAGTGAGTGTCAGAGGGACCTGTCTGCCAGTTTGAAGACTAAGCAGAAAGGAAGGCAAGCGATGTTTTTCTCTGCTTTTCTCTTTTGTTCCTAGAAACAAGGTTCCTCTTGAAAGCAGCTAGGTCCATCAGTCATCCTGGTCTCCCCTATTTCCCAATGGTGTGAACAACTGGGACAGTTATCATGATATTCCATAAATCCCAAGCTGTGTAAGGCCTCTACATCTCTGTATCCTTGTTCTTTCAGTTGGTAAAACCACCAAATATTTACACTAGGTAATTATGGGGCGCCCATTAGCTAGCCGTAGAGGTTGTAGGGGAAGTCAGCAGGGTAAGTGAACTGATCTCTTCTGACACGGAGCTGATAAACAACTGGGAAACATGGTCTACAAACCTGGAACAGTGCAAAAGAGAGAGATTAGTATACCTGGAGCAGAGAGAAGACAGTGTCAGGGAAACTATTAAACTTGAGATAAGTCTGTAAACATTAGAAGAAAAGCTGATTTATGATCTTCAATAGTGACCTTCAAGTCAGGGTTAATATCCTCCAGTGTCCTCCCTCAGAGCTACCCAGTGAGCCCTCAGACACCTGCCCTATGATGTCTCAGTATTCACCCACCCTAACCTTTCTGAGTTCCCAAAGTGATCAGCATCTGGAGGCCACATGTTCCTGCATGAGGAGGCAGGGATTTTGCCCTCCTCCACAGAAATATGCTCAAAATTGACTCCCATTTTACGTAGTGGATTCTGTGATGCACCACCCAGATCTCCTGCCAGGAATGGACTTACTCCCCCAGCTGCTAGAATTGCTGCCAGCAGATAATCCTGTTATTAGCCTCTTAGCAAAGGCTTTGGCCACTCTATCCGGAGTCATCCTCCCTTTTCAGAGCATTGTATCCAGTGGCTGTCCACACTAGAGTATAAAGGCAGGCCTCCTAAATCTCAACTCAAGACTGCTTTGAAAGATAATCCTAGACTCAGGCTGTCTAGGGGTTGGCTGAGACTTTTGTGGAGACTGCATCAAAGCCCAACTTCTCCTTCTACACAAAGTTGTTTCCTTCCCTTCTACAGTTTGTGATACAGAGATCACTCCATAATAGATTTCCTACATGTTCATTTCTATCTCAGAATCTGCCTTCCTGGAAACACAGCCTGTGATATCTTGTGTTCACTCAGGGGTTCCCATATTTACACTGACCCTGAGTCCCAGCCCTTTCCCCTCCCTAGAGTAGGGTGAGTGACTGAATAATGCTCTTCTTTGTCTCCTTGGTGTCTAAGGTCCCAGGGGACACCACATTCTCCTGATACAGAGAAGGCACAGGGAACATTTGGGAAAGAGCACTAAACATTCCCAGAGAGTAAACAGATGACCTCTGTTGTGATGGGGGTGATGCTCTTCAGCTGTGAACAGCCAAGGCTGTATGTTTAGTGGGCAGGTAAATATCAACATGAGAAGGATATTTACCTTCATTCCTCTCAACCAGCAAATCTCAAAGTATGGTCAATATCCCCAGAGGCATCATGAGAATGTTTCAAGAGGACCCAGAAGCCAACCCTAGGGAGCACAATTAACCACTTTCTGTGGCAGAGCCTGGGAGATAACTTGCCAGCTCCATGGTGTTGCTATTGCTTTTGATGGTGGTGATGATGAAAGTACTACAAGGTCCTAGAAGGATAACCATGAGGAATTTATGGGAACTCAAGATTCAGGACAGGTGTATGGAATGTTGCTCAAAATTCTTCAAAACAGCTCCGGGGCTGATTCCTCTGAACATAAGAGCAGGAATGTGGGGATGTTAGATATGAGAATGGGCCGTTCTAGCCTCCTTGAGTAGATGGACAGATGGGAGGATGGTGGAAGCAGCAGGGGCCTTCTCTGACAGTCCCTTTTTCTCTGCCATTTCTAGTGTCTGACTACCCCCCACCCTCAGAGCTCCTGAGGTCCACGCTGACATGGGGGAAATGGTAGAGCTTCACTGTGAGGCCTAAAGAGGATCTCCCAATCCTGAACCATGTTTTTTTAATTTTGTTTTTGCTTTTGGAGACAGAATCTCACCCTGTTGCCCAGGCTGGAGTGCAGTGGCAAGGTCTTGGCTCACTGCAACCTCCACCTCTCCGGCTGAAGCGATTCTCGTGCCTCAGCCTCCCAAATAGCTGGGATTACAGGCACCTGCCACCATACTCGGCTAATTTTTTGTATTTTAGTAGAGATGGGGCTTCGCTATGTTGCCCAGGGTGGTCTCAAACTCCTGAGCTCAGGCAGTCCACTTGCCTCGGCCTTCCAAAGTGCTAGGATTATAGGCGTGAGCCCCTGAACTGCTTTTATCACAGGGCAGTGCCCTTGGGCTCAGACCCCTCTGGAAAAGAAGCATCCTTCAACCTCTTTCTGACTACAGAGCATTCTGAAAACTACTCCTGTGAGGCCAGCAATGGCCCCAGGACCCAGCACAGTGAGGTGGTGGCACTCTTTGTCACTAATTGGCTGTTCACCTGCCATAGGCCATAAGCCACTGAACTGAAATATATACTCCAACCTTGTGGCTCAAAACGGCTTTCTGATTCCAGAATATGTAACAGTGTTTCTGATGAGGTACCGGGGTGTGGGATATCTAGGAACAGGATTTCTCAGCATGGTGGTTCTACTTTGTGCTCTCACAAAGTTTCCATAAGGATCTTAAGCCTGGGAGGCCGAAGCTGCAGTGGCCTGATTGTGCACCCCAGCCCAGGTGACCAAGCAAGACTGTCTCAAAAAAAACAAACAAAAAAACAGTTTCTCTAACCATGCTTCCTATGTCAGTCTGATCTCAATAAAAGAAACAGACTTAATAGGCAATATAAATAATAAGGGATTTATTGTAGGGATTTGGCATTACATAATTGTGAGAAATGGTTAAACAGTCTATAGAAGGCTGCTTCTTCTGTGTCTGGTGTGGCAGCCTGAAGTCCAAATGACAGGCATTTGGGAAAAGCAAGGATAACCTGAAACCCGCAAAAATTAGTGCAACCCATGAGGATGAGCCGGAACCTGCACTGGTCTCTTAGCATCTCCAGCTGGCAGCCTCAATGATGAGGATGTCCTGCTTATCAATGAGGACAATGAGGATGTCCTCATCAATGATGAGAATGAAGGTGGCACCTTTCATCACTAAGCAAAACATGAATGAGGCCAGGAGTCAGAGAAGCTGAAGAAGAGCCTGCAGAAGCTTGAGTTGCTGCAGGCTGCTACCCCATGCCAGCACAGTAAGCCAGAAAATAAGCTATAAGAGTGAGCTGCAACAGGGCCTTGGGTGTTGAGGACTCTCCAGGAAAAACAAGAATATGGCTTTCACATCACTTCCACCTTCCAAATCTTGCACAAAAATGTCTCTTGTGACCCACAGTAATTTGGAACTATGCAGGGCAGGGAATTCTAGGAAATGTAGTTCCAGTTTAGCTAAATTGACACAATAAAAGTCCAGAGTCCAGCACACTTCCTATCCTACCCTACTGCTACTCATACTTTCACTGGGAGAAGGCATGATATGATGGCAATATCATGAAATATAGTAGTCAGATAGACTTGGGTTCAACATACAACTCTGCCAGATATATGTCTTTAGGAAAATTTACAAATCTTGCACAGCCCCTCAGCTTTCTCTTTTATGACATGAGCTTATTAATTCTTATTTCATTGAATGGGAGATAGACTTAAATGTAAACACATAAACTTCCCTTACTAAGTATTTGTTCCCTTTCATTTCCACAAATTTTTGGCTCTCCTAGAGGGTAGCAAGGATTGAATAATATCTTTATTGCTTTATCCATACCTCATATCCTTTCCTCCTGACAACTTCTCAGGACTTCACCACATTCTGGGGGACAAGAAAAGGTGCATATCCTGTATCACGCAAGACCAAGTCATGGTCTTTTGTGTGCAGTCCTCAAGCCCACCCAAAAAACCCTTAGAAGTCTGCATCTCATAGGCTTCTGTTCCTTGTGGACTTCCCAGTGTGGCTGGGCCTTTGCTGCCTGATGGACTTCCACAAACTCTGTTTCCTCTGGCCTTTGGTGGATGCATTTTTCTTTAGATTGCTGGTTCTCAATTTTGCTGCACATTGGAATCACCTGAGGAATTTTTTGAAGTCCTGATGTCGGAGTTCTACTTCCAAATTCTCTAGGAGTCTGGGGTGATGCTGGAGCATTAAGATTTTTTCCTTCAAGTTATCCCTCAGGTTATTACAGTATTCAGACAAACTGAAAACTACTGCCTTAGTCTTACAGGCCCCCTGCATTGATTGCTGCCTCCGTGAAGAAATGTGGCCATGTTCATTATGATCTTCCTCTCTGCTACTGATATTCCTATTTTCTTTGGATTCCAGAATAAAAATGATGGGTAAATTATGTTTGGGTATTTTATCTAATTGCTAGAGCTGCCATAACAAAGCACCAGGGATAGGCTGGCTTAAACAATATAAAGTTTTTTTCTCACAATTCTGGAGACTGAAAGTTTAAGATCAAGATGTTGGCAGGGTTGGTTTTGTGAAAGTTGTCATTATCAAAATGAAGTCACTTAGGTCACCCAAACAAAAAGTCAAGAGGTTAGAAATGGAAGACCTTCACACACATGTCTGTGACAAGAACTAGCACAAAGACCCTCTGGAGGGCTCTTATGCACGCATACCTGTCACAGAGTTTTTGGGAAGGACTTTCTAAACTGCAGCTTGCTACATGAGTCACAGGGACACCCAGCAAGATCCACAGGAACACTTGCCTGACACGCTGTCTCCACTAATGAACTGGTGTCAGCTCCTGTGATGTACATATACTCCTCCTTTTGCCTTTAAAAGCCTCCCCTTGCCTCAACCTCCTCAAATACGCCCAGAGTTTACTATGGCACACGTGTTCCACATTGCAATCCTTCTGCTTATTCCCGACTAAATTCAGTACTTTTAGAAATCTCTCTATATTTGTTATTTAGGTTGACAGTTTCTTCAGAGGCCTCTCTTTTTGGCTTGTTGATGGTCACCTTCTCCCAGTGTCTTCATGTGGTCTTCCCTCTGTGGGTATCTGTGTCTTAATCTCCTCTTTTTATCAAGATATCAATCATATTGGATTAGGGCCCACTTTAATGACTTCATTTTAACTTAATCACCTCTTTAAAGACCTTATCCCCAAATACAGTCGCATTCTGAGAAAGTGGGGTATTAGGACTTCAACACATGAATTTTGGGAGCATAAAACTCAGCCCGTAACAGGCCTCTTCTATTATGTCTTCTTTGGCCAATTTAAAGCTTACTCATGAGCACCTAACGTCTGACTACAGGAGTCTGATACAGGCCCCGTGATTTCCTTCTCTGCAGTGATTGACTTAGTTTGCATCCTCAACTTTCCTAGTGACTTTTCTCCTCAGCTCCCACAGTCAGGGCTCAATCTCACTCTGACCCCATATTTGCTCTGTCCTCCTTGGGTTTCTTTGTCCCTTCATTCTTCCCTCTAACTTTTCTGCTCCCAAGAATCACATCACTACAAAGCTTTAACTATGGCTTCCAAGAAAATAATTCAAAAATCTGTATCTCCTCTTCTGGGCTCCAGGTTGGTTTTTTTAAAAAGAGCTTTATCAAAGTATATTGACAAATAAAAATTGTATATATGTAAGGTGGGCAACTTGATGTTTTAATGTACATTGTGAAATAATCACCATCAAACAGCAATCAAATGAAAGTAGTTAACATATTATGTCACCTTACATAGTTATCATTTTTTTCTTCTTTTTTTGTGGTTAGAACACTTAAGAGCTACCCTTTTATCAAATATCAAGTATGCAATACAATTGTTAACTACAGTCACAATGCATGGTGCTTATTAGAGCTCCATCCCGAGCTTCAGGTTTAAAACTTTTCCACTACTAGAGATTTCTGTTCCATGGTTACTTCAACTCAATCCATCTAAGATCAAAAATCTCTTCTTCCACAGTACTAGTTCCCTTCCTCATGTCCTATTTCTGTCATAGATTTCAACATTCTCTCACTTCCCCTTCTTTACTGCCAATCAGTAAGAACAGCATCTATATTACCTCCTTATTGTAGGCTCTCATAATTTTCCTTCATCACATTTCTCCTCACTTTCCTTTACCATTGTCACTCCTAGAAAAGTGTTCTCACCAGCATAGAGGCTGAAGCTCTCTCTCAGGAGATCAGAGAGTCGAGTCAACTGTGGTCTCTGACACCTTAGAGCTCCCCTGAATAGACCTGCCCTCTTCCTGTGCAAACAAAGAAAGAAAGGCTTTCTTAAACAGATCTTTGCTCCTCGAAATTCTGCAAGCAAACTGCACCTGAATGGACACCCAAAGGGAAAGCGATATTTTCACTATTGATTGAATGCTTGTGTTTCCCCTGAATTTGTATGTTTAAATTCTAACCCCCGGAGTGACAGTATCAGGGAATGGAGACTTCGGAAGGTGTTTAGGTCATGAGTGGGGAGCCCTCACGAATGGTGTTAGTAACTTTATAAAAGAGATCCCAGAGAGTTCCGTTCTCCTGTCCACTAGGTAAGGACATAGCAAGAAAATGGTTGTCTATGAACCAAAAATCAGGTTCTCACACGGAATCTCCTAGCCCCTTGATCTTGGCCTTCTCAGTCTCTGGAATGGCGAGATATAAATGTTTGTTGTATATAAGCCACCCACTCAATGGGAGTTTGGGAGTTTGTTATAGCAGCCTGAACTGACTAAGACAAGGTTCTACAAAATTACTAAGAATAGCTCTCTTGGGGCTTGCTATGTGCCCACAGTGAACTGAGCAACTTTACAAGCATTATCATATTAATATTCAATACTCAGAACTACCCTCTAAGGATGATAATGTTCTCTCCCTTTTATAAAGTCAGAAACTGGAAACCTATTCAAAGTCTCCTAACCCAAGATGATGGGGCTAGGGTTCACACTCAGGCCTGTTCTCCACATTGATAACCACTGCTCTCTCTAGCCTCCCCAAAAGGTACATTTTTAATTGGGCAACTTAAGAAAAGTTCAGTCTATGGCAGACAGGAACAAGATCTTACCACTTTGGAAGGGGAGGAAAAAAGCCACAGGCATATGAGACATCACAATGTGTTTAGAGATTAGTGAGTAAATTGATATAGAAACACTAGAATGGCTTGAAAGAGACACTGGAACATTGGACCTTGACTGTAAAGGGCACTGAATGCTTCAGGAAGGAGTTATTTTGTTAGTGCCAGGAAGCCACTGAGGTTGCTTAATCTTATTTTCTGACGATCCTGTTGGTGGGTGTATGAAGGAGCATCTGAAGGGTAAACAAACTGATGAGGGGATTGGGAATATGGAAGAGAGCCTTCCCACACTCCATACTTTTCCCATGCCCAGGCTGGCACTGCAGAGTCCATGAGCCGCAGTCACAGTCTTCACATACTAACCCACGTTAACCCATATTTCATCCATGGGAGAAAGGCACTAGCACAACACACACTTGGAAGATTCCCTGACTTGGCTGGGCAGTCAGGCATTGGACGCAAACAGCAGTGCAGTTTTGGGAAAGGGCAGCTTTTGGGACAGGACAGCAAACAGTGGGCACCACAGTCCCCTATCCATAACCAAGAAGAGTCAGAAATCCCAGAGAACTAATTTTTACATCCTGTGTTTAATCAAAGCAATTGATCTATCAGGTGTATGACAAATCTTTGGAAGAATTGACCTCTCCAACAAGTTCATATACATCCTTCATGAGTGAAGGGCAGATACCAGTGTCCTTTCTGTAACAAGACTCAACAAGACCATTTTCCTACCTCACTTTTTTTTTTTTTTTTACACAAATGTCATTGCAGAGCTTTGTTCTGCTTCAGGAGGATGATTCAGAGAAGTGTGGTTTTCAAGTCAGACAAGGATCAAATCAACCAGAAATTCTGAAAACAGCAGCCAGGCTGTCATTGCCCATTCAAGGCTTTCTGTGTGCAACTGATTGTTCACTTGTTATTCAGAAACAGACTGCCAGTCTCACCCTTAGCTGGGCTTTGACAGCCAGAATCCAAGGGTCCTCTATTGTGAAACTGTCCTCCCCCAGCACCTGTCATTGTGGAGGGCCCATATGACCATAAGATCTAGCAAGTCACAACGGCTCAGCTGAAGTCACCATGCAAGTAGCAATTGTGTTTTGACAGAGAAGGAACAAGGCGGATTCTAGATCTGCTAGCAGGTCCAAAGGGAAGAAGTTTTCATAGGCTCTGAATATTGAAGCTGGAAGGAATCTTAGAGACTAACTTGGTCAAGGATCACCACCTTTGTGGGTAGGAAGACAACACTAACCCCAAAAGCATCATGATAGACCATAAGTCCTACCGATATGTGGGGGAGGGGACAAGAAAGATGTTTCAGGGGCTTGTGAATCAGTGAAACCTCCCCATGATGGACCCTTTGAATTACCAGGTGGATCTGAGGGTCCTATTATCACCATGGCTACCAGCTTGCAATACCACCATCAAGGACCCTTCCCTCTCTAGATGAAGAAAGTGAAGGCCAGAGAGATGAACTGACTGTCCCAAGCTCACATTGTTTTGTAGGAGCAGAGCCAACACTAGCTCCTGTAACATCCCAAAGTGTTTTCCAGAATTTAAGATACTTTCTAATCAGTCATCTGGATAAGCTCCATATAGGTACTGTCACATCTGCCAGCACCACACCATCCCCAGCACCTGACAGAGGTCCTGGAATATAGCAGAATCCCAGCAGACATTTGTTGACTGACTCTCATATGCCCTTCATGGGAAAAGAATAGTAGCCAACATTAATGAGAACTTAACATATGCCAGAAAGTGTTCAAGGCACTGTATTTGTATTAATTTATTTAACCCTCACAATAATCCTGAGACAGTGTTTTTATCATCTTTGCCATCTTATAGATGAAGACAGTGCAGATCAGGCAACTTCAGTCAATTGCCCAGGTTTACACAAGAAGCAGCAAATCTGTGACTCTAGCCCAGGCAGAATATTCCGGGTCACAGTCTCTTAATCACCACAAAATACTGCCTCCTCATTCATCTCTTCTGTGTCCCCAGCCCTAGAGGAATGCTAACACACTCAGCACTCAATAAATATTCAGAGGATGAATGACACACCAACAAACAAGATCCCATGTCTGCTGCTCTTCCAGCATCAGGCAGTCCTGCCAGGAGCACCACACGGGTGGCTGTTGTCCCAGCTCTGAGTAAGGCAGCCAGGATCCCTCTGGCTGTGAAGAAGGGCTAATTTGGTTCTTCCTGATTGAGGCTGAGCCTTCCTTCATTAGCCCAGTCTTTCAGAGCAAGCCCAGCCTGTTAGTAAGGAGTGCCCTCTGCTGACACAGACACATTCCTGCTGTTTCGATCCCTGGTGTAAACGGAGAGAGACCATCAGTGTTGCAGTGTAAGCTGTAAGAATTCAGCCAGTCCCAGCCTGAGCTCTCTGGCTGAGCAGGCTTCACCACCTATTGCTGCATCCAGATTACTTTTAAGGTCAAACAAGATGGAGATTTGTGGTCACTGAGTGATGAGCACCCTTTAGCCCTGTATCCAGTTGCCTGTCTACTCTTCAAGCTGAGATTACTCCCACCCTCTTCCTGTTCCTCCCCACTATAAGATCCATGTTCAAATGTCCCATATAAATTGTGTCATCTCATTAAGGAATCCATGAAAGGCCTTTGTTTTCCTGACTACTGAGTTTCTGAGATTCTCTTTCCCACCCCCTTTTCTTCCCAGCTTCTATTCCAGTCTCACTTACTGTCTCAGTGAAAATCTTTTGTTTTTCTTATTGTCAAGGCATCCTCTCAGCCTGAGATGGCTCCCAGTTCTCATCCACCCCAGTGGAGCTGCAGCCAGTGTGCAATAGTGATAATGGTTCCTTTGGGGCTAAACTTCCAGAACTGGACCCAAGGAGGAAGGAAGATATGAGGAAGGCACCATGCGAGTGAGGACTCAAGGGGTCTCCTAATAACTCTGGCCCTGCTGAGGTTCTCAGGACAAGAATAAGGACAAGTGATATTGATGTCACTCATCACAGTTTATTTCTGTTGATTTTCTTTTCTTTTTTTTGAGACAGAGTTTTGCTCTGTCACCCAGGCTGGAGTGCAGTGGCATGATCTCGGCTCACTGCATCCTCTGCCTCCTGAGTAAAAGCAATTCTCTGCCTCAGCCTCCCAAGTAGCTGTGATTACAGGTGCCCACCACCACACCAAGCTAATTTTTTATTTTTATTTTTATTTTTATTTTAAGTAGAAACGGAGTTTCACCATCTTGGCCAGGCTGATCTTGAACTCCTGACCTTGTGATCCACCCTCCTCGGCCTCCCAAAGTGCTGGGATTACAGGTGTGAGCCACCTCACCAGACCTAATCATTTTTAAAATGCTATAAAAAAGGAATTAATGGTGAAAGGAGAGAATGATTGAAAAATACAGCAGCTGGGTGCAGTGGCTCAGGCCTGTAATTCCAGCACTTTGGGAGCAGAGGCAGTTGGATTACCTGAGGTCAGGCATTCAAGACCAGCCTGACCAACATGGTGAAACCCCATCTCTACTAAATAAAAAAATTACCTGGACGTGGTGGTGCATGCCTGTAATCCCAGTGTAATCCCAGTTACTTGGGAAGCTGAGGCAGGAGAATCACTTGAACCTGGGAGGCGGAGGTTGCAGTAAGCCGAGATCGCACCATGGCACTTCAGCCTGGGCAACAAGAGTGAAACTCAGTCAAAAAAAGAAAGGGGAGGGGAGGGGTGGGGAATGGAGGAGAGGGATGGGGTGGAGAAGGGGAGGGGAGGGGGAAGGAAAGAAGGAAGGAAGGAAGGAAGGAAGGAAGGAAGGAAGGAAGGAAGGAA
>NC_045434.1:95405537-95409176 GCF_002776525.5 Piliocolobus tephrosceles
GAAGGAAGGAAGGAAGGAAGGAAGGAAGGAAGGAAGGAAGGAAGGAAAGAAGGAAGGAGAAAGGGAAAGAAAAAGAAAGAAAAAAAAGAAAGAGAGAAAGAAAGAGAAAGAAAGAAAAAGAAAAAAGGAAAGAAAAGCAGGAAGGAAGGAAGGAAGGAAGGAAGGAAGGAAGGAAGGAAGGAAGGAAGGAAGGATCTCCCCAACAACCCTGGTCCAGATACAGCACAACTAGTCAATGACTTGTAGACAGGAGACCATGTTTCCTTACCTAGACCAGTCCAACCCCGATCATCCATGTTAGAGGACTGAGGGAAGGAAAAGGGAATAGTTCTATGATACAGAAGCCAAGAAAGAGGTCAGTGGAAGGAGATCTGCTGTGTTCTGTAAATCTCTCTACTAATTTCACCCCATTCTTCTCCATCCCCAACCAGGGTGAAGTAGAGAGAAACCCAGATACCTGTCTGTTCTGCTCCCTCTGCCCATCATGATGCCCCACGCCGAACTCTAATGGAAGTCAGTGAGACGGACCAGAGACTAGATCCCGGACCACTCACCTCTGGGACCTTTCAAGACCCAAGATTCATGTTTTTCATACTTTATTTCCAAAGAGGGAACAGATGAAGTTTGTAGGAGGAGCCCTCTCTCCTCTTTTAACTTCCCTTTCCTGTCTGATCCCTAATATTGTTCGCAAAGGCTAGCTGTGCTTATCACTGTTCTCAGTTTTTAATAATATTTCTCCATCACTGGACTACAGGCAAACCGCGGACAGAAGCTTCCTCTTGTTCTCTCCTATATTACCTATAACTAGTACAAGATCTGCCTCATTGTAGCTATTCAATAATTGTTGATGAAGAGATGAAATGTTTGCTCAAATTAAGTTGACCCTTAGGCTGGGTTCCATGCTGTTCTGGGGGCACATTCAAGCACACATTCAAAATCACCTGAAACTGAAGGTCACAACCCCTGGAGACAATCTGCTCAGGGTTGCCCATTCAGCTTTGCCAAAGAGCAGTTGCTGGGGATCTCATATGAATGGACCTGCTCTGTTTTCATCCAGCCACAGGAGCTAAGCTGCCCTGTGCATCATCTGCTTAGGATGGGTAACATTCTTGGTCCCTCCTGGAGAGTGTGGAAGGGGCTTTGTGGCAGCCATAAAGGTGTACTAGTCAGATCTCCCTTCAAGGAAGACCCTGCTCCAGGAGTGCACTTAGCTATCAGCCTCCAGCTGCACCACCTTCAGGATCTGCTGCAATGTTTGAACGAAAGCTAAAGTCTCCCCAGGCAGCTTCAGCCACTGAGCACAGCAGGACAGCAGGGGTACTTTCTGCTCCACATGGCCATTCTGCTAACATAGACTCCTCTACTGGCAACCTCCCTGGAGCTTCCCACTGGGCTGGATGAAACTTCCTCAGAGCTGCCTCAGGGTCAAATTCTCTTCTTTCCCAACGCTCTTGCCTCCCCATCTCATTTTACAGGCATCAGACCTGTATCACTATCGGAAGACTTTCCCTGACTCCTTTTGTTCCCTATCTCCCATCTTTCAAAATCTCTTGACCTTACAATTGCGTCTTTAGTATCTGCTTCCCAGAGGACCTGAACTGACACAAGCCCTCTTTCCATTGTGGCTTTAATGCTGTTGCACTCACACCATTACTGACATGGTTTGTGTGCTGAACCTGTAAGCCACATAGAACCATCTTCTACTTAAGGATAATAACAGAGAGAAATCACCCTGTCAGCTGAGGTGCTATTTATGTTTCTTCCTAACAGACCATCCAGTGAGATGGAATACAATAGAAAAAACAGTGAGATAGAACAGAGTCTAGCAACCCTGGATCTAACAACCAACACATGTTCTTGCCCCGACCATTACATGGCTCAAAACTCATTTCTCCTTGTAGCTCTGAGCAGCCTTCCCTCTGAAACCAAATGATAGCTTTATGGAAGGTTGATTAAACCTACTGAATGTCATAGCTAAACTTATGAATTAAAATAATATCTGGCTAACCACTCCTAGCCTTGTCTCTTAAAGTTTCACATGAAATATCTATAAAGTTCCAGGAAAAGACAAACCTAATAATGACTCTAAAAATGAGGACTTTTAAAAATCAACTATTGTCAGAGGCAAAAGGAATTTCGATGAACTTTAAGGTCATTAGAACTGAACTGAAAAAAGAAAAAAACAAAAACAAAAACAAAAAACAGAAGAGAGGGACACCTTGGGTATGTTGGAAAAAACAGAGCAAGAGGCTTATCTGAAAGTAAATAGAAAAAGTCATTTTCGTACCTCCACATCACACTCCCCTCATCCAGTTACAAAATGCTAAATCTATACCAGAGACCTGGACATCCACTTCTACTGTGTGGGAGCTGCCTTCTGAGAAGTAACAGTGATGCCCACCCACCACCCAAATCATCAATCTTTTCACCAAAAGATCCCTCTTGAAGGCTGACTTCAGATTTCTCTGCACTTAGTTTTCAATGGAAAGGATCTAGAGTACTGCGGGGAAAGAGTTACCTCCCAAGAATGTGTGCCCAACCAAATTACTCCCTTTATGTGGGAAAGAAAGAAAAAAGCAAACATCAGAAATGAAAGGGTTCAGAACATACACCTGTCATGCATGGGCTAATCTTGAAACAAATCACTTGAACATATTCTCCAGTCAACAAAGAGAGAAAATAAAGTTTAAAAGTAGAGAACGGAGATGTCATGAAATGAAAGACTGATGGATCTTCCCTTACTAAAATTAGACTCAAAACCAAGAGAAACAATGGAACAATGTGCTATCAAGTAGCTTTGCCAGCCTGAGGTCAAAGTCCGGCCCTGTATAGTTCCCAAGATTGTCTTCTGCTTTCCTACAGATTCTATTTTGATTATGCTTCCCCCTCCCACCGGAAAAAAAAAAAAACAAAGCAATTTACAGATAATCTCTTGCCAGTTTGATAAAAGACTACGTAAAACACTAACTGGGTCTGTTCCAACTTAGATTAGCATGGCCAAACAATTTGTGTAGTTGGGATGCCAAGCCAAGATAGTTATTAAACTAAAAATCTTTGTCCCCCCGCCCCCCCGGCTTTCTTCCATTTCTCAAGGCAGAAGTGCACAAAAGAGCATAATTACTATTTTCATTGCTAAAGAATATTATTAATGACTTTCTATATCTTCAAAGCCAATCAGTATAGCCTGAATCATTTTTTAATTAAACAAGACTAATAAACCACCAGGTGGAAAATGCATGTCACTAAAACCTTTACGTAAAATCTGCCAACTAAATTTTACAAGTGTTCCTTTGTTAACTATGATTAAAATTCAAGACACATAGTGTGAGATTATGCAAACAGGTAATTTTTGGGGTTTTATGAAAATATACTAAAATGTAACTAGGTTGTTTCTTGGAGTGGAATTATAAAATGCTACTTTTTCTTTTTTTGTATTTTGTTCTGTATTTATAGGTGTTTTCTCTAATATGCTTGACTAGTTAGTGTATTCATATATATCAACATGTACAATTTTATGTTTACCACATGAGCACAATTAAATTAAATTAAAATTTGTACAGTAAATAGACTGGTAAGAAATACACTGAAATATTAATTTTGCTTATTTTCTTTTTTTTTTTTTTTTTTTTTTTTTTTTTT
>NC_045434.1:95409276-95423978 GCF_002776525.5 Piliocolobus tephrosceles
GAGACGGAGTCTCGCTCTGTCTCCCGGGCTGGAGTGCAATGGCCGGAACTCAGCTCACTGCAAGCTCCGCCTCCCGGGTTTACGCCATTCTCCTGCCTCAGCCTCCAGAGTAGCTGGGACTACAGGCGCCCGCCACCTCCCCCGGCTAGTTTTTTGCATTCTTTAGTAGAGATGGGGTTTCACCGTGTTAGCCAGGATGGTCTCGATCTCCTGACCTTGTGATTCGCCCGTCTCGGCCTCCCAAAGTGCTGGGATTACAGGCTTGAGCCACCGCGCCCGGCCAATTTTGCTTATTTTCAACTGCTGAGACGAGTGCTGTTTTCCCTGCTTTTCAGTATTTCCAATATTTCTGTAATTAGTATTTATTATTTTTCTAGTAGGGGAAAAATTTTATTTTAGGGCCGGGTGCAGTGACTCCCACCTGTAACTAGCATTTGGGGAGGCCGAGGCAGGCAGATCACCTGAGGTCAGGAGTTTGAGACCAGCCTGGCCAACATGACGAAATCCCATCTCTACTGAAAAAAAAAAAAAAAAAAAACAGTCAGGCATAGTGGTGCATGCCTGTGGTCCCTGCTACTCGGGAGGCTGAGGCAGGAGAATCCCTTGAACCTGGAAGGTGGAGGTTGCAGTGAGCCAAGATTGCACCACTGCATGCCTGCCTGGGTGACAGAGTGAAACTGTGTCTCCAAAAAAAAAGTGTTATGGTGGAGATAAACACAGTACTTTCAAGATCCCAGAGATCAGTCATTGTTCTACGTGGATATTCAAGATTAACTTCCTGGGTAGATGGCACCTGAACTGAGTATGAGTTGAGTTATCTAGGCAGAGATGCAGAGATGACACTGACCAGAAGTAGAAATTCAATGCAACAACACAAAACCTAAAACCAGAGACTTGAGTACCGTTGGTCCTCCCTCTCCTGGGAGGGAGATAGTCCCAAGAATTCAGAAATGACGGCACCAATGCCAGACTTTGGAATGCTCAAAATCATTGCCTTGGGTGTGTTTCTGATTATTTTACAGCCGGATTTGGAGAAAGAGTCCAATGAGACTCTGCCAGAGACGCTGAGAAAGATCTGCAATGCAACATGTGGCAGCCCGGGGAATGGAGCCTTTACTAATTAGACTCCGTGTGTAAAGTGATAGGAAATTTTATTCCCTAAAATTGCCAAAGGCGCTGAAGGTTGTGAGAGAAATGGCAATCATTTGTGTGGACAGGGAGGGTGACCTATACCTCCCAGGGAACAGACTATAGCCAAAAAAAAAGCCACAGGTCTGGAGGGGCGCGCGCATGTGTGCGTGTGTGTGTGTGTGTGTGTGATCAGCAAGAGAGAGCTCCACTCTAGGAAGATGTCTAAAAGGGAGAGACATACATAGGAGAACTCAGTGGATAGGGGACAGGAGAGTTTGTGAAAATTAGAGGAGAGGGAAGAATTTGTTCTGGACCTTCTGCCTGGCAAAGAAGAGAGACTGAAACTAAGAGGAGTGTCTAAGGTGGACTGCACCATAATAACAAGTCTCTTCTGATTAAACGTTTGAAATGCTTTCAGTTAGATTTTTCTACTAGCCTACCATTTCTTTAAATGTGACTCGGTGCAGGTATAGCCTCAAAAAGTAGTATTCTGGTCATATTTTGTATGGCTGCCTCCACCCTTGTACCCTAAGGATTTATGGTCTGGGCCAAGAGTATTTTATGGGGTTGTATGCAGTGGTTCACACCTGTAATCCTAGTACTTTGAGAGGCCAAGATGGGAGGATCGCTGGAGTCCAGAAGTTTGAGACCAGTCTGGGCAGCATAGCAAGACCCTGACTCTACAAAAAATAAAAAAATTAGTCAGCCACGGTAGTACATGCCTGTAATCTCAGCTACTCTGGAAGCTGAGGTGGGAGGATTGCTTGAGCCCAGGAGGTTAAGGCTGCAGTAAGCCATGATCACACCACTGCACTCCAGCCTGGATGACAGAGGGAGCCTCTGTCTCAAGAAAAACCCCCAAAAAACCAGTCCTTCATGAGGTCGTACGACTGTCAGGCATAGTGATCTGTGAAGGCCTAACTCAGTGAACAGGAAGATGTAGAAAGCAAGCCCAATTTACAAGTTACAACCCAGTCAATCTGACTGAGTTGTAATTATGTGTACAACTGTTCCTGGGCTGCCTGCCATTATATAAGGATGGCTAATGTGCTTCAAGTTAAACAAACATTTATTGAGTACCTGCTGAATGCCCCACACTGGGTCTTGTTCAGGCCTCTGATCAATAGACCATGGCCACACTCAGAGCCCATGAGGTGCCAACTCTAGAGGAATTCCTGGTAGAAAGGAAGGTTAACAAAGTCGCCATCCTTCAAAGGTCCCTTCTGGGAACCTATTTGTCCTAACCCTAGCCTTTCTCTCTGCATTCTGATTACAAAAGGGGTTTCTGGAAACATGTCTTAGGGGAAAGGATCACATCTTATAATGTTTTGCTTACTTAAAAACCAATGAGTTAGTGCACAAGAATATAAGATAGATGTTCAGTACAATGTTATCTATAATTGGGAAGAATTGGTAGCAGTTAAATGTCCATGAATGCGGGTTAATTCAGTAGATCATCATACATGCACATGGTGATATATGTATAGTGGAAATACTGAGCCATTTCGAAAAGTTTGTGCTGCTTGAGTAAAAAGATCTACCCCACTGCCAAGGGACACAGGCACACTCAAGTTTCCCAACCTTTCTGAAGACACCCAGTGAAAATAAGGAAATGCAAAATCATAAAGAGGAAGCATTGCTTGCTGTTCTAGGCAATTCTAAAATCTCTAGTTTAAGAAATGATTATGGGCCGGGGGCAGCGGCTCATGCCTGTAATACCAGCACTCTGGGAGGCTAAGGCGGGCCAATCACCTGAGATCAGGAGTTTGAGACCAGGCTGGCCAACATAGTGAAACCACATCTTTACTAAAAATACAAAAATTAGAGGGTGCCATGGCACATACCTGTAATCCCAGCTACTCAGGAAGTTGAGACAGGAGAATCAGTGGAACCCGGGAGGCAGAGGTTGCAGTGAGCCAAGATCATGCCATTGCACTACAGCCTGGGAGACAGAGTAAGACTATCTCAAAAAAAAAAAGAAGAAGAAGAAGAGGAAGAAGAAAAAATGGTCATGAATACAAGATAACAAAAAAGTAATATGTGAGGAAAAATAAGATACTTTTTTAAAAAGAGGTAGAGGTAGATCTATATACAAAGACAAAGAAATATGCCTGAAATACAGTATTTTAGCCAGGCGCGGTGGCTCACGCCTGTAATTCCAGCACTTTGGGAGGCCAAGACGGGCGGATCACGAGGTCAGGAGATCGAGACCATTCTGGTGAACACAGTGAAACCCCGTCTCTACTAAAACTACAAAAAAATTAGCCAGGCGTGGTGGTGGGCTCCTGTAGTCCCAGCTTCTAGGGAGGCTGAGGCAGGAGAATGGCGTGAACTCGGGAGGTGGCGGAGCTTGCAGTGAGCAGAGATTGCATCACTGCACTCCAGCCTGGGCGACAGAGCGAGACTCTATCTCAAAAAAAAAAAAAAAAAAAAAAAAAAAAAAGAAATACAGTATTTTGCTTAGAAAGAAAAGCAAATGATAGAACAATATGCATATAATAATCTTATTTGCTTAATACAATTATGTATGTAGACTGTCTTTAAATCTCAGTTTGAATGCCAAAACTGTAAAGAGTAGGTAGTAAATCCTCCTACATTCTAAAGAAAAGTACAAAACACAACTTGTTGAATTTATGAAAAGAGGACAAAACCTGTCCTGCAGCCCTTACACAGTTCCAACCCCCACCTTATAGGGGAGACTATACATTTAAAGGGACGTTTAGGTTACTCATGTGATAGAGTCGTGTGAGGGGAAGGAGAAGTAGGGGGCTTCTCTCCATCTTAAACCACAACAGAGGGAAGTCCCAAAAGAATCACTGGCTGAGACAGGAGGTACCTACAGGAATAGAGGCTGGTTACTTCCTCCTCAGCTGCAGCAACCCACAGCTCACCTGGGTGCACCACTGCACAACTAGGGGAGAGTTCTGGGCAAGTGACAGCTGCCTACTTACCTTTGGCTGGAGCTACACATGACAGAAGATGAGAAGAGAGGGGTTGGCCGATGGGTAAGCTGTATTCCTACCATTTGGTAGGGCAAAGATGCCTGAATTTCCTGAGAGCCAAGTGGATGTTGCGGGAAGTAGCGACACTAAAGCCGTTTTGATGAGATTCTACCCAAGAAGCCTGCCTGCTTGGAGACGGGACACTGCCAGTAAATGGCTATAAATTGTACCTGTAGGGGCTGGACTTGAGAAAGGGTTACAAGAGGTCAGCCAGCAGGAAACAGCAATTAGAAGACCTGGAGTGGTAGACCTCCCAAGAACTTGCTGCCTTGCTAGAGGGTGTGTAGGTCAACCACCAAGCAAAGACAGAGCTACAGAGGGCAGCCCCTAAATAAAAAGAGCTTTACGTATTTTTCTCTGCCCTAAGTGGGAGATAGGAGAATGAGTGACCCCACTCAGGTTTCTGGGCCACGGTTCAGGCCTAAGATTGGGGGATAAGAGGAGCTTTGAATGGATGTGAGATTCAAGTTTTAAATTGAACTGGACTGCACTATTTTTCCAATGCCTAGAAATGGCCAGAAAGCTATTGAGTCTGCTCAAGCCAGCCCTCAGGGGCAAGTCAGAGGAATTCTATGTAGCATGATGGATAGCAGGAGCAGAGGTAAGAGAAAAAATAAAGTGGTTTCTTCTTTCAAGTTCAGCCCCATCCAATAAACCAGTAGACACATAAAATAGCTATTTTTCTATCTCTACAAAAGAGTTCAAGAGAGAAACAAACAAAAATGAGTGGATATCTCTGCAAGGAGGAGAGATAAATGGACAGAGACCTTTAATTTTCAGGTTTTTTGTCCTATATTATTTCAATGTTTCATAGCAAGCTTGCATTACTTTTATAACTAAAAGAATTAATTTTCTTAAATTGTGGGTTTTAACCACATGTTAAGCCCAGAATCCTGTAGTCTTTCCCTCAGTTAGTGAGTTTTAGGAGAAGACAGTTTGCTCAGTGATGTGCAGGTCAATGCGCTGCAGGGTGAGACAGTGTCCTGATTTGTTGTGTCTGCTGATGATTCCATGGCGTAAAGACTCCCACCACAATTGATTTCAAGCTACCAACAGTTTAACAACTGGTTCACAAAATTACTGGATGTTCAGCAGCTTAACAGCTGGCTTGCCAAATTCCTGGATATTTAACCATTGGCTTTACCAGCCATAGCACACTAGAAAAGCATTGTGGGGGAGGCAGTGGCCAGAGCCCTTTCTCTGGCAACTCATCTCCAGGATCTGTTAATTACCAGCTGACTGACAGGCCAGCCTCTGCCCAGGAGTAATGAAGAGTCACCTGTTTCAACAGCAGAATGTCAGGGCATTCCGGCAGGCCAGCCCTGTGACCCAGCAAACTGCTCATCTGGGCCAAGTGTGTTGGGGTCCGCGTGTTTCCTGAACAAAGGAATGAACACACAAGACAACACAAGACGAGACAAACGTGGCGGTCGCGCCGAACGACACGCTCTGCTTTATTTTATACCGTCCTTTGTGGAATGTTAGCAAGTTGCCAGACACATTGTTGTTTCTCTGATCTTTCCCTGACTTTCTGAATTTCCAAGATGTTTACATATAAACAAGCCCCCAGGGTCTGCTGTTTGCAACTGAGGCCAGTCTTGTAGGCTCCTTTGTCCTCCCTGTTTGCAGAGGAGGAATGCCCAGCTTCGTTTGCAAGAGCGGGACTATAATGTTAATGGGGGAATGGCCTGCTCAGTTGTAAAAGCAGATAGTCCTCTACATTTCCCCTTTCCTTATTTACAAGTTTGAATTTCTTTCAAAACTATCATTACATGTTGAGCTCGCTGGGATTCGGTGTTTGTCTTTTGGCACCGTCTCCAGCAGACTGTGAAAATGACAGAAGTAAGAACAACAATCAATACATTGCTAGAAATAGAGGTCAGTAAGGTTTTTACAGGGCTCATAGGGTTCAAAGACGTCAAACTTTGTGCAATACCAGTCATCAGATCTGCACCAGTCAGCAATGGTAACTGATTGCGAAATGTTTCAGAAATGTTCTGTGTTAATTCTTGTATTTTTAGGGAAAGATTATTATGACCAATTAAAAGTCTCTTTATCTCAGTCCAATTATGTACAGTGCTATTAAAAGGAACAGGAGTAATACAAAATTGGGCAGTATTCCAATCACATTTCAACAAAGCTCGTGTATTCAACACTGTTAGCTGATCTCCCAACCAAGAAACTGCTAGTTCCAGATTATCCACTCACTCAGTCAAATGAGCATCTCTGTCTCGTTGCTGCTGCCACAACAAATGTGATTGTTCATGCCACTGTTGCACAAATTCTGCATTTTGTATACTCTGATGTAGAGCTAGTCCAGCAACAGCAGCGGTGGAAGCAATTGCTACAAGTCCTATCACCACGGTCACGACGATTCCAACCATCCTCCAACTGCGGTGGACAAGATCTTGCATAGCCTTGTAGATTTGAGTAACCCCAGCAGATTCACTCCAAGCACGTGTTAAGTTTATAGGTAGCCAGGTTTCTTTTCTGGCTCTTAGTATATATAAATCGGAATGAGACTCATTCCAATTATTATTCCACCAACTAGTATTTGTACAACTTAAGAATGTACAATTAACTACCCCTGTATTATTATCCCATTTAAAAGTTCCTGTCAACAACAAGTAAGGCTTTCTTACACATGCAATAACATATCTAGAACTATTTCGACGCAAAGATATATGGAAAGGGTTAGCAATATTAGTAGTAAGATTTAAGGACATGTTTCCCGTGAAAGTGAACATTGGTTTATCAGCAGCTAGCAACTTCCAAATATAACTTTGTATTTGTGAGGTATTAGCCAAATGCGGCATAGGAGGTGATAGACCACCATCATGCCAAATAATAGTTTCAATGCCATCCGCAGAAATGCTGTGATTACCTTTATGCCAACGTAGGTTGACAGGACCAAATTTAGTTTGAAAATCTCCATGTACACTCCAATCTGTGATAAGGTAATTACGACTTTTTCTTTTTACTTCTAATAATAATCACGGCCCACTACCTCTACACCTAGTCCACTCTAATTGGGAAACACCTTCGGACACATCAGGGATAGGGCATAAAGATAATGTAGTTGGTAGAGTTTCATTAAATACTGCAGTACGATTACACCTAAAACTTTGAGCAACAATAATCATAGTAAAGGCAGCAATGTGACTATAATTATAACGAGCAGCCCAAGCCTCATGAGAAGGATGCAGACAATGCGGACTACTCCCAAGATATACAGGTAACCCTTCAACCCCAAATTGATATGAACTATTTACTGTGCCAGTGTCTAATTTAGGATCCTGATTTAAAAAAGGCGATGGCATCCAAGCAGTATCATTAGTAAATACTGGGACTTCTCTGTCTCCCCAGGCCACACCTTGATATAAGGGTGGAAAAGGAATATAAGCCCAGTATGTAAATTCTCCAGCCGTTACCTGACAATTTACTATGGCCAGCATAGCCAGGAATAAAGTCAGTGGGGTTTTGGGCTGCCCAGCTTGTTGAACAACCCCTTCAGCTTTCTGAGTAAGCTTTTTCAGTTGACCTCATGTCAGGGGCTCCGCACGCCCAGTCCTGAAGGTGAATGTTCTCTGAGCGCTCAGATCTAGCTCCTGAAATTCCTTGAGGAACTCTTCGGATCGGTTCCTCTTCGCCATGGCACTGTTTCAACCGTCGAGATGGAAACCACTCGTCTCCAGCACCTGTACAGACAAGAGCATAGCCTCGGCCCCATTGTGAAACTTTTCCTTTTAAATATTTCCCTTGTAATGAAGGATAATACACCGACAGATTACTGTTTTGCAGCTTTTCTAAAGGCTGTTGAAAATGTTTCACCGCTGCAGACTGCTGTAATTGGCGACAATGGTTGAGAAAATTTAAAGTAAAAAGGGCTTTCAGAATTTAATGTATTGGAGAATCTCACCCATTTCCCCCCTTTTTTTGTTTAACTAACTGAGTTTTGAGTGTTCTATTAGTTCTTTCAACTATGGCCTGTCCTTGGGAATTATAAGGAATTTCTGTTGTATGTGTAATATTTCACTGATTTAAGAATTTTTGGAAAACTTTGCTACAATAACCTGGTCCATTGTCAGTTTTAATTTTTTCTGGAACTCCCATTACAGCAAAACAAGATAATAAATGTTTTTTAACACGGGAAGTACTTTCTCCTGTCTGGCATGTTGCCCATATGAAATGTGAATAAGTATCAACTGTTACATGAACATATGATAATTTTCCAAATGAAGGTACATGGGTAACATCCATTTGCCATAATGCATTAGGCTTTTATGAATGCAGAGGATACCAGTAAGTTAGCTTGTTTATTTGCTTTAGTTAAAGGTCCTGGTAAATTAGTGTATGCTCGAATATGAGTAATATAAAATGGGAAATTCCTTTTTCTTACAGTTTGTTGTAACAAATTAAACAGCTGGTTTAACTGATCATCCATGCTATATTTAATTAGAACTGTCTCAACATCCCTTGTAGTCTGTACTACATATGCAGAATCTGATATAATATTAACAGGTTGATTAAAATCTTCTAACATTGTAATGACTGCAACCAACTCTGCCCTTTGAGCTGATTAATATTGAGTTTTGATTACTCGCTCTTTTGGCCCTGTGTAAGCCACTTTTCCATTGCCTGTTTCCATCAGTAAATACTGTCAGAGCATTTTCTAAAGGTTCATGTCTGGTAATTTTAGGTAAAATCCAAGTAGTCAATTTTAAAAACTGGAAGATTTTTGTTTTTGGGTAATGATTATCAATAATTCCCACAAAATCAGCAAGGCCAATTTGCCATGCACCAGAATTGATAAAGGCTTGTTTAACTTGTTCCTTAGTTAAAGGAACAACTATTTTGTCTGGGTCATTTCCACACAATTTTATTATTTGTAATCTTGTCTGACCAATTAATGTAGCTATTTGATCCAAGTACAATGTAAAAGTCTTAATTGTACTGTGTGGAAGGAATGACCACTCCACAAGATCAGTATTTTGAACAATGATGCCTGTTGGAGAATGTGCAGTGGCAAAAATCAAAAGTTGGAGTGGGGCTAAAGAATCTATTCTACTTATTTGCGCTGACTGAATTTTTTCTTCCACTAATTTAATTTCTTTTATTGCCTTTGGGATTAATATTCTTTTACTATTTAAGTCTGGATCTCCTCTTAGGATAGAGAACAAATTTGACACGGCATAAGTAGGAATGCCTAGAGTTGGCCGAATCCAATTAATATTGCCTAGCAATTTCTGAAAGTTATTTAATGTTTTTAATGTATCTTTTTTTATTTTTATTTTTTGTGGCTTAATTTTTCTATTTTTTATCTGCATCTCTAAATAATAAGAAGGATCAGAGGTTTGGATCTTATTAGATGCTATTGTTAGTCCTGTGTTGGCAACCTCTGCTTGCAGAAATGTGTAACAGTCAATTAATTTGTCTCTTGTTTCTGCAGCATATAAAATATATATCATCAATATAGTGAATGATATAACAATCTGAAAATTTGTCTCTAACTGGTTGAAGGACTTGACCTACAAAAGTTTGACAAATAGTTGGACCATTAAGCATACCTTGAGGAAGAATTTTCCATTGATATCTTTGAGTAGGCTGTCCATTATTATATTTGGGTCACAATCTTGGAGTTGTCACAGGATAGTAAAAAAAAAAACAATCTTTAAGATCTATAACCATTCATTTCCAATTTTGTGGGATAAGAGTTGAATTAGGAAGCCCAGGTTGTAAAGTCCTCATAGGTTGAATACAAGCATTTACAGCTCTAAGATCAGTTAATAAGTGCCATTTTCCACTTTTCTTTTTAATGACAAGACAAACACAGGGGAATTCCATGTAGAAGTACCTGGTTCAATATGCCCCTCGGCCATTTGTTCCTTAACTAAATTCTTTAAAGCCTTAAGTTTTTCTTTAGATAATGGCCACTGTTCCACCCAAACAGGCTTGTGGACAGTGGCTAAGAGTTTAAAGGATTGTAGCCCATTTTGAACATCATATTTTTGGCAGCTGAAGAAATATGAGGAATGCTTAAAAAGGCACCAAATTGTTGTAAAAGATTACGGCCCCAAAAGTTAATATTAATGAGAACAATATAAAAGCACACTTTTCCTTGTTGTCCTTTAGGTCCTACACAGCTCAGGGGCTCGACACTTTGGTAGACTATAGAAGCAGTACCTAGGCCAGATACAGTAACCGATACTTGTTTCCTTTTCCAATGATCAGGCCATTGAGCCAAGCATATAATAGATACATCCGCTCCTGTGTTGACTAATCCCTCAAAAAGTATCCCATTAATTTGCAATGAACATAAAGGTTTTTGATCAGAAACTAAAGTTTCCCAGAAAACAGTTTTCCCAGTACTACTGAAACCTTCTTGTCGAGACACATCTCCAGATAAGAAAAGGAAAAAAAAAGCAATAAAAGCAATTGTGCAATACGTTCCCCTGCCTCTAGGTGCATAAATTGTGAGACTTGTACCACAATAAGGATTTCATATCAATTCCTGGGACCACCATTAACCCCCGCATAGCGCTGCTGCTTCGACCTAGTAAAAGTCCTACATGTCCCTTTGGCAAAGGACCACACACTCCAGTAGCCAACTTATATATTCCTCCATTAGGAGATAAAGTATAAGGCTGGACAATAACTAGGTCAGCAGCAGCACTCTGCTTAGTGGCAGCATAAAGCTGAGAAACTGGGGTAGGGTAAGATTTCTTTAAGGAGGACTCGAGGTCATTCCTTGATGTTGTAAGCCACTGCTCACTGGGTACTGGGGTAGACCTGCATTGTAGTTGTTGGGGCCCCAAGCCTGCGGGCCCCGCCCGGCTCCTGTTTCCCGAGAGGGGTGACAATACATTCCCACTTTTATCAGTTTTTGTATGGCATTCATTGGTCCAGTGTCGACCCTTGCCACATCGTTTACACATATCAGATGGTAACCTTTTTTCTTTTAGAGCAGAAGAGCCTAATTGTTTCCGGCATTCCTTTTTAAAAATGACTGGGTTTCCCACATTAATAGCATATATAAAGTGCCCCAGCAAACAATTGAGCATTGTAAATAGCTCCTCCAACACCTGCACAAGCCCGAATGTATTCATCTAAATCAGTTCCACTAGCTTTTAGAGGATGCAGCAATTTTTGGCACTTGGGATTAGCACTCTCAAAAGCCAGAGTATCCAAAAGAATTTTAGCAGCAGGGCCTGAACCTACAGTCTTTAATACAGCATCTTGAAGATGGGCTATATGGCTCAGTGGCTCCTTATAGGATCTTTACAAAAGATAAAGAAGTTTTAACCGCTATTTCAACCTTAGTCCACGCTTTTATAAACAAGGCTTTAATCCGAGTGAGAGCAATACCATCTAGGCCTGCCTGAGCATTAAGAGTGGCGTATTGTCCTGAACCCGTAAGCTCCTCTTCAGTAGGTCCTGGGGGATTTCGGGTAGCATTTTTTCTAGCTTGTACTCTTGCTTCCTCCCACCACCAACTTTTTAATTGAAGCCATTGTGAACGATCAAGGACAGCCTGTCCCAACGTTTCCCAGTCAATAGGAATCATCATATGTTCTGAAGAGAAGGAATCGAGAAGGCCAAGAACAAACGGTGACTGAGGTCCATAATTAGAAATTGCAGCTTTCATTTCTTTCAAAAATTTAAATTGTAGGGCTGTAAAAGTCACATTCTGGCCACCGTTTGGGAACTGAGCATTGGGGCCGAAAGCAGCCCGTGTTATTGGGAATAATTTTAATTCCTCGAAATCATCCTTTTCCTTAGATTCTTTCTTTTCTCCTACAGGAGGAAAAGGCACAGAGAAAACCTGACCTGACATAGGCAAGGAGGTTGGAGGTGGAAGCAAAGGGAAATCTTTTTCAAGGTAACAGGGAAGGCTCGTGGTGGAGAGATAACAGAAACAGGAGCAGCGGCACCTAGCAATCAATTTTAACAACTGTTGTAACATCTCTAAAATACACTGCAAATCAGAATTTCCTTCAGATGAAGGAGGCATTAGCTCTTCTTCCAATTTCTTGTCCTCAGCAACCAGGGCGTAAATATGTTTCTCTCTAGGATCATTCCTCTCTAAAGCTTCAGATGCCTCACCTCCTGTGGCAGTATCGCCACGTTCTGAGTCAGTTTCAAATAACTCTAATGCCTGAGTGATGGAACTACACAAAGTCAGAGGCATCATTTGCCCTCGCTGATGAGCTCGACGCCAAGACTTTAACCACTTGTAACCATTCCTTTCTATTTAATTGCACTTTGGTCTGATATTTAAACCAATAACAATTTTGTTCAACATGGGCAAACAATCGCTTCAAAGTCTTATGTTCCTTAATTAACTTCTACTCCTATAGACATCAACAGTCCCTGGAGTAACCGCAAATATTCCGAGGCCAGAGAGGTGGAATTCCCCATAATTTTCCCGTGGGTCCCCCTTCTTATTTATTTACCTGCTCGCGGTCTTCCCGCGCCTGCCCGGGGTGTTCCCCCTCTGGTTCCTTGCTCTTGTGGAGCCACCGACCCTGCTCGCTGCGCCAGATGTTGGGGTCCGCGTGTTTCCTGAACAAAGGAATGAACACACAAGACAACACAAGACGAGACAAACGTGGCGGCCGCGCCAAACGACACGCTCTGCTTTATTTTATACCGTCCTTTGTGGAATGTTAGCAAGTCGCCAGACACATTGTTGTTTCTCTGATCTTTCCCTGACTTTCTGAATTTCCAAGATGTTTACATATAAACAAGCCCCCAGGGTCTGCTATTTGCAACTGAGGCCAGTCTTGTAGGCTCCTTTGTCCTCCCTGTTTGCAGAGGAGGAATGCCCAGCTTCGTTTGCAAGAGCGGGACTATAATGTTAATGGGGGAATGGCCTGCTCAGTTGTAAAAGCAGATAGTCCTCTACACAAGTGGAAGGTTCCGGGAGGGTTGGAAGGATGGAAACAGGCAGAAGAATGTGTCAAAAGAGACAGAGGAGATGGGCAAAACCTAACCTCGGACGTCAGCGACCTTCTACAGCTGCAGAGCCCCTCCCACAGCAAGAAGTAAAACAACATGGGAAAGTGACAAAGTCAAATATTCTTCAGCACACCGCAGTCTAATTATGACAGTAATGACTGCAACTACAATGTACTGAATGCTCACTCTGGGTATGCATTTGTGCTAAAACACTTCACATGGACCTCTTTGTTTACTCCTCACAGCAATTGCACAAGGTAAATAAACACTTTCATTTTTCCCCTTTACAGCAAAGAACACGGAGACCTAATCAGGGTAAACAACTTAGCTGAGAGCATTACGCTAGTTACCAGTAAAACTGTGATTCAACCTGATGTTTTATTCCAAAAGAAAGCTAGATTTCTTTACCGTTTTACTAAGTGAGGCAAAGTCCCCCAACAGGAAACTGGGATCCACCTGTGGATGTTACGGTCCGACCTGAAAACATTTAGGTTTACTTGTCACCTCCCTAGCTTCATGTAGGGAAGAGGTGTTTGTTCTGGCTGTACCTGCTTGAGGGGCTAGAGTAGAAGTCCTTCCTGAATCGACTGTATAAGCTTTGGACATAACCTTTCATCTCCCCTTGTCTCAGCCTCTCACTGTAAAAATAGATAATTAAGTTAGTAATCTCTAAGAATGACAGACCCACAAGTAGACAGGCCCATTTTTTTCTATTAATCCAAGTATCTAGAAGGTCTGAGAAATCAGAAACATCTTTATGTGACAGTCATTCCACAAATGTGCATTACTAGGTGCTAGCCACTATTCTGAACGGTATTGGGGATATTAGTCTTTTTGTACAAAAAGTTGAGTTCTTCAGGAACCAGGAAATGGAAATAAACCAGTGGAGGAAATTAGCAATCCCATGCATATATTGTATGCTGGATATTGCACAAAGTCTAGGAAAACCACTCAGAAATCAGACTGCTGCAACAAGAAAGATAAAGTTGACAGGGTGTGATGGCTCACACCTATAATCCCAGCACTTTGGGAAGTCAAGTCAGAATTGCTTGAACCCAGTGGTTCAATACCAATTTGGGCAGCATAGTGAGACCTTGTCTCTCCAAAAATAAAGAACATGAGCCTGGTGTGGTGGTGTGTGCCTGTGATGCCAGCTGCTTGGTAGGCTGCGGTGGAAGGATCGCTTCAGCCTGGGCAGCTGAGACAATAATAAGCAGAGATTGCACCACTCCATTCCAGCCCAGGCACTAAGTGAGACCCTGAGAAAGAAAGAAAGAAGGAAAGGAAGGAAGGAAGGAAGGAAAGAAGGAAGGAAGGAAGGGAGAGAGAGAGAGAGAAAGGAAGGAAGGGAGGGAGGGAGGAAGCAAGGAAGGAAGGAAGGTGAAAAGGAAAGAAAGGAAAGAAAGGAAAGAAAGAAAGAAAGAGAGAAAGAGAGAAAGAGAGAGAGGGAGAGAGGGAAAGGAAAGGAAGAGTGAAAGAAAGAGAGAGAGAGAAAGAGAGAAAGAAAGAAAGAGAGAGAAAGAAAGAAAGAAAGAAAAAGGAAAGAAAGAAAGAAGAAAGAAAGAGAAAGAAAGAAAGAAAGAAAGAAAGAAAGAAAGAAAGAAAGAAAGA
>NC_045434.1:95423988-95447682 GCF_002776525.5 Piliocolobus tephrosceles
AAAGAAAGAAAGAAAGAAAGAAAGAAAGAAAGAAAGAAAGAAAGAAAAGGGGAGGGGAGAGGAGAGGAGAAAAGAGAAGACAAGAGAAGAGAAGAGAAGAGAAGAGAAGAGAAGGGAAGAGAAAAGAAAAGAAAAGAAAGAAAACCAAACAAAAGGAAAAGAGAAAGGTAAGGCCAGTGGAATCAGACTGACCTAGGTGGAATCTTGGCTCTGTCACTGTGTAACTCTGGGCTGGTCATCTCTGAACTGTTTTGCTATAAGTCAGTAAATGATAGTTATGTTTATTATAAAAAAAAATAATGTCCTACTTTATCAAGATTCCACAGGCACAGTTGTTCAGGAATGGGATGAATCTATATGGCCACTTCAATGGGGTCAGGAAGTAGTGAAGCTCCTGGGAGGAGGTACGATCGTGTCATTTACAGGACTCAGCAACATCTGTACATTGCACAGGTCTGGGCACCTAGAGGTTCCAGAGGCCCTCAGGAGAAGGAGGAAAGAAGAGGATATCACTATCAGGCTTTCTGGGGCTCCATAGAGATAAACACACATTAGAATCTCTGATGCTCCAGCTAGCTGAACAGGTGGGGAGTCTGCCCTAGATGCACTCTTAAGTTTTGAGGATAATAAAGCTAGGCAAAACACAATGCAGCCTTCCAGACCTTCACACTCCTCTGTTCAGTACTCCAAACCTCAGGGCCCTGAGATTCATGGTGTCCAGGGTATTCATATTATATCCACCCCTGTCTAACCTCCGAGGGGAAGGCCTAAATTTTTTCAGGGCTTTTTCCTCACTCTTTATCAAAAGCTACTCACTGGCTCATCCTCGCTCTCAGGAAAGCAACACTAGGGAATATACGCTCATCAGGGTGGCACATGAAAGAATTGTGGGATCTCCCTTGCTGCCTCCCACTTAGAGATTAGAAAGCTTCTCTGGCAGCTGGAAGTTCTCATCTGACAGAATTCTAGACAATGAAAGCAAAGGAGATATCAGCTAGGGATTTTCTGGAAAATCTTTTGCTTTCCTGACATAAGTAACAGGAGCATTTGATGCCAACTCCTTCCTTCTTTCTGCCTTTAATAGTTGTGTGACACTGGAGTTGCAGTAGCTATCTTGTGACCTCAGGTGGCAGGCGTGAGGATCAAGATGCTAAAGATGACGATGGAGCCTGGGTCCTTGATGATGTTGTTGAGATGACATAGACTGCCTGTGTCCAAAATGGTTGTACATAAACAATAAATACTCTTGTCAAAAGCTAATGTTAGCTGAGTATTCTATTTCTTGCAACAGAAAGCATTTCCAAGAGGTAAAATTGGGTAGGCTAGTGATTGAAACATGGAGTATTAGAGAAAACGAGACTTAGAGACAGGGTAACCAACTTGTCCTAGTTTGCCCAGGTAGTGATACAGATAGTGATCAAGACACTGGACCATAAGCCAGATTCCTGACTCTAAATTCAAGGCTCTTTAGCCCTGTTGCAAAGACATGTAAATGTATTGTCCTTCCCAGGAAACAAAATTACCAAAATTGGCCAGGCGCAGTGGTTCATGCCTGTAATCCCAACATTTTGGAAGGATGAGGCAGGTGGATCACCTGAAATCAGGAGTTGAAGATCAGCCTGGCCAACATGGGGAAACCCCGTCTCTACTAAAAATACAAAAATTGGCTGGGTATGGTGGCGGGAGCTTGTAATCCCAGCTACTCGGGAGGCTGAGGCAGGAGAATTGCTTGAACCCAGGAGGCAGAGGTTGCAATGAGTCAAGATCATGTCATTGCACTCCAGCCCGGACGACAAAAGCTAAACGCCATCTCAAAACAAAATAAACAAAAAATTATCAAAATTACCCCCTTCCATTTGAAGGCATGTGACTCCCTGTAGCTCCTAATTGGAATCTGCTCCATTCTGGCATACAAGACATGGTTTCTGCAATGCTGATGCATTTAGAGGAATGTGGCAAAGCTGTGCCTGTGAAGAGCAAAGCTGGAGGGAGCAAGACCACCTCCTGGCTTCTGGAATGCTAGGACTGGGTCAGAGCCTTCAGGAGATGTGGTGCATGTGACGAGTGGCTGCCAGCATATTCATGTTAATATAGGTCAGCAGTCCCAGGACATGAGGGTACAATGAATCAGCCCTCTCCCTTTCATGGTTTCAGATTCAACAAACACTTACTAGGGAGTCTCAGAGTGGTTTATCAATCCACAGATTAGTGTGGATGAATGATATCATACTTTGGGGGTGTGGCTATTGAACCAGGAATGTACTTCAAGGGCATCTGAAAGTTCTGACTCATCTCATGCCAAAGTGCGAAATATTAAAGTCAGTGCTTTATAAAACTCAGTGCTGACTGTGAGTTGAACACTGGGACTGGTGGTTTCACTCATGTTATCTCACTTAATTTTCAAAATAGATGTGTGAGGCAAGCATGACTGTATTATGCCCACTTTACAGATTGAAGAAGAATTCCCTGAAGACACACAGCTTGGTAACTGCAAAGCCAAAATCCTCTGATCTTTGTATTTTATGTCTGTACTTTTTCCCTTCTATATGACCTTTCCTTCCTTTATGCTTGGTCCCCTTGGCCATTCCCCCTCCCTGCACCCTTCTCCTGGATCCCGTTCACCCATCTGCTGCTCCTGCCTTGAGCCTTGGTGACACCAGAGAGCAGAAGCCAGGTGCTGACTGTGGCTGTGCCTGTAATATGTGGCTCTTAGCCATATGAACCAGACTCTGGGTGACCTCACAGAGAGACACTGAAGCTGGGGTTTGTGTGGAGAGAAGAAAGTGAGATCCCTCCTAAGCACTGACTTTAATATTTCACACTTTGGCATGAGATGAGTCAGAACTTTCAGATGCCCTTGAAGTACATTCCTGGCTCAATAGCCACACCCCCAAAGTATGATATCTTTCATCCACACTAATCTGTGGATTGAGAAACCACTCTGAGACTCAGTTTCCACATCTGTCAAATGAGGTGGGATTATTTACTGCACGTGTCACTATGGGAGAGTAACTAACAGAAACCAGTCAGCAAGATCACCCTCATTCTCCGGAATAAAGGGACAGTAGGCTGGGCATGATGGCTCATGCCTACAGTCCCAGCACTTTGGGAGGCCAAGGCAGGAGAATCACCTTAGCCCAGGAGTTCGAGACCAGTCTGGGTTACATAACAAAACCCCATCTCTACAAAAATATTTTTTATATTAGCCAGGCATGACACCTATAGTCCCAGGTACCAGGGGACTAAGGCAGGATAATGGCATGAGCCCGGGAGGTCGAGCCTGCAGTGAGCTGTGATTGTGCCACTACACTCCAGCCTGGGTGACAGAGTGCTGTCTCATAGGTAGGTAGGCAGGTAGATAGATAGATAGATAGATAGATAGATAGATAGATAGATAGATAGACAGATAGGTAGATAGATAGAATTTTATTCCTAGTAGCCTCTTCCTACAGGCTTTCCAGGAGCTCCTGCCACCTCCATAGGACATGCAGGGAGGTCTTTGGTGCTTCTGTTTGTGACCAAAGCCAAAGGGCACCATGCCCACTGCCTCAGACCTCCCCCAGCTCTCTGACCTAGGCTGGAAAGGTCTGGTTTGGCACTCTGTGGGGATTTCACCCCTTAGGAATCAACTGTCTTTTCTCTTTTGTAATCCATTTTCTTCTCAAACTAAAGGTAGTTCTCTGTACCTGCTTCCTTTTATTTTATTTTATTTTATTTTATTTTATTTTATTTTATTTTTCCTCCAGGAGCCTATCATATTAGCCACCTGTCTACAGGAGAGAGTGAAAGGGATTGGACTTAGGAGGGAGAGGTGGATGGCATGTAAAAGTAAGAGAGAGACATAGTAAAGAAAATCCCGGGCCGGGTTGTGGCTCACACCTGTAACTCCAGCACTTTGGGAGGCTGAGGTGGGCAATCTTTTGAGGTCAGGAGTTCAAGATCAGCCTGGACAACATGGTGAAACCCCATCTCTACTAAAATTATAAAAATTAGCCAGGTGTGGTGGTGTGCATCTGTACTCCCAGCTACTGAGGAGGCTGAGGTTGGAGAATCGCTTGAACCCGGAAGCAGAGGTTGCAGTGAGCCGAGATCATGCCACTGCACTCCAGCCTGGGCGACAGAGGGAGGCTCTGTCTCAAAAAATATAAAATAAAATAAAATAAAATAAATAAAATAAAATAAAATAAAATCTTTCCCTGGCAGTTAGGGCAGCTGGTGCCTCCCGCCAGCAGATGGCAGCACCACACCACAGAACCACAAAACCTGCGGCTCACTGAGCAAAGAGAAGGGGAGAAGCAACCCAAAGTGTAGGATGTTTGGAGTGGGAGCGCAGAGTTGAGGGAGAAGCTGTAACAGGAACCCACAGCAGGAGAGCTAGCAGGGAGACTGCCAGATGCAGGGTCTAGACTCCAAGTTCCATCTGGGATGGAGTCTGCAGGATCTGGTCCATCCATGCTAGCATCTAGTCCTCATTTCAAATCCTGCCACCTGTTATTTGGATGACTTTGGACAAGCCATTTCTCTGATGTAAGCCTTGATTTTCTCACCTGCAAAAGGAAGCTGTCTCATCAGCTTGGGCTGCAGTAACAGAACACCATAGGCCAGGTGGCTTAAACAACAGAAACTTATTTCCTTATAATTCTGAAGGCTGGAAGTCCAAGATTAGGGTACCAGCATGTTAGTTTCTGGTTCCTCTCTTCCTGGGTTGCATGCAGCTGTCTTCCTGCTATGTCCTCACATGGTCTTTCCTTTGTATGCATGAAAAGCAAAAGAAGGAGTGTGTGTGTGTGTGTGTGTGTGTGTGTGTGTGTGTGTGTGAGAGAGAGAGAGAGAGAGAGATCTGATGTCTATTCTCTTCTTATAAGGACACCAGTCCTGTAAGGATTAAGGCTCTACCCCTGTGAGCTGGGTTCACCTTAATTACCTTTTAAAGGCTGTGTCTCCAAATAGTCCACTGGGGGCTAGGGCTTCAACATATGGATTCAGGAAGGACACAATTCAGTCAGTAAGAGAAGCTCACAAGAATACCTACTTGACATGGTTGTTATGGGAGCACATAAAAACATGCGAATATGGTAACAAACCATATGACTCTGACCACTCTAGACAGTGATTAGAAACCTGTTCAAAATTCCCTAAGACCCAGGGAAGAACAGAGCACTGTGCTTAGGAACGACCTTGCTTCTATCTTTTCTCATCTCCCAACTCATCTCAGGCAAGCCCAGCCTTTCCCTTCCTGGAATTCAAGTTCCTCAATATCCTATGCTTCTTCTTGACCATTACAGCAAAACTGCTTGAGACTAGACTTTATGAAGGATTTTCTGGTGGGCAAGACAGTAAATGATCTCCTGTGTCTTCCTACTGGAGATCTAAAAACTCCAGTGGGAAAAGGAAGCCATCTTGCTAAATCTTTCTACCATCTGGGCAACAATTGGTATTGATACAAAGGTAGAAGACCTTATTTAACTGGCCTCAACCTTAAGAAGTCAAGCTAATCTTTTTTTTTTTTTTTTGAGACGGAGTCTGGCTCTGTCTCCCAGGCTGGAGTGCAGTGGCCGGATCTCAGCTCACTGCAAGCTCCGGCCCCCGGGTTTACGCCGTTCTCCTGCCTCAGCCTCCGGAGTAGCTGGGACTACAGGCGCCCGCCACGTCGCCCGGCTAGTTTTTTGTATTTTTAGTAGAGACGGGGTTTCACTGTGTTAGCCAGGATGGTCTCGATCTCCTGACCTCGTGATCCGCCCGTCTCGGCCGCCCAAAGTGCTGGGATTACAGGCTTGAGCCACCGCGCCCGGCAAGAGGTCAAGCTAATCTTAAACTAGAGGTCTGGGAAACACATTTGGAATCTGTGAGGTCTTCCTGGAAGGCTATGGGCAAGACAGGTGTGACTTGGGATGGATCTTCAATAAGAGGGTGGGGCTTGGTGCTTGCACCTGGATTTCCTTACCCCTTCAACTTGACTCCTCTCTGGTGAACAGGCCCAAATGCACTCCTCCTCCATCCCAACATAAGTGCCTCTCTCCACTTATGGTATCAGTTAGAATCTCGAAGAACCTTAGAGATGTGACCACTTGCTTCCACTGTCTTTGGGACCCGGGGAACATGTGGGACAGAGAAGAGAGGCCGTGGTGGGATGCTGAGGAAGTCAGCCTGACAACCACCTTCATTAGCATCCTCATATTATCCTCATGATCAACGATAGCCCATGTTCGCTTAACTGACTGTGGGACAGGCTCTGGGCTGGCTTTCAAGGGACCGTGTTCATTGGGATCTGAGTCCTGGTGCTAAAGGAACACCTGGTCTAGCGAGGGGAGCCGGCTAATCAATGGCATGTGTAATGTGCTTCATGTGTGCATGGCACTTTGCAAGTTTTCAAGAACTTCATGGAGGTGGTGAACATAGCTGAAGTAGTGTAAGAAGGCTTCATGCAGGAGACGGGCTTTGAGCTGAAAGCTGAATATTAAGTAGCAGTTAGACAATAAGAAGAGAAGGGCAGGCAGGCAGGAGGAACGCCAAGAGCAAATGCTTGGAGAAGGGGGAGGTATGCTAGATCTCAGCCCGCGTGGCTGCTGCTGAGATAAGTAATAGTGATAAGACTGGAAAGGAATGGGGACAGTTCTTGGAGGATCTCGAATGTCAGGTTGGGGCATTCAGATTTCCCCATTAGGCCCTTGAGAGCTAGTGAAGCTGGAGTGTGTCCTCACTCTGCCTGGAGCTAAGACCTAGCATTCTCAGACCATTCTCTTAATACCTATTTCCTCCCCTCACTGTCTCCCCAAAGGTTAGACTGGGGACTAAAATCCTCCCGTGCTGTAATATCAAGCTGACTAAGAGCAAATGGCTCTTCTACTGGGGCCTGCATCCAGGGCCTCCACCTCCCCCTCCCCTCCCCGGCCTTCACATTCCAATTCCCCGGCTGCGAACTCATGTGAGATCATAAGTCACAGTACCATAAACCACTCCAGAGTGTGTAATAAGTGAATTATCTACCAATGACCCTGGCTAAATGTTCACAGGGATAAATGATTAAGCCGCAGATCTGTCAAAAAGTTCCCATAAATAAGTAATTCTGTGCCGCCTTAATGGGCTTTGTAAATTACTCATTCATGCCACTGCTGGATCACTCTCTGGAGTAAATTCCTCACACCTGCTGATTTACTGCTGAGGCCTGCACAGGGTGAAACAAATTCTGCTAGTCAGCTGGGCAGACACCCCGGGTGCCAACCCACCTGGCTGAGTCCCCAGGCATGAGGATACTGGAAACAAGTCTCCTGCTTCATCTGACAAAAATGTGGGGTCCGAGGTGAGCTGACCTTCCGGGCCACTTGGAGTTTGTCCTGCAGAGCAACAGTGCAGTGTCAGAATCCTTCTCTTACAGGCATCCATTCAGTGAGCATGTACTTAGCATGTCCTATGTCCTAGGCTCTGTGTTAGATGCTTAGATCCCAAAGACACAGAAGTGTGCCCCTTTGGGCTTGGTCACATAAATGAAAGAAGACTGGACATGCAAAGTAACTGATGCCATAGTAGAATGCTACTTGAGGCCACTGGGGGAATATCTAGGACAGGTGGAGAAATTGAGGAGATGGCAAAGTATGGGGTTTGAGTTTCACTTTGTGCTAGCAAAGCCTCACTCCAATTCAGTCCAAATGGGCTGAGCCCTGTTGCTGTGATAGTGAACAGCCCTACAACTTCAGTGGCTTACAACCACAAAGGCTTATTTCTCACTATGCAATCTTGAGGGTCAGTTGAGGGCTCTGTTCAACCCCATCATCCTCCTCCCCCTAGGACCCGGGCTGACAGCACAACATCACCTAGGTTATTGCCGGTCTCTGTGACCAACGGAAAAGAGAACATGGCAGAGCATAACTTGGTTCTAAAACTTCTGGCCAGAAGTGACACTTCCACTCACATTTTATTGGCCAAAGTCCCATAGTCATGCTTTAATTCAACTGAGACAGAAAATTCTAACCTGGGAAAGAGAGGGAAAAAAAGGATTTGTGAACAATCCTAATGACTACCCCACATGCAAATTCTGGTCCTGTGAATCTAGGAACTGCTGTGGACTGAATGCATGCATTCCCCAATGTAATGGTATTTAGAGGTGGGGCCTTTGGGAGGTGATTAGGTCATAAGGGTGCATCCCTCACAAATGGGATTAGTGACCTAAAATACACAAAAGAGATGATCTATCTCTCTCTCTCCACCATGTGAGGACACAGCAGGAGATCCAGCGAGAAGCTCAGAACCCATCTGCTGAAGCTCAGAAGAGGGGCTCAGACCCATCTGCTGAAGCTCAGAAGAGGGGCTCAGGACCCCATCTGCAGAAGCTCAGAAGAGCAGCTCAGAACCCCATCTGCTAGCACCCTAATTTTGGACTTTCAGTCTCCAGAACTGTGAGAGATAGATTTCTGTTTTGTAAGCCACCCTGTCTATGGTATTTGTCATAGCAACCCAATCTAACCAAGACTCTAGTGTACATCTGTGGGCAGGTTCCTAAACTTATCTTTTGTTTTCTTCAGCTATGGAACAGGGTAAGAATAATAAGAACAACCTCTGAGAGTATTAAATGTGATAATCTGTGTAATGTACTGAGCACCATGTCTGGGACATAGTAAGTGCTTAGTCGCTCTGTTAGCCTTTGTTATTACCATTATTATTATCATTAGGTGTGACAGCAGCAGTGGTATCCTGTAGAAGTGGACCTCTGAAGTTGAGTATTGAAGAGCAGGTCACAAACACAAACACATATGCACACTCACCTTTACTGGTTAACCTGGTCTGAGGTAACAACATCCTCTCCAATATCCTCTCTCCATCACCACCACCAACATCTTTAGTCAGAAGTAGGTGGCAGTGATGGGCATTGCAGCAGGCCTGAGCTACCACCGTCTTCTCTCTTCTCTACACACATGGAGCGTTTGCGTCGCTCAGGTCACTCACCCACCCCAGGCCTCAGTTACTTCACTACAAAAACAGAGCAATAATACTATTTAATGACCCGAGAGCTGGGCCAGAGAATCCTTCAACTTCCCCTTCCATGCCAACGCCTTTGATTCTTGTCTCCAACTGTCATCACCCCCACGCCTTGCAGCCTTCCTGGACCATATCCCTGAACTGGTCTTACATGACTCATGGCCTGGGTTCCAGGTGGCCCGGAAAGAAGGGGAGGAGCTTCAGATGTGGCCTGGGTTTCCTCTGCCTTCCCAGAGGCCAAAGAGACATCTGTTCCTGTGGCTGTCACGTCAGCACAAAATGTGTGCCAAGGGAACAGCAGGAAGAAGAGTGTGTAAATCGGCTGCTTTTCTGTGTGTGTTTCAAACTGCCTTGTAGAGGCACAGAGCCATTGTTGAGAGGAGATCCCTGAACTGTTGTTGACCACTGAGGAGCCCACTGTCCTTCGTCAGCTTGCACAGGGGACTGTGAGACTTAATAAGCTGATTGTCATTTAGATTATCAAGGGTACAATTCTGGGCCCATGGGTCACAGCTCTGCCCGCTCTGCCTGAGCAAGCCTGAGGAGGCTGAGAAGCTTTATGTTCCACTCTGGAAAAGAAGACATGATTTCCCATCTTTCATAATCAAACCAACTCACACTTATTCACAGCTTGGCAGGCTTTCAGCACTGCGTGAGCATCAGTCAACTCTTCATTCGATTCATTCCCCGGCAAGCCTCTGCCGTGAGCAAGAGGCAGGTCCTAAGACGTGTTTACTGTGCAGTCTGTGCCTTCTAGAAATGTACAGACTATTAGGGGAGATAAGACAGAGGTGTTGCAAAATGATTGTGTAAAACAACAGGTGTTGAATGTGGTGAGGGTCGATTGAAAAACAACAGCTCTCTGACGACAATCAGCAGACAAAGAAAAGACTTGTTACATCAGAAGTTTTCCTTACCCACTTTCCAGCCTGGTGGATGTGGTCTTAGCCTTGGATCTGGCAGATGCTTTAGAAAGAGATCAGGGTTCTGACCACTGAGTCAGGGTGAACTGGACAGCTATGGAGGTGAGAAGAGTGAAGTAGGAGAGAGTAAGGATGATACTTACCATGTAGGTCTGTGAGTCAGTTCAACTGTTTCTAGCACATTTATAGAAGCAAGGAGAGCTGGCCTGATGGGACAGAGCATGAAGATGGGGAAACTGTGAGACTTTTTGCTCCTCTCTTGTAAGACTTTTGATATTAAAATCAAAACAAATATTCGTTGCAAACCTATTTATATGTGTCATACCCTGGGTTAGGGACGTTCATTCTGTTGTATAACTTACTCCTCACTACAGCCCTTTGAATATGTTTTACAATTCCTACTTCCCAGATTATTAAATTGAGGCTCAAAGAAGGAAATGATTCATACACTGGTAAATGTTGAGCCAGAATATATAGCCAGGTCTTCTAAAACGTGCCTCCAAATTTCCTCCCCATGACCATCGTCCACTAGGTGGCCATAGTGAGCCACTTGAAATACCAAATCCCATCCTATTGTTCCGTAGCCTACAATCCTGCAGTGGCTCCCAGTATCCCCAGGGCAAAGTCAAAACCCTGGGTATGGCATACAAGACCTTCTACACCCAGCTAATTATATTTTCAATCTCATATTCCATCTAATCCCTGCCTCATCGTCGGCACCCAATGATAAGAAATGCTATCATTTCTTGAGCATCTACGATGTGCCAGACACTGTCCCAAGCCCTTCACATGAATTGATTTGTTTCCTTCTCATGACAACCCTATGAGGCAGACACTATGATATTCCCCACTTTATGATTGAGGAAACTGATTCACATAGTGGTTTAGTAATGTGACCAAGGTCACATATCTTGCAGAGAGTCTGGGAGTCACACCCAGGCAGTTCAGTTCTAGAAGAGAAATGCCGCTCTCTTTGTGATTTCCACATAAAACAAGCTGTTTCAGGCTTCCAGGATTTGATTTATATTCTCCCTTCTACCTGAAATACCATTCCCTTCTTTCTTCCCCTGGATAAAAATCACTTATCTTTCAAGACTTGGTTTAGTACTTATCTTTTCAAAGTATTTGCGTTAGTCCATTTCACATTGCTATAAAGGAATACCTGAGGCTGGGTAATATATAAAGAAAAGAGATATATTTGGACTCGTGGTTCTGCAGGTTGTATAAGAAGCATGGTATTGGTAACTGCTCCTAGTAAGACCCCAGGAACCTTCCAATCATGGTGGAAAGCAAAGGGAAGTCAGTATATCACATGGCAAGAGAAGGAGCAAGAGAGAGAGGGGAGAGGGTGCTAGGCTGTTTTAAACAACCAGGTCTCATGTGAACTCATAGAATGAGAACCCACTCATTGCCACAAGGACAGTATCATGCCATTTATGAAGGATCTGCCTTCATGACTGAAACACCTCCCACCAGGCCCACCTTCAACATTATAGATCACATTTCACCATGAGATTTGGAGAGGACAAAACATCCAAATCATATCTTTTGGACCCTGGCTCCCCAAATTTCATGGTATTCTCACATTGTAAAATATAATCATCTTTTCCCAATAGTCCCCAAAAGTCTTAGCTCATTCCAGCACCCACTCAATCAAAAGTCCAAAGTCTCATCTGAGACTCAAGGCAGGTTCCCTCTACTTATGAATCTGTAAAATCAAAAACAAGCTATATACTTCCAAGATACCATGGTGATACCAGCATCAGGTAAACATTCCACTCTGAAAGGGAGATATCAGCCAAAAGAAAGGGACGACAGGCACCACAGGAGTCTGAAACCCATCAGGGCAATCCTTACCTCTTAAAGCTCCAAAACAATCTTTGACTCCATGTCCTGCATCCTGTGCACATTGATGCAACAAGTGGGCTCTCAAGGCCTTGGACAGCTCCACCCCTGTGGTTTTGCAGAGTGCAGGCCCTGTGGCTGCTCTCACAGGTTGGAGTTAAGTGTCTGTGGCTTTTTCAGATTCAGGGTGCATGCTGCCAGTGGCTCTCCCATTCGTGGGTCTGGAGGACAGTGGCCTCCTTCCCACAGCTCCACTAGGCAGTGCCCTAATGCAAACTCTGTGTCAGGGCTCCAATCCCACATTTCCCCTTGGCACTGCCCTAGTAAAGTCTCTCTGTGGGGGTTCTGTCCCTGCAACAGGCTTCTGTCTGGGCACACAAGCTTTCTAATACATCCTCTGGAATCTAGGCGGGAGCTGCCAAGACTCCTTCATTCTTGCACTTTGCATGCCTGCAGGCTTAACACCATGTGGAAGCTACCAGGTCTTATAATGGCATTCTCCAAAGCGGCAGCCTGAGCTGCATCTTGGCCCCTTTGAGCCAAGGCTGGAGTTTGAGTGACCAGGATGTGGGGACAGTATTCTGAGGCTACAGAGAGCAGCAGGGCCCTGGGCCTGGTGCCCAAAACCATTCTTTCCTCCTAGGCCACTGGGCCTGTGATAGGAGGGGCTGCCTTAAAGATTTCAGAAATGCCTCTGAGGCCTTTTTCCCATTGTCTTGGATATTAGCACTTGATTCCCTTTTAGTCATGCTAATCCCTCTAGCAAGTGGTTGCTCCACAGCCAGCTTATATTCCTTTTCTGAAAATGCTCTTTCCTTCTCTACCATCCAACCAGGTTGTAAATTTTCAGAAGTTTTATACTCTGCGTCCCTTTTAATAATAACTTCCAATTTTAAGTCATTATTTTGTTCTCACATCTGACAATAGGCTGTTAGAAGTAGCCATGTGCATCTTGAATGCTTTGCTGCTTAGAAATTCTGCCAGATACCCTAGGTCATCACTCTTAAGTTCAACCTTCCCCAGCTCCTAGGCCCAGACACAATGCAGCCAAGTTCTTTAAGGCATAACAAGGGTGACCTTTGCTCTAATTCTCAGTAAATTCCTTATCCCTATGAGACCTCTCATCAGCCTGGCCTTCACTTTCCATATTTCTATCAGCATTTTGGTCAAAACCACTTAACAAATCTCTAAGATGTTCCAAACTCCCTCTCATCTTCCTGTCTTCTTCTGAGCCCTCCAAACTCTTCCAACCTCTGCCTGTTACCCAGTTCCAAAACTGCTTCCACATTTTCAGGTATCTTTATAGCAATGCCCTACTTTTTGGTACCAATTTTTTTGTTAGTCCATTTTGCATTGCTATAAAGAAATACCTGAGGCTGGGGAATTCATAAAGAAAAGAGGTATCTTTTGGCTCACAGTTCTGTGGGCTGTATTAGAAGCATGGTGGCAGCATCTGCTTCTGGTAAGGCCTCAAGAATCTTCCAATCATGGTGGAAAACAAAGTGGAAGCCAGTGTATCACACGGCAAGAAAGGGAGCAATATAGAAGGGAGGAGGTGCTGGGTTCTTTGAAACAACCAGATGTCATGTAAACTAATAGAAGGAGAACTCACTCATTACTGCAAGGACAGCACCAAGTCATTCATGAGGGATCTACCCCCACGATTCAAACACCTCCCACTAGGCCCACCTGCAACATTTCTTTTCTTTTTTTTTTTTTTTTTTTTTTTGAGACAGGGTCTTGCTCTATCACTCAGGTTGGAGTGCAGTGGCACGATCTCGGCTCACTGCAACCTCCGCCTCTTGGGTTCAAGCAATTCTCCTCCCTCAGCCTCCTGAGTAGTTGGGGCTACAGGCATGTGCCATCATGCCAGGCTAATTTTTTTGTATTTTTAGTAGAGACGGGGTTTCACCATGTTGCCTAGGATGGTCTTGATCTCTCGACCTTGTGATCTGCCTGCCTCAGCCTCCGAAAGTGCTGGGGTTACAGGCATGAGCCACCATACCTGGCCTCCAACATTTCAACATAAGATTCAGATGGAGCAAAACATCCAAATTAGCCTAGAGTTTAAATTCTCTTTGGAGTGCACTGGTACAGACCCCTGTAAACAGCTCTATGCCATCTCTTCTGCCTGTGTGTCTGTCTCCCGTTAGACTTATGGCAACCTGAGAACAGACCATACCATATTCACCCTTATTTCTCCAATCTTAAAGAAAAAATCTTGGCCCCACTTCCCTCTGTAGTTACCACCCTTTTATTTCCTTCTTTATACAGCATAATGTCTCACACTGTTGTCCATACTCATTGTTTCTCATGTCTTTCCTCACATTCTTTTTTGAACCCACTTCAGGCAGGCCTTAGCTCCCACTACCCCACCAGGAAGCTTGCAGTCTTTGACACAGCTGACCACTCTTTTCCCATCGAAATTCTTTCTCCCCTTGGTTTCCAGGACATCACCCTCCCCTGAGTTTGCCTCCACTCTCCTTCAATGTCTCCTTTGCTGGTTCCTTCTTTTCTCCCTGACCTCCAAAGATTGGAGCGCCCCCAATTTCAATCCCCAGACCTCTTCTCTTTTCTTATCCACACTCACTCACATCTTAGGTGATCTCATTCAGTCTCATGGCTTTAAATACCATCTATATGCTAATGACTCCCAAGTCTGCTCAGAATATTCTTTCCTGAATTCTACATTCTGTTATCCAACTATATAGTAACTTTCTCCACTTGGGTGTCTAAGAGATACCTCAAACTTAATATGTCAAAAAAATCAAGTTACTGTTCTTTCCTCATGCCCCCCACCTGCTCCTACTGCTTTCTTTTCTGTCACAACAGATGGCACTGCCTTCATCCTTCCAGTTGTGCAGGCTGAGATTGCAGGCATCACCCTCGACTTTGCTCTTCTCATACCTCACGTCTAGTTATCAATAAATCATGTCCATACTGTCTTCAAGAGAAATCCAGACCCCCACTCTCATCTTAACTCAAGCCACTCTTCACGGATGGTTGAGTAGTCCTCCCCATGGCTCTCTGCCTTTGCCCCTTTCCCTTTGCCCTCTATCCTTGACATGGCAGCCAAAGTGTGTCTGTTAAAGCATAAGTCAGGCCATATAGCAATCATCCCTCTGCTCAAACCTTCTATTGGTAGCACATCTTATTGGTATTAAAAGCCCAGAGTCGGCCAGGAGCAGTGGCTCACTCCTATAATCCCAGCACTTTGGGAGGCCAAGGCAGGTGGATGACCTGAGGTCAGGAGTTAAAGACCAGCCTGGCCAACATGGTGAAACAAACCCATTTCTACAAAAAATAAAAAATTAGCCAGGCATGGTAACATGTGCCTGTAAACCCAGCTATTCAGGAGGTTGAGGCATGAGAATCGCTTGAACCCAGGAGGCGGAGGTTGCAGTAAGCGGAGATGGTACCACTGCACTCCAGCCCCGGCAACAGAGCGAGACTGGTCTAAAAAAAAATAGAAAAGCCCAGATCTCTACAGTGACCTCTACAGCTGCTAATCACTGTTCTAACCACTGCCTTTCTGATCATTTACTATTCTCCTCATCCTCTGGGCTTGAGTTACACCTCCACGTCTTTGCCGTTACTCAAACACATTAAATGTGCTCCTACCTCACAGCCTTCACATTTGCTGAGGCCTCTCTAGAATACTTTCTCCAGATTTCTGGATGTCTAACTCCCTCACCTCCTTTAAGTTGTTATTAAATGTCACCTTTTCAGTGAGTCTTTTCCTGGTAAACCCTTCCCACCTCCCAATATGTTATTTCCCCACTTTCTTCTTAGTCCCCTTAGTACTTATCACTACCTAACATAATATGCATTTTACTTATTTATAATATTAACTGTTTATTTCCCCTTCATAAAGGCAGAGATTTGGGGGATTCTACTTTTATCACTGCTGTTTCTTCTGTGCCTAGTACAACACTGAGCATGTAGTAGGCACTCAATAAATATTGGTTGAACGAATGAATGAATTAATGAATCTTTGTGGTTTTAGTGCCTACATCCTTTGTAAACATTTGTTGAACTGAGCAAGTTCTCCAAAGTCCACCACAGAGTGGTGTTTCTTTATTGGCAGCAAGCACTGCAAATTTTCCAACATCAGACGCTACTCCATTCACATGTAAATACAGAAACATAGCCCCTAGCCAGAGAGAAATTACTTCTGTGTTCTCTCTTATATGTTGATTGCCTAGGCCTCTGTCCCATCCATCAGAGAGAAGAACAGACAGTTGACTAGAATGCGGTTCATTTACAGACAGAAGAAATGACTCAAAAACCAGCTACTTGATGAGCAAAGTTCTGGAAAATGCTCTGTTCAGAAGGAGAGAGGCAGTTTCTTGCTCACCTGGGAGGAAATTTCTGGTTTATTGTGTTTCTCTCCAAAGTTATGGCTTTCCAATCCTGCCAGAAGCCACCAAGGGAGCACTGCCTTTCAGAATAGGGCTTCCTATTCTGAAAAATTAATTTTAAATAGAGACACATTACACCTCCCCACAGAACACTTAGCAAGAAAGTGCTACTTAGACTGGGCTTGGCTGCCAAGTCTGCTCAGGCTGGGGTACTGATGGTGGGTGGCTCTTTGTCCCCCTAGCCCATCCCCATAGGCCCAGCCCTGGCCTGTCTCCCAGCTCCTCCTCCCTTCCTGAATCTACACCCACCGTTCTACCTTCTCTTTTGCTCCTCATCAGTGATTTAAATTCCACGAATATTTATTAAATGTCTGCTTTTTTGCCTTGCACTGTGCTAGGTACAGGGAAAGGGTACGAAGGCAGAATGAATGTTTCATCATTCCAATCACTGGCACTGAAAAAGATACATTTTAGAGGCTGGGCATTGTGGTCATGCCTGTAATCCCAGCACATTGGTAGGCCGAGGCCGGAGGGTCACTTAAGGTCAGGGGTTTGAGACCAGCCTAGCCAAGAGAGTGAAACTCCATCTCTATTAAAAATACAAAAATTAGCCAGGTGTGATAGTGCCCACCTGTAGTCCCAGCTACTTGGGAGGCTGAGACAGGAGAACCTGGGAGGTGGAGGTTGCAGTGAGCTGAGACCGCACCACTACTTCCCCTTTCTCCCTGCATAATGAGTTCTAGACCACCAGGCTACTTATTGCCTACCCCCCCCCCCCCACCCATTGCCATATTCCAGCTTCCATGTCTTTCTTTCTGCCCAAATTTTTGACCTACAAAACTGTGAGCAAGTAAATGTATATTGTTTTAAGCTGCTATATTTGTGACATTTTGTTACACAGCAGTGATAACTAATACAAACAGGAAAAAAAATTGGCCTTTGAGGTTTACTTCTAATCTTAGCCCTTTAACTCAGTGATACCACCAGTCCCAAAGGTCTTGAACCAGTAAAGCAGTATCCAAGAAATGTGCCTGGTCTGAGTTTCTGTGGGATCTTTTTCATACAGAAGACTCCTCAGAGCAGAGCAGCCATATCTTTCCCATTAATTTGAAACACTCGGTGCCAGGGATCACATCTCTTATACTTTTGGATACTTTCTGTTGTCCCTTCTGCCTTCCCTCCAGGCCCTGATATTTCGCAGGTGTTAGGAAACCTTGGTGGATTAAAGTTTTCAAGATACTCCTCTTAAGAGGACAGGCATAGGAAACAACCCAAGTCTACAGGGGATTGGTTAAATAAATCATTTTATATCCACATAATGAAATACTATGCACTTATTGCAGAAAAAAGTGAAGCCATCTCTATAGAAATGGGGAAACCTCCTGGATATATGGTTAAGTGAAAAATGCAAAGGGTAAATCAGTGAATACTACCATTTGTATAAGAAAGGAGGAATATACACATATGCATTTGCGTGGGCTTCTGTCTGCATAAAGAGACACTGGGAAGACATAGCAGAAGCTAATTAAACCCACTCCCTATAAGGGATGGGGTTGAGGAAGAAACAGGGTAGGTGGAAGTGGTAAGAAGAAGATTCCCCGATGTATTCAGTTTTGTGTCATTTTTTGGAAACTTTGAACTAGTCAAAATACATGATTTAAAGGCACTGAAACATTGGGGGCAGGAGGGGGATGGGAAGAGATTTCTAAAGGACCAAGGACACTGAAGAGCTATGATTCTACAATAGGCAGCCCCCAAATCACAGAGTAAGAAACCAGAGGCCAGCTTTGCTCTTGGGAGCAGGAGGTTGGTAACCCTGTGTGCTAGGTTATATTTGCCAGCTTACATGGACCTGTGTGGCCAGGTAGTTCTGAGATGGCCTGAATATGGAGGGAAAAGTGGGAAAGGTGTTAGGGTGTGTTGGTGCATGTCACAGCATCCAGTCTAAGGTAATCCTGTGACCTGTAGGATTTGATGGCAGACTGTCTAGACATATAAGGCGTTATGGGCTGAATTGGGTCTCCCAAAATTCGTGTGTTGAAGTCCTAACCCCAGTATCTCAGAATTGACGATATTTGGGGATAGGGTCTTTAAGTTAAAATGAGGTCATTAAAGCGGGTCCTAATCTAACCGATGTTCTTCTAAGAAGAGGAAATTAGGACACAGGTATGCATACAGGGAAGACCATGTGAGGACACAGAGAGAAGAGGCCGCCTATAAGTCAAGGAGGCCTCAGAAGGAACTAGCCCTGCCAACACCTTGACCTGGAACTAACTTCTAGCCTCCAGAGCTAGGGGAAAATCAACTATTTGTTTGTTTTTGTTTTTTTGAGACAGAGTCTCGCTCTGTCACCCAGGCTGTTGTGCAATGACATGATAGCTCACTGCAACCTCCACCTCCCGGGTTCAAGTGATTATCCTGCCTCAGACTCCCAAGTAGCAGGGATTATAGGCGCCCACCACCACGCCCAGCTAATTTTTTGTATTTTTAGTAGAGACGGGGTTTCACCATGTTGGCCAGGCTGGTCTCGAACTCCTGACCTCACGTGATCCACCTACCTCGGCCTCCCAAAGTGCTGGGATTATAGGCATAAGCCATGGTGCCCAGTCACTATTGTTGTTTAAGCTACCCAGTCTGTGCTACTTTGTTACCGTAGCCCTAGAAAATTAGTATAATACAGAAGGGAACTGGAGGGCAGTGGAAACTGCTCTGCTAGGAAAGGGGTGAGCTTGGAGGACAGAGGTGGGTGGTATTGGGATGGCACTGGGGAAGCACAGCTCAGGGGATCCTGTGACAAAATGAAAAGGGTGGGAGCTTTGAAAAGAGGCACTAGGGGTTGGGAGCGCTGCCTCACGCCTGTAATCCCAGCATTTTGGAAGGCCAAGGCAGCCGGATCACGAGGTCAAGAGATCGAGATCATCCTGGCCAACATTATGAACCCCGTCTCTACTTAAAAAAAAATACAAAAATTAGCTGGGTGTGGTGGCGCGCCCCTGTAGTCCCAGCTACTCGGGAGGCTGAGGCTGAAGAATCGCTTGAACTTGGGAGGCAGAGGTTGCAGTGAGACAAGATCGCGCCTCTGCACTCCAGCTAGGCGACAGAGCCAGACTTAGTCCCCCCCCCCCAAAAAAAGAAGAGCTAGGAACTTTGTGTATGATGGGGGGGGGGTTGCAGAAGACAAAAAGTCTCATTTCTCTCTCTTAAAATCTCATGTTCCCCTGGGCCAGCCCAATTTCCCCAGGGCCACACTCTGAATGTGCCTCTGTTCTGTTCGGAGAGCAGAAGGTTTGGCTCCAAGGAGGATGTAGAACTGCCCCTGGCCCTCCCTGCCATCTGACGGCCCATTGTGTCCACAGAGCTGGGTGGAGTGATTCCGAGGGGAAAAATTCCCTCTTGCTCCGGGAAGTCCACTGGCTCCCCGGGCTCCTCGGTGCTAACTGGGGGCAGGGGGTGGGCGGATCTGAGGCTGGGGAGGGGCTGCAGTCTGGGGGCTGCGGGCCAGGGATTTGCGGCTGCCTCAGCGGGCGGCGCCTCCTCCCCTGCTTTCGCAACCGGCGCCTCGTCCCTCGCGCCTCGCCCCTCGACCCCGCGGCAGCTGGATCCGGGACCTCCGCTTCCCTCAGCCCTTTGTGGCTCTAGTTTATTTTCCAGTTAATGAAATGGGGTGAGGCTGAGTCCCCTCCAGAGGCTGCCGCTGCCCCTGGAGACGCCGGAGTTCTGAAGGCATCTCCTCCGCGAGACTCCAGCCTGCGTCCCTGTCCCCTTCCCCCGCCCCAGGCCGCCATTGGGTCACACCTGCCGAGCGTCCCCTCCACAAAGGGCCTCAGTCCGCCGGCAGGGAGCGGCTGCCATGGGGCCTGGGCCGAGGTCGGTGTTTGCTGGTGTGGGAGGGAAAGCCCTGCGACCTGGAGGTCTAACTCTGCCATTTGCCTGCTGTGCATCGCCCAGCAAGTCACTCAACCCTTTCTGAGACTTTGCTGCACCCTGTGTAAGACATGTCGTAGTAAGTGGGACATTGCTCTTCCCTCTGGAGTCAGGGAAGGTGAGGGAGACAGAAAGAGGAAACAAACTTTGCAGTCTCCCAGCTGAACAACCGTGGGCAGGTTACCTAACATTTCTGGGACTTCAGTTCCTTCACCTGTGAAATGGAGACAACATAGTCGTAGAGGAGTAAATGAGAGAACTCATGTAAAGCCCTGGGACAGTGCTGACGCATAGCAAACTGTTAGGAAAGGTGCTGCCATTGTTGTTGTTGTAGTTGTTGTTGTTGTTGTTGTTGTTGTTATTATTATTATTATTATTATTATTCAACACTACCTTAATAAAATACCAGTGCTGGCCGGGCGCGGTGGCTCACGCCTGTAATCCCAGCACTTTGGCAGGCCGAGGCGGGCAGATAAAGAGGTCAGGAGATGGAGACCATCCGGGCTAACACGATGAAACCCCGTCTCTACTAAAAATAGAAAAAATTAGCCGGGCATACTGGCGGGCTCCTGTAGTCCCAGCCGCTCGGGAGACTGAGGCAGGAGAATCGCTTGAACCTGGGAGGCAGAGGTTGCAGTGAGCGGAGATCGCCCTCCAGCCTGGGCGACAGTGAGACTCCGTCTCTAAAAACAAAAACAAAAACAAAATAAAACAAAAGTGCTGTGGACAGAGGTGAATCCAATTTTATGGGTCCTGAAGCTCACATTGGTTGGAGGCAGGGTCTCCCACAAAGGAAAAAAAGATAAAAGTATAAATGCAAAATTAGATACATACTTGAAAATTTATTTTTAAAATGAGAAGATGAATCATAACAAATTGCAAATTAAAGAGTTGGCAAATCAAAAATCATTTAAAATCCAGAAAAAATAACATAGTAATTTATATTAATTAACTGCCTAGCACATTCATATAGTGTTTTTTTACTTTTTCTGGCAGCATGCTCTTTGATTGATTCTTTATAATGATTTTGTCAGTTTTTTATAGAGAGAGCAGAAGGATAATTCAGTTTTCCTCTGGCATGGTTGATGAAAAAAATTTTTATTACTATTGATAGTATTTAAAAATATGTTTCAATTTTAAAATTTCGTGAGGCCGGGCGCCATGGCTCTCACCTGTAATCCCAGCACTTTGGGAGGCCGAGGCAGACAGATCATGAAGTTAGGAGTTCAAGTCCAGCCTGGCCATCATGGTGAAACCCCATCTCTACTAAAAATACAAAAAATTAGCCAGGCTTAGTGGCACACACCTGTAATCTGCAGCTACTCAAGAGGCTGAGGCAGGAGAATCACTTGAACCCAGGAAGCAGAGGGTGCCGTGAGCCAAGATCACTCCACTGCACTCCAGCCTGGGTGGCAGAGCAAGACTCCGTTTAGAGATAAATAAATAAATAAATAAATAAATAAATAAATAAATAAATAAATAAAATTGCTCTTGGTAATACCGTATATAGTTTTAGGATAGGCCAGGAAAGGTGGTTCACACCTGTAATCCCAGAATTTTGGGAGGCTGAGGCAGGAGGATCACTTGAGCCCAGGAGTTTCAGGCTGTAGTGAACTGTGGTTGTGCCGCTGCATTCTATCCTGGATAGACTCCAGAGCAAGACTCTGTTTCTATTATGAAAAAAAGAAATTGGGATTGTCAGATTTGAAAAAGAAAGCTATGCAAATTTTTTTCATAATAGAGCTATAAGATTTCAGGACAGTTCAGGCTTTCTTATGTAGTAACTAATCTTAAATACTTGTTTTAAAGGATAATAGCCAGTTTGTCCTAGATGCAGTGGTCTATTATGAAGTTTATGAACTTTATTTTTATCAAATCACCAAGAAATTTAGAACTTTTTGCAATGTATTCCTATGAATTACTCTTCCTCATTAATTGAATTATTAAATAATCCAAGATCTTATTAGAAATTTGTCTTTTCCTCTTACTGCAGTATCTCTTTGAGGATAATCTGAGTTTTATGTTACAATTCACTTCTTAATGTCAGAATAATTTCTATCTAACAATTTTATATAAAAATCAATGGGAAACACTTTTGTATGGTATGTTTATGATTGTATATCCCACCTTATTAAACATATTTCTGACAGGGAAAACTTCCATTTTGATAAAGCACCAGTCAGAACTCAATCCACTGTTTGCAATGTTACGTGTTTTGTGATCAGGAGAATTTTCCACGGACTGGCTTCTGGCTCCATACAGTTCAAATACTACTTCCAGGTTCAGGCGTTAGAGGACATGTTCTTGGCACCATGACCCTCAGGTTCTGAATCTATATGTCATGATGATACCTGAATCTGTCAGCTTAATGGCTATAGGAATATTCCTAGAAGCCAATCCTATACCAGAAGTTAGCAACAACTAGACATGCAGGTGATCGTGGACCACATCACATACCCCTTTAATCAAACCAAAATGTAGGTTCTAAATTTCTTGGTGGTTTGATAAAAATAATGTTCATAAACTTCATGATAAACTGCTCATCTAAGACAAACTGGCTATTATCCTTTATAACAAGTATTTAAGATTAGTTACTACGTAAGAAAGCCTGAACTGTCCTGAAATCTTACAGCTCTATTATGAAAAAAATTTGCATAGCTTTCTTTTGCAGGCTGGGTGAAGTGGCTCAAGCCAGCATTTTGGGAGGCCGAGATGGGTGGATCACTTGAGGTCAGGAGTTCAAGACCAGCCTGGCAATCATGGTGAAACTCTGTCTCTAGTAAAAAGATAAAAAGTAGCCAGGAATGGTGGCACATGCCTGTAATCCCAGCTATTTGGAGAATTGCTTGGAGAATCCCAGCTACAAGAGAATTGCTTGAACTCGGGAGGTGAAGGTTGTAGTGAGCCGAGATCGCGCCATTGCACTCCAAGAAAAACCTCAATGTATTTTCAACTCAATTTCCACTTAGGCAGACCCCCAAAACACCCATGGCTCCTTTACCACCTAATTTGAGGGGAGGTGGGGCAGAGAGAAAATTATAATGGAAAGAGACATCAGACTTAATGAATTGTAGTTACGATATCTTACGCTTGCATCTTTTATGCAGAACCACATGAACATACTGGCAGGGTGCCTCCCAGGGCCTTAGGAGGGCCCTGGACAAGTGAGCTTCATTACCTTTATGGTAAGCCTGCCTCCAGCTGTAGACTCCATAATTTCAGGGGCTGTAGAAGGTCTCTCTAGTATCCCTCTAAAATGCCTCCTTATCAAGTACAAGGGGGTCTATAATTACACTGTTAGGAATGTATTCCCTTGGTTACAGCATAGTGCCAATGCTAGCTCTCTTTTAAAATATGCTTTGGGCTGGGCGCCGTGGCTCAAGCCTGTAATCCCAGCACTTTGGGAGGCCAAGATGGGCGGATCACGAGGTCAGGAGATCAAGACCATCCTGGCTAGCACGGTGAAACCCTGTCTCTACTAAAAAATACAAAAAAAAAAACAAAAAACAAAAACAAAAACTAGCCGGGCGAGGTGGCAGGCGCCTGTAGTCCCAGCTACTCGGGAGGCTGAGGCAGGAGAATGGCGTACACCCGGAAGGCGGAGCTTGCAGTGAGCTGAGATCCGGCCACTGCACTCCAGCCTGGGCGACAGAGCGAGACTCCGTCTC
>NC_045434.1:95447782-95582907 GCF_002776525.5 Piliocolobus tephrosceles
AAGGGGAAACCCCGCCAAAAAAAAAAAAAAAAAAAAAAAAAAAAAAATGCTTTGGTAGGGGTATGAGAGGAGGCAGGATATGGAGTCCCTTACATTTTAGTATGAATGCATTCACCAGGGGAAGTTTAGAACTGTAGGAGAATTCTCATGGTTGTAGAATAAAGTATCAAGAAAGAGAGACAAAGGCAAACGTTCTTCGCTTCACATTTTGTGTGTAAAGTGGATGCGCTGTGTTCTACAGCCAAATTTGGGATTACAAGTGGCCTATGTGAGGAGATAGAGTGAAAGAGAACCCCTCTAGCATGCAGCATTATTTTTAGTCACTTTTCAATTATGAGCAATAATAGAAAATAATTATTAATAGTATTAATAGCAATTTCTCAACAAAATCACTTTGCTTGGTAAGTATTTTGGAGTTTATTGAGTGCTTTAAGCCACATGTTGGTGACTTAGTTCAGGCTGAATTGGAGAGACATAATTTTTCCAACTTCCTTTGACTTGCTTCCCCCGCTGCCCTCTGTCCCCCCTGCCCAACCTCAGCTTGTTAAGAGATCCTGACTCAGGGACCAGCCTAGCTGAACTCTCCCTACACCTACCCCATCCACCTTGGGAGATTTCCAGGCCACACTCTCCATGAGCTGAGCACTTGGTGATGTGTTTGTGAGAAGGAGAATCTCAGTCCACCTTGCTTCTCTCTCCATTTAGACTCTAAACAGAGGTAGTGGTAAAATCACCTGAGAAAATCCAGGAGCAGAGGAGTGGAGACTGAAGAGGAGAGCCCACGTTGAGGAGCGAGCGGCTGGCAGGTGAGTGTTTATCTCTCTCTGAGCTGACTCTGAGCTTTCTTTTCCCCATGTAAATGAAGCAAGGGAGGAGAAGGCCCCCAGAGTATAGACAGGGCCCAGGCTGCCTTTTTCATAGCAGCCATTCTCTGAAAAGCTTCTTCAAAAACTCCACTTTGATAATCCCAGTGCCTGAACAAGTCACATCGGAACTCTCTGTGAAGAGGCAGGCTCTCAGCCGGCTGTGTGCAGTGTCTTTGAGAAGAGAATACAAACCCTGGGATATTGGATAGAAATTAGGCTGTCGAACACACAGCCCAAAGTCTCCAGGAATAGAAGAAACATGGTGGAGTTTGACAAACTGGGTGAGCATCTTGTGGTCACATTCGCATACTGTGTGTCTTTGGGCAAGCTGCTTAGCCTCTCTCTGCCACAATTCCCCTATACAGAAGTGGGAATGATAATTCCTATCTCGTCGTTATGAAGATTGAAAATAGTGCCCATAGCGTGCTCAGCATAGTGCCAGACATGCTGGAGATGCTCAAGGAGGACTGGGTTGGCAGGAGGGACAGATATTTGGTTGAAAAAATGTGCCCTGAGCTTCCTCCACATAAGAGGTACTGAGCAAACCCTCAGGGAGGAACTAAGATGTGTGGGGGAAGGTTTTCCAAGTTTGAGGAGGAAGCAAGCTATGTAAATACGTGACTATAATAGTGAACAGGTGGCCCCCAGGAGTGGAGAGTCAGCGGCTTTGGAAAGAGAGAGCTAAAAGGCATGTCCTCATATCAGGCAGCTCAGGGAAAATGTTGTGTCTGGGTTGGGCCTCGAAGGAGCAGTTTTGACCGGAGATTATGGTAGAAAAATACATCATGTAAAGGGGAAAGCATGAGCAAAGAAGGAAGGGGGTAAAAACCTGAAGACTTTAGAGAAGAACTAATAGGTTGGAGATTAGGATCCCTGTGACATACGTGAAGAAAGCTGGAAGGTAACAAAGCTGTCCATGAAGCTAGAAGGTAAGTTAAGGCCAGAGAGTTTGTGTGCCTTGAATGTGCAGCTTAAATGTTCAGAATTCTCCAAAAAGCAAAGAGCCATTGCATGCTGTTGAGTACATATTTTGGAGAGACGGCTCCACTTTTCAGAGTAGCCAAGTACCCCCAGAGCAGGTGCCTGGCCCAGCCATCCTGTTTCATCAGAAGAACAAGGAATGTGGCCACCACTGAACAGGGAAATGAGGGATGGCAGGCAGGCAGGGAGAAGTACTAGTGAGTTACACCGTTATAAATACACTTTAGGGGCCGTGTGACTTGGTCATAAATCGCTGCACTGTGCTCAGGTGATGTCACCCAACGCTCGGCTGTATTTATAGCTTTGTTCACTGTTCCCTGGGATTTTTTTTCTTGGCACATTCGAGGTAATAAGTGTCTCCCCCACACACACTCATCCTGAACAACAGAAGATAAACTTTTATGCCACTTCTGCTTGTCTTCTCCCAGCTCCTTGGAAGGATGATTTCCTGGACTTATCAAGTGCCTGCTTAGTTGAGAATATTCTCCTGCAGTTCAATTGCTAGCCCCCAGGCTTTGTACTCTGAAATGGAGCTCAGCCTCCTCTCTACTCCAGGAAATCCTTTGTGGAACTCAGAATCAGAAATATCTCCCTTTTTGCCAGGCACTCTGGTAACAACTGTGAACAACAACAGTACAGGCTCTACCTGCACAGGGCTTATGATCTAGCATGGGAAACAGACACTGAATACTTAGTTAGAAGGGAGATGAATGTTACTAGTGGAAATAGAAGGTTCTTGAAGGCAATAACAAGGTGATCTAGCTGTCTGGAGGAATTAGAGAGGCTTCTATGGAGAAGCGGCATTTAGTGTGAGGTCTGAGGGATGAGTAGGACTTAGCTTAGGGGGCGAGGTTGGGGTAGAGCCCTGGGAGGAAAAGAACATTGCAGGTAAGGGAACCCTATGTGCCAAGACCCCAAACAATGAGAGAAATATGACCAGTCCCTAAAACTTAGTGAAGCCTGGTAGAGTTGGAGTATAAAGGATAAGAAGGGGAGTGGAGAGCAGTGTGGTTGGGAGGGAAGGCAAACGTACTCCAGGCAGGCTCTAGGAACCAACGGGAAGTTGCTGTATCTGAGCCTAAGGGCAATGAGAGCCCCAGTGAGTTTTAAAGAGGAGAGTAATGTGGTCAAATTTGAGCTTGAGAAAAATTATTAGGCTTGGGCTCATGCAGAAAGGCCTTGCTGGTGTTGAGGCAAGAGATAATACACATGGAGCAGGGTGGTGGCAATGAAGATGGAAGCAAATAGGCCACTACCTGGGAAAGCCAATCCACAGGACTTGGAGACTGTTTGAATGTGAATGGGGATGGAGAGAGTATGTACTCACAGATGTCTGGTCTGAGCAGTAGGATGGAGGTTGGTGTCGTTCTCGAAAGAGGACTGCTGAAGGAGTAGCCAGGGTTTGTTGTTGTTCTGTTTTGTTTTTTACTTGGGGGACAACATTTTCCTCTGAATTTGCTTTCCTCTGGATCTATTCCCAAATCCTAGACTAGGGCTTTGCATGAGGAGGACCTATGGATGCGGGAAGCACTGAGGCTCACGGCTAAGGGCTAGCAGAAAAGGGGAAAGTGCCAATACCTGGAAGAGAGGACTTGGTACCAGGTCCTGTTTGCTGGCTGTGTCTTGGGGGCTGGAATAGAAGCACTGGAGAGATATTAAACCAACATTCTCCATCTGTCCATTTAGGAAATGCCATTTGAGCCAGCAGCCAGACCCTGCCTGGCAGGTACCATGAGGCCTGTTCCCCGGCACAGAAGCCGGAAAGCCAGTGGAAGTCGAGAGGAGTTCCACTGTCCTGGAGCTTGGCTGTCGCAGGTAGGAAGGCACCAAGTCAGCTGAAAGGAGTGGGAGTCAGAAAATTGCTCCCCAACTCTGGACCTGGGGAAGAATCTTGGCTCTGGTTCCTTGAGAGGAAATGAGCCAAAAGTTTCCAGAAGTAGCTCTCAAACACAGAGAATTTACAGAATGCCCTATGGGCCCTGATGGAACCCACTAAAAGGCATCCCCAGGGAATATCTCATAACTCAATATTAGAGACAAATAATATTACAGTACCATGGGGGCATCAGAGTTAGCAGGAAACTGAGCCCAGAGAGGGGAGCCATCTAATCTAAAGCCACGCTCAGACTCTGACTAAAGATCCTGAATCTCCATTTCTAGGAAACTTTTCTTGATGCCTGCAAGCTGAGTTGAGTGACTCCTGTTTTGCACTAAAAAACACAGGCATTTTTCTATCTGCACTTCCCAACTCTGTTCTAATTATCTGTCTGTCTTTCCCACTAGACGACCAGGTTTTGGACAACAAGGGGGTGTGCTTCATTCCTTTATATCCCAAGTGCTTCTCCCAGTCCCTGGCATAGAGTGAGCTTTTCATACATGTTTGTGGGATGAATAGATGAATGAATGGGTGAATTCATTCACCCAATGGGACCCAATCACCCATTGGTTAATTAATCTCAACCAAAACCCTTAGCAAACCCCTACCAGGGGGTTATACGGGTTGGAGTGACATTGTTAAGAGTTGTGCTTTAAGTTAACAGGCTCTCTTATAGTTAGGGTTAAGTAAGCTTAGCCCTTGTATTTCCACTCATATGAACCTTATTTAATTTCACTCTTCAACTGCCATGATGTTCAGTGTCCTTAATAGAACGTCAGGCCATAATCCTAGCTGCAAACTCAATCTCATTTCTAGCTTGGATGAAAACATAAAACATAACCCTCTAAACCAGTTCTGATACTAAATGGATCCAACGAGTGGGTGGTTTTAGATCTTCAAGGAAGTACTGAGGAATGTTAAAGGCCAAGAAACTCTGGGCTTGGGGACAGAATCCAAGAAAACTAAAACCAAGAGCCAAAGGAAGATGAGAGACTTCTCCCTTTTCCTCAGTATCCCTTGCTTCCTGCTCACTCGATTCTCTGATTTCCAGACTCTTACAGAAGACTAGAGTCACATAATGGTCAGAGCCATTTAGGTATCAGGAGTGTCTTTGCTGATAAAAGCATTTGGAATGAGACTGGGGTACAGGGGTGGGAAAGATGGAGTTAGTGAGAAACATAGGTGAATCCTGGCCTGAGTGGCCTGGGTTCTAGTCCCAGGTCTACTGTGCCTTCCCTTGCGACCTTTGACAGACCATTTTGCCACCTCTAAGGGGAATGGACTTCATGCTGTCTCCAGTTGTGCAGCTTCCCATTTGAGTTATTAATTCATTATTACTGTCTCCATTTTTTCCAAAAAGTCTATTTCCCACTGCCCTCCCCCCCACACACATACCCACTCCCCATCTCAAGGCCTCTGCCTGAATTGCTGAACGCTGACACTCTTCTCCTTTTTTCTGAACAGGTCTCCTCAACCAGGCTACTCATTGGAAGCAGGGATTTTCCAATCCCCGTGATTCAGGCAATGAGATATTCATTAAACCTAATAAGAGATAACGGGTTCATTTAGTACAAATTGCCTTCCCCCCAACACTTCCCCTGCCATACTGGAGCTGGCATATGAATCAATGGAAAGGGAAGGGCTGAAAATGGGTGGTGTGGAATGGATCCCAGTCATTCGCAGGCAATGCCGACACACGGTAAATATATACACTGGGAGCCTATCTTTGCCAAGGTCATTCTTTCTAAGTCCCTGCCTCTGAGCAGCTTCAACCCATCTAAAACATTTCTCCCTAAATATTTCGGATACTTCTTAGTAGACAGTCCTTTATGGTGGCTAGCGTCTGGTCTTTCTTGTTCAATAGCAGCACTGCTTCCTATGTGTCCTCTGACACCCATGCCCCATCCATGGAGCCTGACCTCCTTCGTCCACCACCTTCCCCTTCTGTACGAGGCCTAAGATGGTCACTTAACCTCACTGCTGTCCCCGGTGCCTAGTCTCTGTTGTGCGTCTTACTGGCATCCTCATATCTTAATGTATCAGGGATCTGGGCCTCCTTGGAGTATCTTCTTTGCTCTGCACAGATGTCAGAGAGGGTGAACAACTATCATTTCAACCGCTGAGATCCCTGTTCCTTGGCAAGATACCAAGCATAGGTGGCAAAACTGAGATGAGGAAACGCCAGTCCCCAGGCCCAGAATTCTTCTTCACTTTTGTTACAGGACCAGATACTCTTTACAGAGAGGCCAGGCTCAGGGCCCCCTGGCCACTAAGGAGAGGTCTGGGGTACTTTGATGCTGTCTTTCCTCTTGCCCCACTCTCCCCTCACAGTGACTTTTTCCACTGCCATATGGCAGTCCCTTACCCCTGCCCTTTTTCTTGTACATCTCAAAAGCTGAGCATCTTAAGGAAAAGGAGCACAAGAGAAATAAACTGGTATGGCAGCAGGAAATCTTAAGGCTGAATATCTGGAAGGACTTATGCAGTTACCTGGGCTGTGAGATACAAAAGTGGAGAAGGGATGAAGAGCCCCCTTTGCTGGGAGGACTTTTGAAGAAGGGGTATATCTCTCACTGTCACTTCTCTGGGCTGTAGTCTGCAGCAGGGGAAGAGACAAGGTGACCTCTGGTGATCCCTTACCATTGGGACTCGAGGTTTCCTTTAGGGTCAGGATTATTTTCCAAGCTGAGAATAAGGATCTCACCCTTGCTCTCCTCTGTCTCTGGTAAGCAGCAGGGACACAATACTCCACCTCTCTAGGGGGAAAAAGGACAATTTATAGAATTGTTTTGCTGTTCTTAGCCCTCATTGAGACAAAGAATACATTTCTGTCTCTCAAGGTGGCTTCTCCTGCTGATGGTCATAAATTGCCTTCCTGCTCACTCCCTGACCTCTTGATCTTTGTGCTTTTGTGCTCAAAAATTATTAATATTTCTCTTAACTCCATATATAACCTTTGGCTGTTTCTCTCCTTTTTTCCAGGTGAAGTAGCATCCTTAGGGATTACTTCCTCCGCCTCCTCGCCTGCCTGCTTCTGTCGGGGGCAGGGCTCTGTGCATGAGGATGAAGACAAATCCACAGGAGGAAGATTCAAAAGATCTCTGTTTGGGAAAGCTCCAAAACCGAAAAATAATCACAGCTAGCATTTACTGAGCATATGCTGTATGCCTAGTATTGTTCTAAGGGCTGTATGGATATGAACTCAATCCTCACAACTACCTCATAACATAAGTACTATTATTATCCCTGTTTTCATATCAAAGAAACAAGAGCTAGAGAGGTTAGCCACATAAAATGTCTAAGGTCACAAAGAAAGGAAGGGGAAGAACCCTAGATTTGAATCCCTGTCTGGTTTCAAGGCCCATGTGCTTTGCTGTCAACTACTCTGCCAGGTACCTCTCTGATAGGGAAAGGCTTACCCAGATTTTGCTCTGCCCTCAGGGAGCTCCAGAATGGTGTGATATGCATATTCGTTGCCCCACGAGAATCCCCAAGTTTGATAGGGGGGCAGATATCCTGTCCTAGGAAGATATGTCCAGTCTGATGGAAAAGATACAAGCTTTATCTTTGGATCATCTGACTGATACTAGGGACTCAGTCCCAGCATGTCTACGGTTTGATGAGTTATGTTATTAGATTCTAAGAGACTCAGTTAATTTGACTAGACCAAATTGTGAGCATTAGTGTTAAAGAGATGAAGATGGAGCAAAGTTGGGGCAGCTTAATTGGGGTTGCCCCAGGAGGGGAGGGTGATACAAGATTGGCAATAAGCAGAAGAAATGCTAGTGGAGATAAGAGGGCAGGACACTTGTGTGGTGTGCAGGCTTGCTGAAGACAATGTCTGTCTGGGAAGCAGGCGTTTGCTTAGTTTAGCAGCTCTCTACTTTGGCTGTCTACTAGAATCACCTAGGGCTATGTCTAAAAATACTGATACTTGAACTTCACCCCAGAACAATTAATCTTTAGGGATGAGGGAATGGCACTGGTGTTTTTAAAAAGCCCTCAGGGCAGGGCACGGTGGCTCATGCCTGTAACCCCAGCACTTTGGGAGGCCGAGGCGGGTGGATCACTTGAGGTCAGGAGTTCGAAACCAGCCTGGCCAAGATGGCAAAACGCTGTCTCTACTAAAAATGCAAAAACTAGCCAGGCATGGTGGCACACACCTGTAATCTCAGCTACTTGGGAGGCTGAGGCAGGAGAATCTCTTGAACCCAGGAGGCGGAGGTTATAGTGAACTGAGATCATGCCATGGCACTCCAGCCCAGGTGACTGGAGTTAAAAAATACGAATAATAAAATTAAAGGCCTTCAGGAGATGCTATGCACAACTGGTGTTGAGGACCACTAGCTGTGGATGAGGTCTATGGGGTCTTAGGCTCTGAGATCTGGGATGCTGGATGACTTATGTGGAAGAGGTTCTAGAGATGTGAGTTTGCTATGGACTGAGCTGGTGAGGATTTGGAATTAAGGGAAAGGGGGAGAGAAAAGGGAAGCTAAAGTACCAGAGGAGAAAGGCCAGATTGTTGTTTTGTCTCTAAGTGAGCTAGAGAAACTTGGCTCCTCTGTTTCTAGGGTTTCGAGTTAAAATAAAAGGTCCACAAAAATCTAAAAGCTCTGATAACCCAGTCCCTTCTCATAAAAAGAATAGCTATCAAGACTGATATCAGACGTGGAGATTAGGCAGGAAGCACTGAGCTAAGAATATTCCCTTCCCTCAATTAAAGACTTTTTTTTTTTTTTTTTTTAATTAGTGCTCTCCTAGTCCAAGTGTGGTGGCTCACACCTGTAATTCCAGTACTTTGGGTGGCCAAGGCAGGTGAATCACTTGAGGTCAGCAGTTCAAGACCAGCCTGGTCAGTTCAAGACCAGCAGTTCAAGTCATTCTCGCCTTACCCTTCATGCACTATTATGCGGAGTGGAAAGGAGAAAAGGCTGTTTCACTAACATGTCCAGAGCTCCCTACCTCAGGGTCTTTGCTTTTGCTGCTACCATCTGCCTGCTGCATTCTTCCCTCAGACGCCTGAGCAGCTGAACCCTCAGTTCCTTCAGGTCTGTGCCCAAATGTGGCTTTAGCAGAACAGCTTTCTTTGACTACCTGTAAGAACAGTAATTCCTCCTTCTCTCCCTCTCCCTAATCGTTTATCTTGCTTTATTTGTCTCCCATAGCATTCACCATAACCTAGTGTATTTCATATTTTTTCTACTGCCTCTCACTTTCCTCTAGAATGGAACATTAATGAAGGACTTTGTTCTTTTTTTTTTTTTTTTCATTATTGTCTCCCCAAAGCCTAGAATGGTGACTGGAAAATATCAGTCTTGAACTGAAGAAATATCTGTGGAATGTATGATTAATGAATGAACAAATGAAAAGCCCTATGTGTCTGTGCGTTGGTGTCTGTGTACGTTTGGGATTGCAGTCCTATTTCTCTGGTCAAGGTATGGCTCTATTCTTAAACTGTGTTTGCCTGTGTTTTGGAACATATGAAGAATTCTCTAGGTCTGTGCATATGGGGCTTCCGCATATGAACTTGGGTTTTTCCTGTCTTTCTCTGTCCTCTGGTTTTGTGTAGATGTGATGTTAGGATCTGCGGAGGAAAGAGGAGCTGTGGCTGCTACACATCAACAGAGGGCACCAGAGAGCCACGCACCTACTTTCAGGGTCAGAAATTAAGAAATCTTGGCGGGGAGTGTTAGAGACCCAGGAGATCTGGGATCTGAGAGGAAAGAAGTGGAGACCTCTTTGGACCAACACATTATCGTAAAATTGTGCAATTCCTGCAACTTCTCTGTTCATTCCCAGGGTCCAGACCTCTAGGCGCCCCCAGCCACCCTGTGAGCAGAAGTATCTGGTCAGGGATGAGAGGAGGAGCTGGTTGCCAAACTGGGCCCTTAAGAAAGTGGAGATCCCTCCTGAATGCTCTCACGATTCTCAGGAATTCCCTCCCTTCCTAGTTCCTCCAAGTCCCTACCCCCAAAAGATCTCAAACTCCAGAGTGCTTAGAGATCCTCTGGTGGCTGTCTTCTCCTCTGGCTTGCATTCAGGGAGGTGAGACCAAGCCTTGGCCCTTCAAAGCCATCCAGTTGGCTACCTTCTCCTTCGGGATGGGTGGAAGGCTAAGATGAACAAAGGAAGGAGTCAACTGTGCCTCTTCCAGGCCGTTAAGTCCTCCAACGCCTAGCCGTGCTCGACCTTGACCGGGTGAAGCCAAGGCAGGTCAAAGAGGCAGCTCCCATTCACCAGCTCGGGCTTTTGTAGGTGGGGAGAGGCATGCATGCCCCTCCCCACTCCAAGCATTCACTAGTCAATTGAGAATTCTTAATTTGGGGAATCTAGGGGTTAGGCTTTGGGTGTGGAATTTAAAAAGAAAGGTCTTTATGTTTATTTAACTCCCTGCCCCCCACCCCACTCCTAGATACACACACGGAAACACACTCTCTCTCTCTCCGCCCCCCCATCACATCCTCTGAGCTAAAGGCTGATGTCCCTCAGCCCATGTTCCTCCTCCACTGCTTAGTTCCATAGCCTGCGACCAAGATTGAGTCTATGAATGGGAGGGGGTGGCGTGGCCAGGGGTCCTGCTGTGCCTGCCCCAGAACCCACGACGGTCACGTTTTTCACCCCCTTTTGCCTTTGCCCTCAATTCCTTTCTCTCTTTGCTCTCCTTCCATCTCAGTTCCAGCGAAGGGTGTGCATGTGTGCCCGCGCGTTGGTGGGGGCGGGGGGGCAGGGGGAGGGCTCGTGGAGGGAGGTGCCGTCGGAGGGAGAGTAGACGTCAGGCGGAGGGAGGGAGGGAGGCAGGGAGGCAGGGAGGGAGAGAGGGAAGGAAGAGAAGGGGAGAGAATGGGGGAGCAAAGACCGAAAGAGACCCAGAGAGATAAAGCTTGAGAGGAGAAATAATTAAAGGGGGAGGGCGACCAGGACGAGAAAAAGGACGGGGAGGAAAGAGAGATAAAGAGAATCGGAGGGCAGGGAAGTGAGTTTGTGCGCGTGAGTGTGCGCGCGCGCGTGTGTGTGCAGGGGCGGGCGCGGGCGGGCGCGGGCGGGCGGGGGGCGGGCTCCAGGGCTCCCCTCCTCCCCAGCCCGCTCCTCTGGCTCGCTCGCCAACTCCGGGCCCCAGCCGCGGGCGGGCGCACGGCGGGCGGACAGCATGCTGAGCCTCCTCGTCTGGATCCTCACTCTCTCCGATACTTTCTCCCAAGGTAAGGGCCCCCCGCCCGCGCCCGGACGCTCGGCTTCCCCCCGGGGCCAGGGCACTGCTCCCCCGCTAGGGGAGTGCTGGGGTGCCTGGCGGCCCGCGGCCAGTCCGGACGCCACGAGGCGGGGGCTCGGTCCGGGCTCAGAGCCCTGGGGGAGGGGGCGCGGAGTAACTGGGTCTGGGGAGAACGAGTTTGCCGTTGATTTGCCCAACTTGTTTCCTCTGGCTGCGCGGGAGAACCGAGCATTGGGGCCGCGAGGGCTGGAGGTCTCAGTGAAACGGGGAACCGAACGCTTTCCCTCGCAGCCCTACAGTCCCTCGTCCTCTGAGGCCGGGGTTCCGGACGCTTGAGTCCAGGCTAAGGGGAAGGCTGGAATTTCGAATTTCGGGCTAGGGGGTGAGCGAAAAGCTGAGTCCCACCTCCCGAAGATTCCCCCTAGTCCAGCCCAGCCCCTCGGGGGTCTGAGTCTGAACCACGACTCCAGACTGCCTGGGGCTGCCCCCTCTAGAGGAAGGGAGGGGTGTCTCCGCGCCTCTAGTGAGGATTTGGAACCCCTGCCCGCGGAGGCTCTGGGTGGACAGTGGAGTTCCAAATACAGCTTCAGCCCCGCTTGATACAGTGGGGGGAACTCACGGGGGCGGGGGCGGAGGCGGTGGGGGGAGGGGGCTGACACTCTACTTGGGCTCAGGAAAGTGTTGCTGTCTGGGGCTTATTTGGAACTGACAGGGGAGAGGCTGGGAGATGAGGGAGGTGGTTGAGAGAGATGAGGATGTCAGTGTATCCTGGGCAGGGCTGGGGTTGGGGGAGGGAAGAGGACTGAGGGAACCAAGGGTCCCGACCGTAGCAGGAACTGGGGTCTGTGGGAGTTGGTTCTTGCCTCCCAGATCTGACTCTAAGGAAGACTGAATCCTGTTGAACTCCTTCCCTCCCCAAAAATGGAGCTGACACACAGAAATTGACACACAAACACGGTAAAACATTCACAGACACTGAGACAGACTACTCACCTACTGAGACATCCCCACAAACATCCTCCACACTGAGACAGACACATATACACAAAGACACTGAGACATCTGAGGAAGACAGATTCCTCCCCCAGATCGGCACACATTCACGCATTCATCCACCCGAATATTACAAGTATACACAGTACATGTATGCAGGCGTTTACAAGGACAGGACACACGCTCGCACAGAAACCAACCCTCTAGCAAACAAAGAAACTTGAACAGACATTCATATGGGCAGACACCTATGGAGATGTACGGACTGCAGATGGAGGATGTGGTTTCTTTTAGGGGGTGTCTGGGAATGGATCTGGGTAGAACAGCCTCAGGCATTATTGCCTTGCTCTGTGTTCCCTTCCTGCGTTTGTAGGTGGGGTGCTATGCTGGACCTTCCCTCTCCTTGCCAGGTCTCTTCCCAGCTCTGAAGGCAAAGCCTGGCTGAGTTGGTGGGGGCAGGTCTTGATTCATCTCTCCCCACAGGGCACCCATGCCCGCCCCCCCAGCACACACTATGATATAGGAAGGGCACACATCTGTGGTGTGAGCCAAGAGTGGGAAGTGGTGCTAAGGGAAAGGAGGAGGCCTGGCCCTGGGGTTGGCAGGCCAGGCCAGCCACTTGGCAGAAAGTTGGGAAGATGACTTAAGTTGACTTTGTTCAGCCAGGCTGTTGGTGTCCGGGAGGAAGGGGGTGGGCCATGGTGGTGGTGGAGGGGGGTCATGTTGGTGGTGGAGGGGGCCCCTGGGTCAGTATTGGTCTATGTTGGGGGCAAGCTTATGCCTGCCCCTTTCTTACAGCCCTTACGTGTCAGCAACGTGGATACAAATGAGTGTTAAGGAACAAAAGCAGCAGTTAGCAAACAGGAGAGACATGTGGATTGAATTGGGGACAGAAAGAAGTGTGTGTTGTGTGCCTTTCTCTCTTTGGAAAGGAGCGAGTGGCTAGGGAATGCTGAGCTCCCACTTCTCAGCTCCAACAGGGGTGAAAGAAGGACCTGGTGAAAGTATCTGGGGTAGGGGGAGAGGATACCAGAGAAAAGAAAGAGAGAGACTAGACAGGAGGAGAGGGGAAATCACTAGTGAGTGTTGGGGGAAGCTTGGCAAGGGACTGGGGAGGAGGCAGAGAGGGAAGGAGAAGGGGTCTGGGGAGACTGGGACACACGTGGGGGTGGAGTGCTTGGCAGGACCCCCTTTCCTTAGCCTCCATCCTCAGAAAGGAGTTCTAGGTCAGGGACTGGGGCAGTGAGAGAAGAAACGAAGGGGGGCACTACAGGGGGGGGGGGGGGGGGGGGGGGGGAAGGGGGGGGGGGGGAGTAGGTGTCAGCAGGAAGCCATAGAATTGAGGGGAGCAGAGAGGAGAGGGGAAGGGGAGATACAGCCTAGGCTGAGAAATAAAAATCGCATTTTAAAGAATTTCAATGGGCTTCATCAATCTTCATTTTTCACTAAATAATTTTCTGTATCTTATCTAAATGAAAACCATTATCCTTCCCCCCGTTTCCATCATGCGCCGGCTCCACAGACTGATTGCGCCGAAAATTGAAATATTTATTCATTTTCTGGGAGATTTTCTCGCTCCCTAGTCTCGGGGAGGAGAAATTGAAAAAGAAAGATTATAGCTAATCAGAGCAATGTGGGATGACAGGCCGGCTCGGGGCGGGAGCTGCCTCCAGAGGGGGGATGGATGTGGGGGCAGGAGAAAAATGAGCCCATCCAGCCCCCAGAGCTCCCCCTGGAATTCCTGCCACAGCTTTTGAGGGGAGTAAAGGGTAGAGGGAAGAGGCCCGAGGGCCTCCTAAATTCCCAGGATTCAACTCCCTGAGTACAGCTGAATCCTGGCAGAGAACAGCAGGTCTGGAGAGTAGCTGGACTCCCCCCTCCCGGTGCTACACATAGACACATATACACACTTCAGATGTTCCATTTCTGCCCAGAGCAGGGCACTGAGGTTGGGGAAGAGTCAGGGGAGACATGGCAGAAACCAGGACACTGGATTCCTCTCCTTGACCTTGACTGGACTCCACTTTCTGCCATCTACTTACTTAGACCCAAAGGGAGGGTGTGAATCAAGTGCTAAGCATGTGGTAAGTGCCCCTTAAATATCTGATCAATTGATTGATTTGATGAGTATGCTGCAGTGCTGGAAAGAGGCAGCATTCAATGGCGATTAAATCACAGACTCGCATCCAGCTCCCACCTCCACAATTTGGTAGTCGTAAGCTTGAACAAGTCATGTACCTTCTCTGTGCCTCAGCATGCTCTTCCAGAAGTGAGGATAGAAGTAATACCTCATAGGGTTGTGGTGGCACTTGAATATGTTAATCCACGTAAAGTACAGGGAACTGTGTCTGGCACAGTGAGAAGTGCTCAGTAAATGCTTGCTATCTTGTCTTTGAGGTGAGACATAGATAGATAGGCAACTGAATTGTCTGCGCTTCCTTTTCTTCTCCCTATGATTCTTTGTGTTGTGTTTGTGTGTGTGTGTGTGTGTGTGTGTGTGTGTGTGTGTTTTCTAGCCCCAGCTGCCCAGATTCTTGGTCCTGGGCTTCAGTAAGCGCTTTCTTTGTATCTCTCATGGAAAGAACTGTGTTGTGGCAGACCCAGAAGGGGAAACTGACCCCTTCCTTGGAGATCTCAGAAAAGATCTGGGGAAGGGATTTGAGGAGAGAGAGCAAAAGTGGAGGAGGATAGCATTTGAGTGAGAAGGAACCGGAGCTCTTGTGTGAAATGAGGAGGGACACTAGCCCCGAGGTGGCAGCATTTCAGAGTCTGGAAACAATATGGATCATTTATTGAACCCTGTGTTAACTATTTCTTATGCATTATCTAATTTAATCTATTCTACAGCCCACTGAGATTGGCTTTGTAAATTATCCCCATTCCACACATGAGAAACTGAGATTTATTTATTTATTTTTAGATAGGGTCTTGCTCTGCCACCCAGGCTAGGGTGCAGTGGTGTGATTATGGCTCACTGCAACCTCTTCCTAGGCTCAAGCTATCCTCCTGCCTCAGCCGCCTAAGTAGCTAGGACCATACACACCTGGCTAATATTTTTTTTCTTTTGGAGAGATGGGTCTCGCTAGGTTGCACAAGCTAGTCTGAAACTCCAGGGCTCAAGCGCTCCTTCCACCTCGACCTCCCAAAGTGCTGGGATTATAGGTGTGAGCCACTGTACCTGGCCAAGAAACTGAGGTTTAGATACATTAAGTATATTATTGGTAGTTGTAGGAACCAGCTGATGCCACAGCCTGCACCCTTCTCCTTTGCCAGATCCTATATGCCAGCAGAGACTGATGCTGGGCTGGGACAGGGATTTTCCTGGTCCATAGCAGAATGAGAACTAGGAAGAAAAGGGAGTGAGTTTTTCATAAAGGTAAACTCATTCAAATTTGAAAAAACAATCCTTTATTCTGAGATTCTGCCCTACATTTTTTGATGTTAAATTGTTTTTCTTTGATGATATGATAAATCTAGTAAATGACTTTTTTCAAGGGCTTGGCGAATAAAAAGGTTTGTTTCTAATATTAAACACAGCCTTACAGGTCCATGAACTACAAATTTGCAAATTACTCTTGTTCCATGCAAGGCTGACTCCTGGAGAGGCCCAGAGCCATACAGCGACAAGAGAAGCACTGAGAAGGGGTCTAGGGGATAATCCTGAGGCCAGGATCTCCCCAAGTGTCAGCTTCCAAATTTGGTCCTGGTAGGCTGCTAGGATTGGAGGCTAGGGTCTTAGATGGCTTGTTCTAACCCCCCTGGGGAGGTTGTCAACCCTCCTTCTTAGCCTGTGCCCTGGGGAACTGCCTGGCCTAGGGTGGTGAAAAGCGATTGTAGGAGGTCAACTCCATACCAAAGCATCAAAATTACCTTTTATTGAATTCCTACAGTGTGCTTTTCAGGTTAATGTTGCTCCCATTTTACAGTTAAAGAAACCACAGTTGAGAGTTTAAGTAACTTGCTTAAGGGCATACCCGAGGTGTTAGATCCCAGATTCAACCCCTCTTTTGTCTCCCTACTAAGGGCCATGGGCGCCTTCAACCTGCCCAGAAGAGCCACACCCTGCCTCTCTTAGTGTTAAGGCAGCTGCGGAAGGACAGGAGGGAAGCCTAGGCCTTTTTTCCTCTCCTAGTGCCTCACTCAGCTCAGCCCCCTTCCCTAGTTCTCAGCCCAGAAATTCCAAGGCCACATCTATCTCCCTGCCTTGCTTTGATGATCATTTGTGAAGCAAAACTTAGATGTCGGGACACATGTTTCAATCAGTGGGGCTGGGACCAGTAAATAATGCCCCTTGTCAGAAGGAGGTTTGGAAAGCCTCAATCCTTTTCCTCCTGCCTTTAGAGTCTTTTATCTTTGTACCTGTGTATGGTGCTTGTCAATTTTAGCAACTTTTTACATGTACCATTTGATAGAGAGATACAGTCATCCTATGATGTAGGCAGGGTAGTTGTTTCTCCATTTAATAGATGAGAAAGCAGAGACCTAGAGAAGTTAAAGAAATTGCAAAGGGGTGGCAGTTGGTATGGAGGGAAGAGATGGGGAGAAATTCCTTAATCTCCCCAATTTCTGAGAGATGTTTCCATCTGAGGCTAGAGACATTTCTCTTCATATGTCCAGAGATGAGAAAGCTGTGCCCCTTCCCAACCTACCAGTTCCTGTCTGGTTTCTTCCCAGGGCCTCTGGATCAGTTTACTTGGCAATCTCCTGGAGCGTGCCTTGACCTGGAAAAGGATGGGGATGTGGGGGTGGGTTGTCAGCAGTAGAGGAGAAAGAGGCTGTCATGTCCTTGATCCTCAAATGTGAAACCAGGGAGCAGGAAGAGGCAATTTCAGAAATCAGGAAAAATAACTGGGCTCTGTCAGAGTGGGGAAGAAAGCTGTTCACTTTTGTGAAGGGCAATTTTGTATTTTGCATATATTAGTAACTAATTTAATACTGACAATAATTGTTGAAGTTAGGTGTTATCCCCATTTTACAGATGAACAAACAGGGATCCAAAGAAGTTAAGCAGATTGTCCAAGATGATCCAGCTAGTAAGTGACACAGCCAGAACTAGAACCCAAGCAGGGAAGTTGGGGTGGGGGCTGATGATAACTCCTAGAAGGAAGACGGCACATCTACCTATTCTGCATTACTGCTGCATGCAAGGTGTGGATGCAGTCTCACTGCATGCGTATGCATATATATTCACACATGTCTTCATAGTGCAGCTATATATGCAACCACTTCTTATCCCCATCCCCATACACATCTGGACAGATATCTCTCATCTGTACCGCAGCCCTTTCAGTCACCAGGGCACTAGTGTGCAACAATAGTACATTTTTGTGGGTCATTTTTCTTCTAGCCATAGCAGCCCTCTTGTGTCTTTAAAGGCATTACTTTTTGCCTTGCCTTGCATGCTCTGCATCCTCTCTGATAGATGCACAAACTGTGAGATTATGAAAGTTGAGAAAGAAGCTTGGGGTTCCTCATTCTGTAACACTGGTCCCTCTCCATTCTGTAGCTCCAGCTCTTATATCTTCCCACATCTGACTGTCAGACAATGCGAACCTGATTAAGTTCTTGGAGCATCCAGGATAAAAGCTGCTCTAGCTCCCAGACACCACTGAAGATGACACTTTTCTTTCTTCTTTCTATCCCACTTACTCTCCCTCTGTCAGCTGACTCCACGCTCCCAGCTTGTCCTTCCCTCCATGTTTAATTTATTCAGCCACTTTTATTAACCTCTGTTGTCTCCAGGGATTGCAGTCCTCATCCCTCTCTGCCCTCCTTGAGTCCATTTAACAAAATAGGGATCGTATTGAAAAAATGAGCCTTGCAGCCAGCCAACCTTCTCAAGATTAAGGGTCTTAAATCCAGGAGTAGAAATCTCCAGAACTCTCTAGCAAATTCCATTAGTTTCCCAGGAGAGAGTGCTGCCGCTTTATTCCTTTTGTGGTCTGGCTCTGGAAGGTGATGAGAGACTCACCCAGAATGCTGTGGGTCTTGGGTTTTGAGGCAGGGAAGGGATAACAGGAACCCGAGTGTCTGGAGGTATACACTGTGCCCAGCAGGTTTATCCCAGGAGGCTGTCCCCTCCTAGGCCCACTTCAGAATCAACTAGGCCGTTGGATGCCTTTTATCTCTGCTCCTTCTTTCCTTCTGAGGCAGTCTGAGGAATATATCCTAACTGAAAGATGTGTGGAAAGAGGAAGGACTTTTGTTCCTTCATTCAGCGGAAGAGAATTGTGTGCTTACTGTGTGCCGGGCTCCAGTGTTGCAAAGTGAATAATGTACTAGATCTCTGCCCTTGAAGGTCTCACTTTGTGATTTCAGTGCAAATTACCTAATCTCAGTAGGCCTCAGTTTTCTCTTTCTCCAAGTGGGGAGAACTATTATTTTTTCAATCATAAGCTGTACATTATTATATGCAAAACATACTGGTAGACATTATGTGGACCAAAAAATACGACAGCAGGTGGTCCTTCCCTTTTAAGAAACTAAGATATACATACATGAAGACTGCTGGTGGTGCAAGGTGTGGAGTCATTGGTGCCGCGATAGCAGTGTGCAGGTCAGATCTGGAGAGTCCAGAGAAGGGAGTTTGCTGTGGACTGAAGTGAGCAGGAAGGCTCCATGGAGGAAGTGGGGCCCAAGGATGGACAGGACACGCATGTGGCAGGAAGAGAGAGAGCCTTACCAGACGGGCCAGATTTCCTGAACCAAGATGTTGTTGCTAGGGTGTGTGGGGGACACTAAGGCCGTTTGGACTGAGGATTTGGGTTGGTTTGGGAGAAGTAGATGAGATGATCCAGAACGGTAGAATGGGGACAGACTGGAGGAGGCCTGGAAAAGCCAGGCTAAAGGCTTCTTACAAAGAATGCCCTGTAAGAACTAGAGAGCCATGGATTTCTGTTTTTTAAGCAGACAAAGGGTGTGTTAAAAACAGGTATAATCCCCATCTCATTTCTCACCAAAGTCTCCCCTCCTCTTAAACACTTCCTCTACTGGAGATGCTATAGAAATTTGTAACCCCTCCAATTAAAAACATGAAAAAAAAAAAAAAAAAAAAAACAAAAAGAAAACCAAGGTTTGGCCAGGCAGAAGTGAGCAGAAAACCTTAGAAAAACACCACTTCTGCCTTGGGAAGTCTCAGATCTGTGACTTGAGCTAGAGAGACTTTGGAAGGATGAGGAAATCTTTTTCTCTGAGAATCCTTCAGTATAAGATAAAGATGCCTGGAGGCAGAGTTCAATGGCAATAAATGCGAGGAAACCTCTGCAGTCTAACTCTGAGGCCAGGCTCTTTGTTACCTGTCCCCGCCAAGCTTGGGCCATATCTACACTGCCCAGAGTCAAGGGGAGCCATCTGGTTCCATCAGAGGGCCCATCCTGGTTTAGTCCCTTCAGGGTCAATTCTGGGCCATTTCCACTGGCCTGCGGCCTTAGATACATGTGCATTTAGGAGCTGAGTCTAAAGATTCTTAAAACCTCTGCTAGGAAGTGAGCTCTGGTTTTTCAAATGGAGTCCTTTGAAGAGGGTCCCACCAGGGGGGTGGGCCCATGTGTTCAACTTACAAGCATTGTTTTTTTAAATGGCTGTGCTGGGCCTAGGCCTGGGAATGAAAAGGTAGGTAAGACTTAGTCCCTGTTCTTGAGGCACTCTCAGTATGGTGTGGGAGATGGATGTATAAACACATATTGACAATTTTATAAGATAAAGGTTGTGAGAGAGGTATGTGAAAAATGCTGAAGCCTAACTGTCCAGTGAGGGGGAGCGGAGCAGGGAGGGAGCAGGGGCGGGGAGGGGCCACAGATGTGAGGCTCAGGGGCTGCGGGGCCTCTGGAATGCGGTGCCACGAGATATCCAGGCTCTGGACAATCCTCGATTGTACCCTCTGCTCCTTGTACCCCCTGCTCCGGATGGAAGGAGCCGAGGAATCCGAAGGAGTGAACCCTGGTCCCTCCCAAGGATTATGATTTCCAGGAACAAAGGCAGTTTATATAAAGCACACTTCCCCCAAATCGAATCTCCCAACCTCTTGTGTCCAGTTCCGTACTCTCCACCCCCCACTCCCACCCAATAGAGCTGATTTCTAAATTAACTTTGTCCTTGTAATCAGCTTAGCTGAGTTTTTTTATTATTACTATTTTTCCTCCTCCTTCCTGAATTCTCCCAGGAACAGCCCGGGGCCCTGCTCGCTCCATTACCCAGCGTTGTCAAGCCATGAGGTGCTTTTAACTGCTTCTTCCCATTCGATTCGCTTAACTGGGAGGTTATTAAAAGGAAAGGAGCAGAGATGGGCAGGCAGGGCAGAGGAAGAGAGAACACAGTAGAGAGAGAAGGCATTTCAAAGGAGCAGAAACCCAAGGCTAGGCAGGCTGGCAGAATGAAGCCTCTGAGAGAAGCTGAGGTTTTCATCTTGACTCCCGAGTCATCCAGAAGGACATTTCATGGAGACATTGGGACTCCTGGGTTTTAATCCAAAACCTTGAGGAACTGACTTGCTCCTCTTTGTCTCAGTCCTCCCCACTACTGCCCACTCTCCCTGGAAATCTACCAACTTGACACTGTGGGATGGGACAGGGGACTCCCAGAGATCCCACACTCCCCTTGATGCCTGACCCTCCCACACACACACTCGTGGCTGGCTGTGCTGCCAGCGCCAGAACCCTCCAGCACTCACCCCCAGGGCAGCTACTTTGTGGTTGATGTTGGATCCCAGACTGACATGCCTATCACACAGCACACATCTGGGAAGTCTCCCTTCACCAGGCAGTGGGCGAAGTGAGAATGCAAGCTCATTTTAATGTCAGTTTGAGCCAAATATAATTAGAAAGGAAAATCTCTGACTTTGCAAAAAAAAAAAAAAAAAAAAAATCGAATGCATTTCAAAGCCAAGTTGAAATGACTTCTGGATTATCTGCACCGCTGCCGCTCTCCATTTATGCAGAAAATCGAGAGGGGAGCCTATAAAACCTGTGCCTAAGGGATTTAGTTTGTGCACGTTGCCTTCAGTTTCATGCCAGGGTCATGTTTTACGACTGGCCTCTTTCAACACAACCTTGTTCCTGGAATTGGGAAGCACCTAGAGTGACCTCCTCACCAGGGAGCCTGTGGCAGAGTCAACCTCTTTCCCAGAGGGGCTGCTCCTGTGTGATCATGACCAAGTCACTTACTTGGAGCCTCAGTTTTCTCATCTATAAAATGCAAATGACTACATTTGTCTTCTAGGGTTGTTGTGAGGATTGAATGAGAGAATCTATATTAAGGAACAGTACCTGGAATACAACAGGTACTCAATAAATTATAGTTGTTACTAATATTGTACAGTCCTTGCTTTTTACAGTTCGGTCCAAGGCAGATCTTGAGAAAACAGACAATAGAAATGAGAGATGAACAAAGAATAGGCCAAATACAGATCAGACTGTTAACTGGGCCAAGGAGGGTGACCAGTGATGTAGGTAATTCCTGAGCTCTGTTCTCTAGGGTTCAGTGCAGTGGGAACTTTGGGAGGCAGCACAGCGTAATGGAAAGCACTCTGGTTTAGAATTAGGTCTGTGTCTTAGATCTGGAAACTGAATGCCCTTTTGCCCTTTGCGAGTCTCAGTTTCCTTAACTGTAAAACAGAGTGATAGCACCCACTTTCCTCTTTTGTAAGCCCTGGAAAAGCACTCTCAGGACAGTGTACAGTAAGCTTAACCATCATTTTAAACCCTGTCTTTCAGCCAGGCACGGTGGCTCACACGTGTAATCCCAGCACTTTCGGAGGTCGAGACAGGCGGATCACTTTACGTCGGGTGTTTGAGACCAGCCTTGCCAACATGGTGAAACCCCGTCTCTATTAAAAACACAAAAATTAGCCAGGCTACTTTTTGAGCCTGTAGTCCCAGCTACTCTGGAGGCTGAGGTGGGAGGATCACTTGAACCCAGGAGGCAGAGGTTGCAGTGAGTGGAGATGGCATCACTGCACTCCAGCCTGGGCCACAGAGCAAGACTCTGTCTCAAAAATAAATAAATTAAATTTTTAAAAAACCCTTTCTTTCCAGGTTTCAACCCAGTATGTTAGAAAAGTGATTCTCAAACTTTAACATGCTTACAAAACATCTGAGGATGTTGTTAAGATGCAGATTCTGACTCACAAAGTCTGGGGTCAGATGGAAGTTCTGTATTTGTACCAAGCTCTCGGGTGATGCTGATGCTGCTTGTCCTAGGACCACACCTTGAGGTGTCAGGGGATGCTTTCCTTAGAGAAATAGATCTTCAATGTTCTAATGAGAAACACAAGAAAATAGAATTCATTTAACTGAATTCACTCTTCAGCCCGCTTAGTTGTATAACAGCCCTGATGGATCATTGATTCGGCAGCATTGATATGCTTGTTTTCAGGAAGCAGCTGGTGGGACAAGAGAGTGCACAGAGCTTGCCAGCACGCCCATCCTTAGCCCCAAGATTGACCTATCCAAGCTCCTCCCTGCCACCTCACAAGCTGCATGCCATCCCACCCCACCCTGCCAAGTCTTCACTCAGGCTGCCAGCTGCAGAGTTGAAAAGCAACCTGCTAGTGTGCTGGTGGAAACTCATCCATACTGGAGCCAGTCATTTCCACTTTTTTTTTTAAAGGAAAAAAATCCTCATAATTCATCTCTCAATGGAGATGTGGGGGAAGGCATTTGGACAGAGCTTCTGGTCTGGGTCTTGACCCTGTGGGCTTTGGCTTAAAAACTGGGTCATGAGCAAGTTGTGTGATTTGGGAAGGAAGGTAGGTCATAGACTTAATTGGGTGCATAATTTCGGGGAGCAGTGGGGAACTGTCTCTGCAGCATCTCACACTCACATAGACCTCGTAATTATTCAGCCCACCCGAAGAGCAAACTCACTCTCTCCCGTGTGCAGAACCCCAGGCTGTAGAGGGAGATCCACAGGCCAGAGGAGAGAGACTGCCTGCCTTCAGGGTTCCCCTGGTTCTGTGAGAGAAGCCTGGTCCTTATACATAGTGAATCCTGTCCACAGGGGGAAACAGGAACTCCCATTAATTTTTCTTCACCTTCTCCTCTCCCCCAGAAAATCAACACACATTTAGCTATCTGCAAGTGTGAATGAGAACACAGGCAAAGTACGGATGGGGGTAAGATCAATAGATTGGGCTTCTTGGAACGCGGAACCTGCGGTGAGAAATGAAAGTGGAGTGATGATTCCTTAAGAACCTCAAAATGGACTCTCAAAATGCCTCTCTTTAGGTAGGACTAATTTGAACCAACCTAGAGACATCAACGCTTGTCCTTTTTCTGAAGAGAAAGGAATTTCATTAGTACTCTCTGCTCACTCCCTTTCATTTCAAATACTCCCCGGCAAGCAGGAAGTTCTTCTTTGTGTCTAATCTGAATCTTTCCTGCTCCTGCATGGAAACTGCCTAATTAGGTATTGTAACTGAATACGTCTCCAGTCTTCTGTATGTTTGGGTAAATAACATTTTCTCCAACAGGTTTATTTTCTCATACTTCAAGGCAAAGCTCCTTATAATAGAGAAGCAAGCCCAGAGAAGTCATAGGCGAGACTGCCTCCTGGGCCCCACGTGAGCCCAAGAAGTTGAGCTCGTTAGGGGTCAGATTTGCTTTCCAGTAAACCACCAAAGCTGTCCTCCCACAGTATCCCCAGCCAGGGCCAGGAGAACGGTGTTCACAAGAACCTGGCTTAGTCACCGTGCCCTTCCCTGTCTAATGTCCCCTTCTCAGCCGCTCAGAGCAGCTGGGGGCTAGATGACTTTGGTGTCCTTCCCATCATTTCTAGCCCATGACCTGAGGGCCCCTCCTCCTCTCTCCATGGGAGCCAGGCAGAGAGCAGTGCTGGCATCTGCTGCTGAAACCAGCATGTAGGAAAGTGGGCATGGGGGTGATGACAGAGGTAGGCCTGCCCCACAGCCAGGGCCAGTTTTAGCTTTGGACCAGGAATGTTTTCCTCTTGGAATCACTCAGAGGTGTCCTTAGCCCTGCCTTGCCAGCGTGGATCCCAAGAGAAAGCAGTGTAAGCAGAGAGAGGAGGGGATGGGGTCTGTGGGATGGGGTGCCTGCCTTTGGGGATCTCCTAGTCTGATAAAGGAGTGTGGGCGTTTTCCTGGGATACTGGACCATGTAAGTGCAAACTCAACCGTAAAGTTGAACTTGAGGCAGGAGACTTGGTTTCTGTCACCAGCTAGCTAATTATAATGGGGGAACATGGGTTCCCATCTTCCCCAGTGTATAAACACCTATACAGATCATTTAACTAAGGGAAGATTTTGGACCCTGTTGTGCATCTGCACAGAAGAGGATAGAAATGACACTGGAGCTGGGTCATCAGTGAGGGAAGTTGCCTCAGAAGGGGTGGAGGGAAGGGAACCAGGGCCCAGGTGGAAGGAGGATACCCGGTGGAGCCCATGAGAGAAGTGAAGACTATTGTTATAGGCGGGCTCCTAGAAAGGGGTGGGGGTGGGGCCAGAAGGAGGTCCCCAGCGAGGGCTATGTGGGCTGGAGGGTCTGGAGACTGAGAGCTGCGGTATGGCTTTGTCAAATGTGGTCCCTGCTGCATTCACGCTGGCCAGGTGACATGCTTTCCACACGCACAGAGCCCCCCTCGCAACCCCTGGCACCTCAGGAGAGGACTGGGGTGGAATGTAAGTCCTCTGAAGAAGAAGAGCTCATGTGTCTGGAGGGAGAGTGCAGCATGGGCAGCCTGTCCTGGAGTTAAACTAGGCTCCAGCTTGGAGCCTGCCTGTGAGCAGCCTGGGTTTGCTTGAGGGTAGTGCACCCTTCAAGGGTAGGAGGCTAGGACAGCCATGGCCCGGAGTCCTGGAAGTGCAGCTGGCCCTGCGGCTGGCGATCCACCAGCAGCCTCCGTGCCCTGGCTTCTCTCTGCCCCCCAGCCAGATGCTCCCCGCTCCTGCTGTCCTTCCCTGTCTGTTGGTCTGTCACTCGGCAGGAGTGAAGTGCGCCCTGCTCCTGAAGCATTTGGAGCTTGATAATTTGTGGATTATAGCTAACTCTCGATAAAGATTCCCCTAATTGCTTGGCTCACCTCAGGTTCTATCATCAAAGCAAAGCCGGGAGGCCCCCCTCTCGCCCTCCTTTTCTTTTTATTATCTCTTAATTAATCATTCTGGCTTTCACACTTAGCAGATAATTACAGTCTCCTGGGCACGCAGCTCATTTTCATAACCTCCTGCTCCAAGCCGGCAGCTAGGGGGGTGGGGAGGAAGAGGGAGAGAAGGGGAGAGTGGGAAGAGACATGTTGGAGGAATGGGGGGGCCAGTGAGAAGAAAGGGACACTTGGTATGGTGAGGCAGCATGGGAGACAGGACCCCTGGGCTGCCCAGCAGGCTCCAGGGAGCTCTGCCAGAAGGCAGGAGGCTGTGCCCCCTGGGGAAGCCTCACCTGGTCCACAATGCTGGCTGCTGGCACAAGCTTTATCCCCTGAGCTCCCCCGACCTGCCCTAGGGGTACAGTAGGAGGTGTGTATAGGTTGGTGGCCAGAAAGCTTAGTGGAGAGCAGGAGATGGTCCCCAGTGAAGTTCAGTCAACTGTGTGCTGGAAAGTCGAGAATCGCTGTGATGGGGAAAGGAAGGGCAGGGCCACCATCACAACAGGACCCGGACCCTGGCCTGGGAACTTTTCTGTTTTGGGGGAGCAGGACACCTATCCGGAGGCCTGAGCCTGTGGAAATGACCAGGGAATGATCACTCAGTAGTATGGTCAGACGAAGAGGGAAAGGGCTCACCTTTACTCAGCACCATGTGGGAGCTGCGCCAAGTGCTTCCCAATGTGCTCATCATGCCCGATGCAGAGACGAAGAAAACCGTGGCTCGGGGAGAGCCAGTCATCTGTTTGAGTCACAGCAAATTAAATCCAGGTCTGTCTGGTTAGTTGTAAAGGTCATGTTCATACCACCCAATGGCCCTGTCTCCATGGGGTCACAGCACAGGACAGGATGTAATGGAAAAAGGGAGGGAGGGGACACCATTCCTGCTGGGCCCTCCCCTCTGGACCCAGTAGACGGTCAGTTCTGCTGTCACCTCGGGGCTTTCCCTGGGCTTTCATCCCAGAGATCAACAGAAAGGACACCTGTCCAGATGATGAATCGAGAGGCCCACGAGACAGAAACCTTCGCCCGTGAGTTGGACATAGAGTTGGAACGGGGGACCCTAATCTCTAGTGTGTCTCGTGTCTATCCCTCATTCCTGTTCCTCAGCAGTTCTTTGTGGCCTGAGCTTCTTCAGGTCCCCGAGAAGCGAATGGGGGACATGGAAAAGTCCTTCTTTCCCTGGACATATTGAATTTTCTTTCATGACCCTAGTCCAGTGTGCCTGGTTTTTAGAATTAAATGAGTTGGATCCTACTTCTTTGCCATTAACTAGCAGTGAGACCCTGGAATATAAACTTCGAGTCTTAATTTCTTCATCGGTAAATGGGAATCTTGAAAAGACTGGGGACAGTATATGCAAAACAGAGCCTCTGACCCATGATAGGTGCTTCACAAATGGTGGCTGTTGTTACTGCTGCCATTATTATTACCACCATACATGAAAGCACCTTGCTTAGTAGAGAGCACATAAAGCAAGTTAGTTTCTTAAAAAGTTGGTGAGGGAGGGAGGGTCCTTTTGTTCTACTTCCTTGAAAAAGGAGGGAGGGCACACAATATCTGCCTTGTGCTGCTTCAGGGGTGTGCTATTGAGAAAAGTCATGACAGACTATGCTGGTATAATTCTTCTTTCCACAAATAAATTGCCTGCTCAAGCTGGGGCTGCCTCTGGCTGAAAGCTCACTGGCACCCAGCTCCAAGCAAGGTTGATCTTGCCTCTGCCGCCTGCCAGACCTCAGATTGCCTATCTCAAGCCTGTGTGCCAAAGGGTTAAACATATGGAGTTAAACATAAAAGGGTTAAACATATCACATGGCTTGCAACTCCTGACTCAGCTTCTGGTTTCCTGGGCATTACAATGGGAACATCTATATTCAGGAGGCAGTATGGAAAGAGCACTGGATTGCAGGTCTAGATGTGGATTTTAGCCCCAGGTGTGCCTCTACTAGAGAGACCTGACTCAGTGACCTGGGCCTGTTTTCTTATCATAAAATGAGAAGGTTAATTTCCAGGATTCTTTCTGGCTGCACAGTTTTCCAACTCTTTGCCATCCAGTGGGACTTCATGAAAAGGACTGGCTCTTCCCAAGTGAGGCCCTGGATCTCTCTGATTTGGTTTGTGAGCCAAGGCCAGAGGTACTGATTTCAGAGGGCCAGAGCAGGGATATCCCAGGAGCAGCATTTGCTCAGGAACCAGGGTGGAAGCAAACATTTCATGCATCTTCAGATCTAGTCTGAACTTGCGGTTAGGAGAGCAGCAGTCCCCACCACAAACACACACACACCACACACAGCCCTGAGAATGTCACACACACACCCCACACAGCCCTGAGAATGTCTCTCTCTCACACACACACACACACACACACACACCACACACAGCCCTGAGAATGTTACACACACACACACACACACCACACAGCCCTGAGAACGTCACACACACACACACACCACAACCCTGAGAATGTTACACACACACACACACACACACACCCCACACACAGCCCTGAGAGTGTCGCATACACACACACACACACACCACAGCCCTGAGAATGTCACACACACACAGCCCTGATAATGACACACACACACACACACACACACACACACACACACAGTCCTGAGAATGTCCCAGCCTGCCCTGGAAGGTGGGGACCTGGACCAAGGGTGTGGGTGCTTGTGTATGCATGTCGATAAGAGTTTCTCCCTGAAGAAACATGCTCTGGCTTTGCCCTGAACTTTAGCTTTGGTCTATGAAAAGGTTTTGCAGAATCTTGTGGGAACATAAACATTCGGCAGATTTCTTTCCCTGAAAGCTATTTCTTCTCTTTTTGTGGGAACTTTTGCCAGCAAGATCAAGGGCCCTCCACCCTTCCCTCCCCCCTCCCTTTTGCCTGAGACACCCAACCCCCTTTCTCCTCCTCTCCAAAATGAAAACAAAGTTAACTGGTCTGTACTGGGAATCATTTCAGAGCAAACTGGGCCAGAAGAAAGGAGTAAAGCAAACAGATAGCTCTCCCAAGAGGAGAAATTATAAGAAGGGAAGGGAGGAGAGAGAGAGAGAATATAAGCCAATGGCATCAGTGGTGAAAAGTGAATTCCAGACATTTAAAATTCTTTTGGTTTTAATCATCTCAGAGGCTGACCAGAGCTGAGCTGGGGGGAAGGGAAAAAATGAAAACCAGGGCCCTCTACTCGGAGCGGGCTGGAATCTCAGACTGCCTGCAAGGACCCACAGTCTTCCTATGCAAGCTGCTCCCTCTTCTCAGCCCAGGCCCTCATGACCTCCCATGTCTGACCTCAGAAGGTTTACCTCCTCCAGAGAGCCCATCCTGACTAACCCTCTCTTTTTATCTCACTTTACACTCGGTTTTCAAGCACTGACCTTTCCGTTTTCCAACCGGATTGCAAGTTCCCCAAGGCACTGGATTATGTTTTGTTAAAAGCAAAACTAACAGATGACAAACCAAAGCCTCTCTCCTAATTATGCCTCGCTCCCCTGCGTGAGGGTTGGACCCTCTGAGAAGCCCCAAGACCTCTTCCTTATCTGTAAAATGGGCTGAAGAGCTGAGCCCAGCCTTGAAGAGACTCCAGAAGGAACCCAGAGCTGGGAGGAGCCTGGCGGCTGGTGCCTTCTCTGTGCTGTGCTCTATTGGCCACTTCAGGCTGCCCTGTGGGAGGGATTGGAGGCATTTCGCTGAGGCGTAGGGGAAGTAGAGGGTCTTATTGTCCCCTTTCTCAGGGGTAGGGCGGGTTGGCAGTGGGTGAAGCTCCTGGACACAGGTGGCTGGGAGATGGGATGAGGGATTCCAGGTTCTTTCCTTCCCTGGGCCACGTTGGGTTTTGAGGTGAAGGAGGGAACCAGGAAATCTTGCCAGCTGTGCAGGGGTGATCAGTGGGAGTTCCTGAGGGCAGCAGCGGGGAAAGGAGCCTGGAGGAGAAGCAGGAGGCCAGGCAGTGGCCACAAGGACATAGCCACACACAGAAACTTCCTTTCCCTGGACTGGGTCCCCTCTGTGCTCAGCATCTTTCTTCCTTCTGAGCTCCCTGCCCCAGCTCTTCCCCCTCAATGTTGAGCTCTCAGTTTCTTTGTCCACCTGGAGGCAGCTCTCTTCATTCTCATGACTAGCAGCTGTTTCTCCCACTTTCCCCCTCCCGCTTTCCCTCAAACTTTGATTCCTGGGCCTTTGGACTTCGGTCTGGTTTTTATAGTGTATCTCCCACCTCCTGCTTCCCTTCCCCAATAAGATTAAAAATTGTAGAGCTTGAGAGTAGATTAGAGTTGACCTTAGAATGGGAGTCAGGTGACCTGGATTTTAATCTCAACTCGTCTTCTTGGACTGCTTTCTCTTGGGCAAGACATGTGCTTTTTTTGGGCCTCGGTTTCTTCAGTAGTAAAATGAGGAGCTCCGTAAATGATGCCCGAGGCCTCAAAAGTGCTTTTCAGCTTCTGGAAAGAAAGAGCAAGATCTGGAGTTCAGACTGCTCAGATTCAAGGACCTGTCATCTCCTACCCATGTGACCTTGTGTAAGTCACTTCACCTCTTTGTAGGAGAACAGCGGCATCTGCTTCATGGAGTGATGATAAAGACTGCATTAAATAACCTGCATAGAATGTGTGGCTTGGTACCCGAGACGCTGTAATCCAGTGGTATAAATTAGCTCTTACTATTTTAATCCTGACCTTTTTCTGGTGTGCTGTAATAAAGAGTCCTGGATTTGTAATCAGGGACCTGAATTCACATTCCATCTTCCTTTCCAATTTTCTGTGTGACCTTGTGCAAGTCTGTTTCCTTAACACTTTATAACATGGAATTCATAAGTCCTGTTTTGCCCCTCGCTGGAAGTTGTGGATATAAGCTAATGTAAAGTCTATAGGGGCAAGGGCCTTCTTTGCCTCAGCCTCCCATTACCCTCCTAGTGCATGGGCACTCAGGAAATGTGAGATCAAGGATAATTAGTGTAAAATACCAATCTGTGAACAAAGAAACTGAGGCCCAGAATGGGGAAATGCCTTGCTTAAGCTGGACACAGCTAACCCTTTGTTGTGGGGACTGTCCTGTACATTGGAGGATGTTAAGCTGCATTCCTAGCCTCTACCTACTGGAAGCCACTAGCACTCCAGTCTCCAGGTGTGACAATTTAAAATGCCTTCAGACGTTTCCAGATGTCACCTGGGAAGTCACATTGCCCCAAGTGAGAACCATTGAGCTAACCAGAGGAAACGCTAGAACTGGAAATGGAGTCTTCTGACTCCCCTTCCATAGCTTTTTCTGAAATGCCAAACTGTTGTCCATTTCTCCCTTTATCTCATACCCCATACAGTTAAGAGAGAGAGGTTTATGTTGTTGAGGATGAAGTATTGTATTTTGTCCTCTAGCCCATTTCAGAGGTAATTAATTTCCACATAAGCTACCACTGACCTGTCCGTCCAGGGTTGGGGCTAAGGAAGGAGAGGCAGGTGGCAAAGAGAGTCACCTGGGCAGTCCACTAAGCAGAGCAGACGGAGGACCTGACTTCCCTTAGAAGCATCTCATGTTTGTGTTGAGGATTGCTGCACGATCTACCACATCTCTACCCCAAGCAGATAAAAGCAGACTCCTTGTTATGCCAGACAGAACTGTTTTGGGTTTCAGGTGCCTACAGCTCCCTGTTTCTTCTCACCTTGCATAGCCCCCCATGCCCCACAGTAGCTCTGAGAGGACCTAGGGCATCTTAGAGTACAGTTTGAAAATTACGGACTTATTCAACCCTTGAGTGTTACAAACGAAAACCAAGACTCAGAGGGTAAGTGACTCACTGCCCCACAGCAGTGAGTGACCAGAGCCGCAAGTTCCACCTTAGTCCCCTGCCCTTGCTCTGCAACCAACACACACTCCTCCCGCCAACTAGAAAACTGCCACTTCATCTAGGCTGTCTCCACAGACCTCCCTGCCTCCCCTACCATTCCCCACTGCACAGATCAAAAAGTCCTTTCTGAGGTGGGGTTGGGGATGGTGACTTAAGGAGCTTACTGACCATTAATTGCTGGAGGAAGGTGGTGGTCCCTGGAGGATTTTAGGTGACACTGCTCCTGGGACTGTCAGTAGATCCCCCACCTTCCCCAGAGATGCCCTTGCTTTTCAACCTCTGCCCCCATCCCTCCTAAGGGGCCTATTCTTGCTGTCATGGCAACCAGGGGATTAAGACCAGCTTGGAAGCCCAAAGATATGGGAGAGGGCTTAGTAAGAAGGCAGGTGGAAGGAGGAAATGAGAGAACGAGGTGATGATAAAAAAAAAAAAAAAAAAAAAACAGAGCTAGGTGGGGGAAGTGGAGGGCAATGAGGAAGGTAGAGGGAAGCGGTAGATGAGAGAGACCTCACTAGAGTAAGAGAGAAAAAGGAGGGAGGAGGGGGAGGGAAGAGAGAGAGAGAGAGAGAGAGAAACCTCAACTTTTATTTAAAATCAGAGAGCAGTTGTAAGCCTGGAGTTGTTGCCATGGCAACAGCAAAGAAAGAAGATAGAGAGCTTGTGAAGCCGTGAAAACCCAATAGGGGTAAATGTTTAAAGCCAGGAACAAAAACCATTCAGATTAATTAAGTAACCGGCCGCAGGTTCCATACTCCTGCCCATTGTCCGGGACTCGGCCTGAGATCCTAGCCTCCTTCCCATCTTGCCTTCTTCTCCCACCCTTCCCCTCACTCATAAGCATTTCAAACAGCAGCCAGGGAACACCCGACGACCCTCCCTGTAATCTTCTTTCCTTTAGCGAGGGACTGACCTTCTTACTCCGGTCCCAGCTCCTCAGACCGACACTGGGCGAGCTTTCTCTCCTTCACTATTAAGAGAAATACACTCTTTTTGGGGGGTGGAGGGGGAAGGAAGTTTTAGTCAGATAAATGGAAGAACTTCTTGACGCTGCGTTACTAAATGGATAACCAAGATGTGGACTTTTCTTTCCTTCCTTGGATGTGACAGGCAAGGCCCACCTCTGTGTTAACTGCGGCCCTCCAGGTCTCTGAATTGCTGGAATTCTTGGGGTCCTCCTCAGAAGGGGAGGTGCGTTCTCCTCCCGGTGCTTTACGGGGGCTATTTAACTGTGTTTAATGCTACCACTAATTCCTCTTTGAATGCTTCTTAGGATTTTTCCAGCAGGCTTAATCTTCCCAAGCCTCAGGATGACCACAAGCTAAGCTGATATTTTAGGGGTTAGGTGTACTCTGAAGAAATTTTTAGTACCAAAGTACTCTTTTCTTTTTTAAATGAGTTTCATAAAGTCACCTTACGCCTACCCCAGACATCACAACAGCTGGCTGGCCCTTCACCCCATCTCCTTAGGGAAATAATCTTTTGAGTCCTGCCATACCTTCAGTGTCTCCTAAGAAACTGTGAATATCAGAGAGAGCTGTGATGTCCTTTTCTTCCTCTCATCTCTGATGCAATTCTGAACTGGGGGCCAAAATAGCTAAGTAGGAAGAGTCCTGTTTTGCACCTGCAGCACTCCCACACTCCTGCCCTCTGTTATCACCTACCTCCAGTCCCTTCCTGCAGATACTCACAATTTTATCCTCAGACTAAGCCAGACCATTGGAGAGTTGAGAACCAAGATGGAATGGTTTTGGCCCCTTGAAGAATTGCTTTTACTGAACTGAGCATTTGGTGCTGTGCCACCAGCCCTCACTGAAGAATGCTTTAAGGAACAGTCCTGTGAGACTCCTTATTGCATTTATGGTAGGAATGTTGTCCAGGACATGGTTCAACACATCACAGTGTCCTTTTATGAGGGTCCATGGTAGAAAGTTCCAGAGCTACTTTACCTAAGCCTCTGGTTCATTTTTATTTTATGGGTACTGTAAATTGTATCGTGAATTTCGAACTTCTCCTCTTTGCACTGACTGCTAGGAAGCTCAGGACTAAACCTTGTAGTTCATCTCTGATGAGGCATTTAGGATCTTATGGCATACATTTAGTATATTAGTTTTACTCCAGCCTCAATTTATTTCTCCTGTTTTTAGTCTCTTTCCCTGCTTCCCTAATCACCACCATCCCTATCCCAGTGTTAGTTTCTTCTCTTATTTTTAATATCATTGACCGAATCTACGTACACTGCTTCAGATTTTCTATGAAACAAGTAAACTAATTGAGTTAAGATCTATAAAACATAGAGCATAGTGCCTGACAAATGTTAAGAAAGCAGGCTGGGCGTGGTGGCTCCCGCCTATAATCCCAGCACTTTGGGAGGCTGAGGCAGGTGGATCACAAGGTCGGGAGTTTGAGACCAGCCTGGCCAACATGTTGAAACCCCATCTCTACTAAAAACACAAAAATTAGCCAGGCGTGGTGGTGTGCGCGTGTAGTCCCAGCTGTTCGGGAGGTCGGGGCAGAAGAATTGCTTGAACCCAGGGCACGGAGGTTGCAGTGAGCCGAAATTGCGCCACTGTGCTCCAGCCTGGGCGACAGAGCTAGGCTCCATCTCAAAAAAAAAAAAAAAAAAAAAAAGAAAGAAAGAGAAAAAAGAATAAGAGAAAAGAAAGCAAAGAAAATGTCAACTACTATTTTAAGTAAACAAATAATACAAATTGTTTCTAATCTTTATTTTAGAGATGTTGTAAATATGGACCAGAGACCACAGAAAGCTAGCCAGATCAAAGGCGGCCAGTTAAAGGCAGTAAATGTAGTTAACTCCCAGTTGACCCAATAGAAGGAAGAAACACCCAGCCACTGATTTTTTTAAATCTTTTCTTTTTAATTTTGGGATGCATCATGGTGATAATAATGATGATAAATAATCAGATTTGCCTTGCTTATTAGAGTTGACTTGGTCTGCTATTTAAATGAGTTTCTAATTCCCTGCTCACATCAGACTGACAACCGAAACCTTCTGGGTGGCAAAGGGAATCAGCCTGCCTGGGATTAAGATTTTTCCATGGATAATCTCCAGAGTGAGGAAGCTACGTGTGAGTAATTGAGAGCTGACAGCATTTCGTTGGATCAGTTTTGCCTAGTCAGACAGGGAGAGAACTAAGCCTTGGAAAGACAATAGGGTAAGACAAGAGGAGGTTGGCAGAGTGTGACTTCTATCTATTTCTCAGCCTTGCTTGCACAGCCTGCCCTAGCTCAGGTGAGGCTGGCCCTGCATTTTTTGTCTCTTATTTGCTCATTTCCAACCAACCTTTCATTTGGTCCAAGGGTAAAAAGAAAATGAAAAAAATTGCCATGACATCTCAGTTTTGTTCAACCCCACGTTCATGGTGCATTTACTGTATGTTAGGCACTGTTAGGTGCTCTGGATGTGTCAAGTCCCTGCAAGCTCCCTTTCCCGCGGAGGGCAGGTTCCGTTGGAGACACTGCTCAGTGCACGCACAGCCCAGGAAATGGGCATCTCCTGGGCAAGTGCTCCTCATTTTCCTCCTTTCCTGCTTCCTCCTGCGTTTCTCAAGGGCCCTCTTCCTCTCACTCTTCTTTGTCATTCCCTCAAGGTCTTTCCAGCTCTTCTTTGTTTTCTCTCCTACCCTCTTTGCCTCTCCCTCCTTTTTAAGATCCTTCTTTTCCTTTTACATTTTCAAGGCCTCTTTTTTTTTTTTCCTATTACAATAAATTTTTTGCCAAGTGCTGTGGCTCACGCCTTTAATCCCAGCACTTTGGGAAGCTGAGGAGGGTGGATCACCTGAGGGCAGGAGTTCAAGACCAGTCTGGCCAATATGGGTGAAACCCTGTCTCTATTAAAAATAATACAAATTAGCCAGGCATGGTGGTGGCGCCTGTAATCCCAGCTACTTGGGAGGCTGAGGCAGGAGAATCGCTTGAACCCGGAAGGAGGAGGTTCCAGTGAGCCGAGACTGCGCTGCTGCACTCCAGACTGGGTGACAGAGTGAGACTCCATCTCAAAAAAGCAAAAATAATAAAAAATAAATTCCTGAGAAAGAAAATAGTTTCTTTTTCTAATATATTTTTCTGTTTTTTTTTTTAACCTCTTTCCTAATTACTTACAAGGAAAAAAAAGAAGGCAGCCCTCTCTCTCAATCTCTTAGTTCTTTTGCTTAGAAGACAAAAGATCCTTCAGAATTAGAGAGGAAGAGGGGAAAAGAAAAAAAAAAAAAAAGATTCCAGTTAAAAATCTTAAAAATCTTCATCAGGGTCAAAAACCTGACAGAAAAGCTTTGTTTGAAGGGAATGTGAAAGGGGAGGAGGAGGGAACTGGCAACCAGCAACTCTCAACCTCAAAAGGCAAATATCTTGAGAGTTGAAGGAAATCTGGAGATAGTGAACACTCCCATTGAAGTAGTGGAATAGCTTTGATTTCCTTTTTAGCCAGAGAGTCTTGTCCTTTTGAGGCTGGTGGAATATGCTGAGAGGAAGAATTGGTGGGGGGTGGGAAGCATGGGGAAGCAGGAAACTGCCATTTTAATTTCACCCTGGGTCAGAATGGTCAGGAGTTAGGATGACTGCAAAGAAGCTGCAGGCCTGAAGCCTCAGGCCTTGGTGTGCCGGCATCTAGGGTCCCAGCCTAATATTTCCCAGAAAGGGAACCAAGCAGAGAGTAGGCAGAGTCAGGGTGCAGGGGAAGGGCCATGGGAACTGATGTAGAGAGCTGGTGATGGTGAAGCTGGTGAAGCCCCGGGAGAGACCTGAGGGAAGGTAGTAGGCAGCTGGCAGCATGGCCATGGAGCCAGGAGACATCAGAGTGTGAGATGGTGCCAACCTGGGAATGCAGTGTGGCGTGTAGGGAAGCAAGGTTCTAACTGGTCAGCTGCTCTAGGACTGTGAGCAGAAAAGACTCAGAGATGTCCCTTGATTGGAGGAAGGGTGAAAGCAAAAAGTAGCATGGAGTGTTATTGAAAGGGTGTCAAGAATGGGACTGCTAGAATGAGGAAGCAAACATAAAGCTGGACACCCAGACAAGGAGGAACCCTGGAAAAAGAGGGGAAGGGGAAAGAGGAGGCCTCCTTCCCTGGAGGCCATCTGATGAGGGTCGATGGGCCAGTTTGAGAACGATTTGTGGCAAGCGTTTAAATCCCAGGCTGCTTTTTGCCCCAGCACCTGGTATCCAGCCATCGATTGATGTGCTATGAGAGAAGATGAACCAATTTTATTATTAGCCTGAACAAAACATAATTAGGAGGAGAAATTTGCTTCTGCTGTTGTGGTTGCTGCAGCAAAGAAGTTACATAAGGTTCATTTGGATGACCTGGGAACACCTTCCCTACTTCCCTATTCCTGTTCCCGTTTCTCTGGTTTGAACCAAGTAAATTGAGGCCCAGAGCCTCCACTCTGCCTTCTAGAAGTTCCCAAGACAGACATGCGCTCCAGGAGCAGATCCAAGACCCTCAGCCTATCGCAGACACAGAACAAGGGCAAAAATCGAATAAGTCAATGTATTGTCATGATGAACATGTGGATAAAGAGGAGAAAAGGGAGAACGGACAAGAGAGAGGAGCAGACTGGAGAAGGAATAAAGAGCTGAGGCATAGCTCGACTCCTGTGATGTTAGAGGAAGGGAAGATGGAAAAAAAAGGCACTGAATTATTCTCAGACAATTTCAGAAGGACGAGATGGATTCTGAAAAGAATTAACTCTGTTATGTCCTGTACTAGTATCATTACTACACTCTAAGATGGGCAAATGAAAGGATTTGGAGCATTTTGGCAGACACTCTTTGAGTGATTGACAGGGGGAGGTAGGAGGGCATGACTGTTGGGGTGACTATATGGGGGTCACACTTGGGCTGAATGTTAAGGCCACAGACACATCCCAGGCTGAGCTCCACACTGGACCCCCTAGACTGTGGCTTTCACTCAGGGCACTTAACTTGGGTGGAGGGAGGCAGGAGTGGAAACTCCAGGCCTAATTGCTAGGTCTCTCTCAGCTCTTCCAGGGAGCACGGGGCAGGAAATTCCTCAAATTCCAGGCTTGTAGGATCATTGCTGAGCTTAACCGCAGAGCAAGAGAAAGAGGCAGGAGAGGCAGAGAACTGCCTTCTCTCCATCTTTTTTTCCCTTGCAATTTTAAAGCTGCACCAAATCAGAAGGGTTTGGAGGGGCTGATGGCTACGAGAGAGGCCCCAAACATAACACCCCCCACCCTGGTAAAGAAAGTCCCAGGTCTGGGAATCCCAGAGAAATTAGCCCTGAATTGAGTAAGTTTGAAGTCAAAAATAGACTGCTGTGGCCCGGGATAAGCTTTTTTCCCAGGGTGAATTTTTTTTTTGTTCTTCAGAATAGCCAGTGGAAAGGAACTTGGTTTAGGAGAACCTGAGCAAGAACTGTCTTGCTGAAATAAATGATGGTTGTGCAGGGAGCACATTGGAAGGGGTCTTAGGGTGGACAGGATTTCCTTTTGCTCTAAGGGTGAAACCAGTCAGGTCTCCCTTTCTGAGCTCTCCTCCCAGGGCACCTGGTCAGGATATCCCAGTCATCACCTCTGGGAAGATGATGTTCCCTGGACAGCCCGTACATTTTCTCACCTCCATACCTAGCTAACACTGCCGCATCAGTCCCAACAACCCCACTTCCTATCCTTTACTCTCTGAGGTCTGGATTTGCCTTCAAGATGCACCTTCCCGGAGCTTGCAGTGAGCTGAGATCGCGCCACTGCACTCCAGCCTGGGCGACAGAGCGAGACTCCATCTCAAAAAAAAAAAAAAAAAGATGCACCTCCCATGCCACTTTCTTACGGTAGTCTTCTCAACTCCCCAAAGAATGAACTATTCTTTTTAGGGGGCTTCCAAAGCAAATTGCTTTGAAATTCCAGAAGATCATACATTCTGTTTTAATCATAATGGGTTGTTAAGCTCCTGCACTAGACCATAATGCTACTTGTGGATAGGGACTATGACTTGTTTATATCTGTAACATTCATCTCTTGCCTCTTTTCCCCAGCATAGAACAGAATGACAGAATGACTGCCACACAGTAAATCAAAAAAAAAAAAAAAAAAAAAGCTGTTGAGTGAATATCCAAGTTATTTGAATGTGGATTATCCACTTGGTAGATCCCTATAATTAATGTTGAACTCAAAGTCTAGTTTCTCTTCCAGCTCAGCTCCTGGTACTATCACTTAATATGTGCTCAGAGAATGCAAACAGTTTTTAAATATTACCTTCAGTACGACATAATTAGGAGCTGCTAAAAATTCATTATCATGCTTTGCAAAGCCAAAAAGAAATGACTTTTGTATTACCCACTCCACTGCCCTTCCTCAATGGTGTGGATAACTGAGACATAAACATTTTCATCATAATTGATGATGGGACCACCTTAAAGGGCAGTTGGATTTATTGGGTGCCAGGAGGAAGAAGCAGTGGCCCACATCCTCTGTAATTCTTTCTTCTCCAGTTGCTAAGCTCCTTGGATTTGCACAGAGCACTTAGAGTTGATGGTCCCACCCTCAGCAGCAACCTAAAAATGGCCAATGTGGGCTGGCATCGCGGAAGTAGCTCCACCAAAACCTCAAAAATTCACAGTAAAAAATGCCATATCCTAGGGCTCTTAAATTTTTTTCTTGGTGGAATTATAAAATCCTTTTGGTTGTTCTTCAGACCTATTTGTCCCTCTTTTGTTAACAGGATTGTTTTCTGGTAACCCGGAGAGATTCTGTCAATGCACTACATTGCAGTTTCTCCACCAAAAACGCAGAACTCAGCTGGCTGCATGATGCCAGAATGACTCCCTGCTTTGGCTAATTCAGTTAGCTTGTGAAAGTATCATGGTATTATGGAAGGAGCCCTGTTCGAGGCGTTACCGTCAGCTTAGTTTCATTCCCAATTCTGTTACTAATGAGCTGTGTGACTCTGAACAGGTTGCTTAACCTCTATGAGCTTTGGTAATCATAATCCCTAACATGTAGAAGTTGGGCTAGGTAAAAACAGAGGCTCTTTTTTAGCTATAACTCTTTGTGTAAGTCTGTAATTGAGGTTAAGAAGAAATGTGCATATACATGACTTTTGACTGAATACTATTTACTTTCTATAACAGGTTACAGGATATATATAAAATCATGTTTTCAGCCTTCCTCCCTTTCCTGGGGAAGACAGAATAGACCCTAGAGGTTCTGTGGGTGTGGCAGCTGTGGTGGGCTTTACAAAAGGGGTTTTTTTGGTCCCTTCTGTTCACTTGTAAGGTTTCAAAGAAAATTGTGCCTATACTTATCAGGATAAATGTAAGCAACTGCAGAGAAATGTCATGCAACCTGAGGTGTTAAGTACTGAAGGGACAGGAAATAATACTGGGTGTGGTTATGGATAGCGCTAGTTTGGCCAGGCTTCCTTAAAGAGGTAAATCTGGAGCAGGGCTCAGCAGGAGGAGACATGGCATGGATTGCAAGGGGAGAAAGAAATCCACTCTAGGTGTGTGGGTGGGTGCAGTTAGGGTGGGGCTGTGTGGGTAGTTATTAAATCCCTATGCACCTGGATTTTTAGTAGGCAGCTATTTTGGGTTCTGGAGAAGTGGGTCAACATAATGAAGTTTGAGAGGCTGCATTCTGATTTCTGGGCACATAAAAGTGGGGAAGGCATGAAGCAAGGAGGATACTGAAGGGCCATTATCATCCAAATGAGACCAGTGGTATGTAAAGGATAAGATCATTATAAACATCCCGAGAAAGAGAGTCTCAGAATTATTTCTATTTGAGCATTTTAACTTGTGCTAAACACCTACTATGTTATGGGATGTCTGTTCTGGAAAGGACCTTAGCGGTGATCTGTTCTATGAATTATGAAACTGAAGATCAGAGAAGGGATGCAAACTGCCCAGTGCCACCCAGAGGATTCTGACAAAGGCAGGTCTAGAAGCCCTGATTCCTGACTCCCACTCTACTGTTCTTTCTGCTACAGCTAAAAAACACCCATATTCTTTGACTTCACTTTCCCCATTGAATTTACATCTAGTGCCAAAGGGGCACCACTGGGTACATCCAGGACCCCTACTATAGATGTGCTTCCCACTATGGTTAAAAGTTAGGACTTGTCCCAGATCCTTTGCCAGCTGCCAAAATCCAGGCCCTGAGATTTAAACTCCCCAAACAGCCTCCACAACAGATTGCATAATAACTTAATCGGAAGGGCGGGAGAGAGGGTCCAAGTGTTCAGGCAAGCACCGCTCTGCCAGCTCCTCTCCACATCCGCATCTGTGGGCCTTCTGCTAAAGTGCCAGGGCCCTAGCCTGCTTCCAGCCTCTTCCTCCCGCACACCCGCACACTCTTACCTGTGTATACTCAGTGTGGGTGCAAATGAAGAGCGATCTGGGGTTAGGTCCAGGAGCAACCAGAGTGACCACCCTGGATGATGTGAGGGTCCACGGGTGTCTTCTGAAGTTCCTTTTGGAGCTGTATGTGGCCGCTGTTCTCCACAGGTTTTGCCTGCAGCCATGAAGCAGGCCAAACAAATGCAAAGGTCATGGCCTGGAAGGTTATGCCTTTTTCTTCAGGCCTTGGAAAGTGTAAAAAGTGCAAGTTGTGTCCCCTAGATATCATTCCAGGCCCCATTTTCCTTTGGGAGTGGTGGGGAGTGGCAGGAGAGAGCCGGCCCCCAGTGGACTGGGCCATGCCTTATCATTCTTATCTACAAAAAACCTCCCTCACCCTCTTATTGATGGTGAGGGCTCTGTAGTTTTAGACAGTCAATAGTATGTTTTCATTTCAGTTAGTTTCAATTCAGCAAGCATTTATTGAGTGCCAGGCACGGTTCAGTCTGAGGAAACAGAGATGAATACAATATGGTTACTTGCCTTCCAGTTAAGTAAATTTTCACTTAAGAACAATAATATCAGTCTCAAATATAGCAAAGAGACAGACTACAAGGGAAAGTATTTTGGAGGAGAGAATAAGAGGCATAATTACAGGAATCCCCACACCAGACAGGACCATCAATTCTCCATTCTCTGTTTAAAAGGCAGCTGGGTACCATGGAAAGAGCCCAAGCAGGGGGATCAGGAGACTTGTGTGTCTTCTACCAGCCTTGCCATTAACATCCTAGGTGCACTGGGCAAATCATTTTACTGCTCTAACATTCAGTGTCCTAACTCTAAATTGAGACAGGATTAAATAATTTCTTAGATCTCTTCCAGCTTTCAGATGGAGTCAATCCAGGACAGCTTCCTGAAAGAAATACAATTTCAGGAACTGTTTGGAACGTGGAAAGAAAACATTAAGTTAGTGTGCTGTGAAAGGTGTCCTGTTGTCAAACATCTTGGGGAAATGGATATAGGAATGTGCGGTAGTGGGAAGGGATGGAAGATACACAGGGTTTGTTTGTTTGTTTGTTTGTTTTCTTTTGACGAAATCTCACTCTGTCACCCAGGCTGGAGTGCAGTGGCATGATGTCAGCTAACCACAATCTCTGCCTCCCGGGTTCAAGTGATTCTCCTGTCTCAGCCTTCCGAGTAGCTGGGATTACAGGTGCATGCCACTGTACCCGGCTAATTTTTTGTATTTTGGGAAGACACGGGATTTCACCATGTTGGCCAGGCTAGTCTTGAACTCCTGACCTCAGGTAATCCGCCTGCCTGGGCCTCCCAAAGTGCTAGGATTACAGGCATGAGCCACTGCGCCCGGCCTGGTGTTTGTTTGCTTGTTTGTTTTTGAGACAGAGTCTTGTTCTCTCAGGCTGGAGTGCAGTGGTGTGATCTCTGCTCACTGCAACCTCTACCTCCTGGCTATTTTCCTGCCTCGGCCTCCCTAGTAGCTGGGACTATAGGTGTGCACCACCACACCCGGCTAATTTTTGTATTTTTAGTAGAGACGGGGTTTTACCATGTTGGCCAGGCTGGTCTCGAACACCTGACCTCAGATGATCCACCCACCTCAGCCTCCCAAAGTGCTGGGATTACAGGTGTGAGCCACTGCGCGCAGCTGAGACACAGGGTTTCGAACAGGTATTGTGAACAGGTAGTGTAGGAAGTGGTAGACCCAGAGGATAAGGGTGGGAAGGCCCTTGGATCCAACTGTAGAAGGTCATACCTGAAAACATAACAGTTTATAGAGGAGACCTTGAAAGAAATCTGGCAAAGGGGATCCTGGTGTTTTCCCTGTGTCCCTTCCCCCACCCAGTTCCCCAGGGTCCACCCTGACCTCAGAATTGAAAGCAGCTCAGCACCAGTGGCATTTTTAGAAGGAGGGGAGGGGTGCGGCAAAACCAAATTAAGTAACTCCTCAGAGGTCAGCACTTCTTGCCCTAAGCTGAGGAGACCAGATCAAAAAAAGAAATCCTCCCTTCCGATTTCCTCAGCCACCACTGTGGGCAGCCCAGGTGTGGCTGGTAGACACCCTGTCCCTGAGGGACCCATGGACACTCAAAGCCTGTCCCTTTGTAGCCGCCTCCTCTGTGTGGAGAAAGCATCTTCAGTTTTCTTCTGACCCTGCAAACTGACCTGTCACCGGGTCTCACATTCTGGACTAACGTGTGGATTGAATGCAGGGGAGTGCTTTGGATGAGAAGAGTCAGATGTGTCCTCCCCAAGTTCCCCCCATTCTCTATTCCCGCCAGGAAAGGGAAAGAATGCACGCACAGATTTCTTTCAGGGTGGCGGAGACACCGACTAGAGCAACGACAGGCCCTGGTAGGCCCAGGAATGAAGAGGAATGGAGTAAGAAAAGGGGAAAGAGAAAACTCAGGGAAATGACAGAGAAAGGGGAGCTGGGAATAAACAAGAGAGAGGCCAGAGTTGAAGCGAAAGGGCAGGAGAACCGAGGAACTGAAGACTCCGAGGAGGGACAAAGGCTAAGGGTGCCCCAGGGAGAAGGACTGCCAGAGACAGGATCTGAGAAAGGAAACAAAGGAGAGAGATGGGGGTGGAGGATTGCTGAAAAGTGGTCTAGAGAGGAAGGAGGAAGGAAAAGTCCAGAAGGAAAAACAGCCAGAGAAAGAAGAGAGAAAGGAGAGAGGATAAACAGAGCAAGACGAGGCCAGGCGGGAAGAGATGCAGCCAAGAGCAGAGGAGAAGCAGAGGCCAGAGGGTGACAAGATGGGAGAGGGAATGGAAGCAAAGGAGATGGAGAGGAGAGGGCAAGCAGAAGAGGCAGAACCCGGGGAGGGAGCCGCAGAAGAGGCACGCATGGCTGGTTTAATGAGCCACTCTTCTTTCCCACTCCCCAGGAGAGGCGGCTGCTAATTATGCCTTCATCCTCCCAGGCAGGAAGAGGTCAGGAGGCCTGAAGAAATGCCCTCCCCCAGCAGAAGGGCTGGGGGAGGTGGGGTGGAGAGAGGATGGGCTAGGGCAGGGGCAAGTAGGAGTGCTGAGCTGGCAGGACAGCAGATGGGGCCCTGCCCTGGTTCCTGTGGGCCTCTCTCCCTGGCAGCGCTGGTGGGGTAGTGGGAGGGGGCACACCTATTTAACTTGGCACTCTGGCACTGCCTTCCTCTTGGCTAAGTCATAAGAAGGCCAAAGGCTGAGTGGGAAGCACAGAAGGAGCTGTAGGCTGGGGTTTCTACTCCTCAGCACCTCCATGAGGCCTTTTTCTTTGCCCCATATTTCTGTCTGGTACTGATGCTTTGCCCTCTGAATCTCAGAGGCACAGAAAGCACACCAGGGGTAGGTGAAACTCCAGCCTCTGGCCGGTCTGGCTTTTTCCCTCTTCCTGTCCTGCCAGGTAATGTGTAGAAGCTAGGTCTAGTATATCTTCACTGTAGACTTGCTTATCTGGGCTCACTGACTGGACATCCTCTAGGCCCCTTGGAGGACACACCACTGTTAACCTAATGAGAACATGCAGGAGATGGGGACGGCATACTTAGAGAAATGCGAGGGAATGGGACGCTATGTGGAAAGGTGGAAACAACATGGTTTTGAAGGGAGACATACTTGGTTATCATCCCAGCTTATATCACTTACTAGGTCTTGGGCAAATGTCCAAGCATCAGTTGCTTTATTAACTAACCAAGTGCCAGATACCCTTATAAGTGATATTACTTTGTGTAATCTTTCAATGATCCTAGGAGGTAGATATTTTATCATCCCCATTTTACAGAACAGGAATCGGAGTCACAGAGAAGTAACTTGTCCAGTCTCACAGCTAAGATGTGACAGAGCAGCTGGGATTGGAGTCAGACAGTCTGGCCTGGAGACTGTGCTCCTAATCTCCATACTCCAAAGCTGAATGAAAAAAAGCAAACTGTTTTCATAGTTTGGACACCCCCGACCCCCAACAGTACTCAACACAGAAGACTTCTGTGACCAAATGTGTGGGGTTTTCCCCATACTTCCAGCAAGCAATCAGTCTTCCAGCAAGCAAGCAATACTCTAGCAGACTTGGGCTGGGTGTTCCTCAATTCAACTCTGACACTGTCTACCTGGAAGTAGCATCAGATCTCCCAGGTTGAGGGCTCAGTCCCATAAGACTGTCCCCCCCTTCCAATGTCAGTTGCAAGCCCCACATTGTTTTACCTGTGTTTCTGACTGGCTGGCTATAAATTGGGGCTCCCAAGACCCCATCCTGAGGTTTTCTTCCTTTTCTCTAGTGGTTCACAGAGGTAGGAAACACGTTTCCTGGTTTTTTATAAAAGGATAGTAGAAAGGATATAGATAAAGAGATGCAGGGGGCAGGGCACATAGGAAGGAATGTGGAACTTCCATGCCTTCTCTGGGCGTGCTACCCTCCAGGAACCTCCCTGTGTTCAGCTACCTGGAAGATCTCAGAATCCTGTCCTTTTGGGGTTTTTGAAGGCTTCATTACATAGGCATGATTAATTAAACCGTTGGTCATTGGTGATCAACTTAACCTTCAGCCCCTCTTCCCTCCCTAGAGGTTAGGGTATGGAGCTGAAGGTCCCAACCCACTACTCCTGCCTTGGTTTGTCTGGTGAACACCTCTCATACTGAAGCTACCAAGGGGCTGCCTGCCACCAGTCAATTCATTAGCATGCAGAAAGACACTTATCACTTGGGAGATTCCAAGGACTTTAGGAGTGTGTGCCAAGAGCCAGGACCAAATATGTATTTCACAATATCACAAAAGCCTTTCTCAGAAATGAGGATAATACACAGGTATGTGGGGAAAATTAGATCAGCTGAAAGCACTTGGCGCATAGTAGGTCCTCAATATGTTTGTGTTCTCTCAGAGCAAAGCAGTTAGATGTTAAATTGCCTTGTGAGTAGCATAGTCAGGAAGCTCCCAGCAACAACAAATTACTTCTTATTAGGGTGCTTGGAGAAGGACTGACCTTCAGGAAGAATTAATAGGATTTCAGTCTTAGGGATAGTGCAGGGGCAGCCCCAGGGAAGGAATGATAATCTGGAGGCCACTTCAGAAAAGACCCACACCCCTCCCTCCGCATTATACTTCCCTGCAGGTTTTAATAATGCTGTTGCTCGTCACCCCCTACACAACTCCTCCACTCCCCCACTCTACCATGTCCTGAGGTAAGGCCTGCTCATTCCTGCCCCTAGGCTTGGAGCAAGCCACTGTCTCTGCCAGAATGCCCTGTCTCTCTCCACAACTAACCTTGACCTTCCCCTCTTGCCAAAGCAGCTGCAGCGGTCTGCAGGAACTGTCACTTTATTAGCCTTGTCTGCCTGCCCAGGAGCTGTTGGACACCAGGGTCCCCAAGGTGTACCTTTGCATGATAATTTGCACTAGCTGGTCTGTCACTTGAATAAACCCTCCCTAATGTTGTGGAGTGTGTAGCTGTGTGATGTGTCCCATCCAGAATGGCTAGAGAAGGGTTAATGCAACTTAAATGAAGTTTAGTGAGAATTTGGGTTGCTTCTTTCCTCTTAAGTTGTTCCCAAAACTGGATGTAAATTCTGCTTTTAATTGTAGCGACTAGCTTTTGCAAGGATCTCTGGAGTATTCATTCCATTTGTGATGATGTACCAGGCCTTATGCAAGGCATAGGGGCCACAGTTTCCACTGAGGCTGGAAAGCCCAGGAGGCATTTTCCTTGGATGCTTCCACATCTTAGGGGTTTGCTCAGTTGTTATTTTTTCATGTATTTTTTTCTACTTTTTCAACCCACGTAACTGAAAACTACATAGCACTTTTCAGTTTACTAGGGATTTCACAGTCTCTTTATTTAATTTTCACTACAGTCTTGTGAAGTAAGTATTATTATGTCCATTTCATAGGTGCACAAGCCAAACTGAGAACCAGATAAAGTCAGGATGCAGAACTTGACCTTCTCCAGGTATTAGTGTACATTCCACTGCACAACACTGTCTGGTGAAAATTACCCTACCTAGAGGGCTTATATCCCTTTAAGTTGAAATAAATGACCTTTATCTTTGTGGTCATCTGTTCAAACCTTTATTAAACACATAATTGTGTCTGGCTCAGTATGGATGTAGTATGAAGAGATACATATGGTCCAGCCCCTGCCCTCTGGGGCCTGCAGTCTAAGTCAGAGGCATTGACATGGAAAAACCTGTACAGGGCATGTACAGCAGAAGGAAAACAAGAACCTATCATGAATCAACAGCAAAGTATTTACAAGACTGTGCAAGGCAAGGGTAAGCGCATTTCAGGCATAGACAGAAGGAATAACTCTTGCCAGGGTGCCTGGGCAGATCTCCACAGTGCCAGACCACAGAGTCCATCTTCAATAGCTGCCCTAATTCTTTCTCCCTGCTGCTGTAACAAAAGTCTATGTGTGTGTGCACGTGTGCGCACATGCATGCATGTGCACATATGCACATATGTATAATGCACATAAAATATACATAATTTTTAAATATTATTCTTCAGGCTGCCAGTACACAATTGGGTTGGTTAAAAGGTGAATAGTTATGGGAGTCTTATATTTAGACAATGATGGGGAAACTTTTAGCCCTCCTGTAGCAGTATAGTGAAATTTATTCTCCTCCAGTGTACATCAAGTTTATCTCTTAACACTGAGCTTTTATGAGATGGAATGAGCATCTGTAACATAGGAGAGAGAGAGAGAGAAGCAAATAGCAACTCTGAAATCAGAGAGATATGAACTTTAATCCTAGACCTGCTAATGTTCAGTCACAATTGTGACATTGCACAATTTATCTGAGCTTGCTGAGCCTCAGTTGCCTCACATGCAATTGGGAAAATTATCTCTACTTTGCAGGGCTGTTCAGAGAATTAAGTGAGATTGTGTAAGTAAAGCACTCTATAACCTGATGGCTTAATGTATTTTTGTTAAAGTTTTAATTTTATACTTTTAGTAGGTAATGTACCTAGTACAAAGTATGAAATCTCCAAAAAAAAGAATAGTGAAAATAACTGTCTCCCGTCATTAGCTTCTAGCTACCATTTCTCTTAACCTTAAGTATTTTGGTCCTTACAAAATCCCTGTGTATAAAGCAGGTCAGGGTTTTTGATTTTTATTTATCGGGTATGGAAATTGATGCCCAGGGAGATTAAATGGTTACCTAAAGTTACCCATGAAAGTGGGTTACACATGAAAGTGGTGGGACTGGAACCCATGTCTTCTTGTTAGTACCCCAGCTTGTTGTATTTCATGTTTCACACTAGAAGATGTGGTCGGAGAATGACTCCAGCTGCTGAATCTTGTGACTTTGGGACCATAGACTCTTTCGAGAATCTTATGAAAGTTATGGATCCTTTCTTTCTCACCCTCACATACACATGCCACTTAGACTTGCATATATTTTATAGATGGTTTCTCAGTCACTAGAAGTTCAAAAGTGTAAACCTTCCCAATACCTTTATATCGTCACCAGGGTTTTAGCTCTATGGGACTTCTCTGGAGAGCAGTGGAGTGTGCTCAGTGACCTGCAAACCAAACCTGCTCCCCAGGGAGCCCAAGGTTCTGAAGTCAGAAGATCTGGGTTCTGCTCCAGGCCATGACATATCTTAGCTTTGTGACCTTGAGTGAGTCCTTCAATTTCTCTGAGCTTCATTTTCTTTGTCTGTTAAATGGGGTTGATATTCTGTGTCTCCAGGAGCTGTGAACTAACATTTATAAAGTCATTTTGCAAACTGTGAAATTACAAATAAATCCAAGATATTACTTCTCCCTGCTAGGCCTGGAGCAGGTGAGAAAACCGGAAAGAAGTAGTCTCATATACCTGGAATTTCATCCAGTAGCTGGAGAACTTGTCCTACGTGGTAGAGGCTGTTCAGCCATGCACCCCCTCTCCGGATTTGGTACCCAGAGTCAAGATCCCCAGGACTAGGTGTGAGTGCTGACTCATGTTGCATTGAACATCCCGTCATCAAATCCCAGCTCCATCTGCTCATCCTGGTCCAAAGTGAGCAATAATCCCATTGTTAAGACATGTCTCATTAAGACGTCTCTAAGATGGAGCCAACAAACAGCCCAGTAGCATCGAGGCTGCTGTCTGGGTAAGAGTCCCCTCCTCTCCCCTGTTCATTAATGATTATGGGAGGTTTTATTCCCCCCAACAAAAGTGTTAATTAGACATCGTTTGGAACAGGGATATTACACAAATGAATTAAACTCAAACCAATCAACAAGCCAGCTGTGTGCTTCAGGTCCCCTGAACAAGAAGGGAATTGAAGGCTGTAATGGGAAACAAACGGTAAGATGTCTTCCCTAATATCAAATAATAAGTAGGAAGGCTGCTTTCACTTCTAGTACTTCTCTGTACTTATTCCTTTCTTTCTCCCCTCCACTACACATACACACACATACACATACACACACACGTGGACACACGCACTACCATGAGACTTGGAGAGTTAGGGTTCCATTCTTGTGACTGAAACTGAAACTGGCTGGGACTGCCCAGTGGTACTTCTCAGCTGCCCTCTAGTCTCAGAGGCCAAGTGGGATGGAAGGAGTCAGAAGAGCCCAATTCCAGTCCCTCTCTGTCACTCACCACCTTCCTCATCAGAGAATAGTGTGTGTAATGCTCAGGAGTTCACAGGGATGCAGTAGGTACTCAATACTTACCTGTTTAGTCCAAATGGCTGGGTGACTTCTGGAAGCATTCTGCGTCCTGGCAGCAAATTCCTGAGGCTGATTGTCCCTTGTGGGGAGAGTGGGAAGAACTGGAGGGAAAAGAGTTTTGGTCCTTGTATTTTGAGGGATCCTAGTTGCTTGGAGGGATAGATTAAAGAAGATTGAAACGTCTTCTAAAAATGGACAGAAGAAGCCAGTGCAGTGGCTTATACCTGCAATCACAGCACTTTGGGAGGCAGAGACAGGAGGACCACTTGAGCCCCAAAATTTGAGACTAGCCTGGGCAGTGTGGTTAGAAACCATTTCTACAAAAAAGAAAAAAAGATTAGCCTGGTGTGGTGGTGCACACCCTTGGCCCCAGCTACTTGGGAGACTAAGGTGGAAGGATTGCTTGAGCCTAGGTGACTGAGGCTGCGGCTATGATCACACAACTGCACTCCAGTCTGGGCAACAGAGCCAGATCCTGTAAATGAGAAAAAGAAAAAGAAAAAGAAAAGAAAAGCATGCAAATGAGAACAAGATAAGGCAAAATTAAGTATTAAGAACTTAATGTATGATGGGAACTGGGGACTGGCGTCTGTAGGGGAAACTAGAGCAGAGTTGAGAAGTCAGGGGCAGGGATTCTCATGGTTTCCGTAGGGCTGGGAGATGCTGGAGAGGATGAGGAGGAGATGCTGAGAGGATGAATCAGGAAGTTCAGGCTTGGGAGCAGGGAGATGAGGTTGGAGTAATGAGAGGCGGGCTGTGCGTGGACTCCCTGAAGGTGGGGCTGACTTTCCCCTATCGTCTCAAACTGGGGAACATAGTAGCTGCTTGAATGCATGTATGAAGTTGGCTTGTATGCAAATGGGCTGGAAGGGAACTTGTCTTTGGAATTAGTAGGAGCCAGAAGGCAGTTGAAGGCAGAATTTTAAAACGATTTTTCTTGGGAACAGGATGCAGAGGGTGGAAGTGTGGAAAAGGAAGTCCGTTGAAAGGCCTCCCTGCAGATCTGAGAAGAGATGATTTCTGGATATCCCTCCCTTTAACTCCAGGCGTGTCCCAGTTGTAAGAACCGCCCCCCACCTCCTACCTTTCACTGCTTGTCCCCAGGCTCCTTATAAATTATCCCAGCCTGTGATGGGGAATCCCCACTTTTTCTTTTTCTTTTTGAGACGGAGTCTTGTTCTGTTGCCCAGAATGGATTGCAATGGCACAATCTTAGCTCACTGCAGCCTCCGCCTCCCAGGTTCAAGCAATTCTCCCATCTCAGCCTCCCAAGTAGCTGAGACCACAGGCATGTGCCACCACAACCGGCTAATTTTTGTATTTTTAGTAGAGACGGGGTTTCACCATGTTGACCAGGCTGGTCTCGAACTCCTGACCTCAAGTGATCTGCCTGCTAACTTAGCCTCCCAAAGTGCTGGGATTACAGGCATGAGCCACTGCACCCAGCCGGGATCCTCACTTTCTTCTTTTTGAGATGTAGTTTCGCTGTTGTCACCCAGGTTGGATGGAGTGCAATGGGGCGATCTCCCTGCAAACCTCTGCCTTCCAGGTTCAAGCGATTCTCCTGCCTCAGCCTCCCCAGTAGCTGGAATCACAGGCGCCCATCACCATGTCCAGCTAATTTTGGTATTTTTAGTAAAGACAGGGTTTCGCCATGTTGACCAGGCTGGTCTCAGACTCCTGACCTCAGATGATCCACTCGCCTTGGCCTCCCAAAGCTCTGGGATTACAGGCGTGAGCCATTGTGCCCGGCCCCGAAAGGAAACATCAGGGCTTTCCATGAGTGGCTGCCTTCCCTTTTGAGGAGCATCTTGAAGTTCTGGGCTGGATGGTGACTTTTTGGCATTAGTGCTCCACAGGGCCTTCTCTTCCTGGCTTTGCAGCTCATTTTATTGCTCCTTATGCCCCAATCAGGTTGTTTGATCCTTGTCTCAAAGCCTACTGCTGCAGAGTCCTCTTTCTTGTTTGGTCCTTGACTACATATCATGGAGCTAACATTTCAAAGATAGAAAATGATGTTTTCGGCCGGGCACGGTGACTCACATCTGTAGTCCCAGCACTTTGGGAGGCCAAGGCAGGTGAATTACCTGAGATAAGGAGTTCAAGACCAGCCTGGCCAACATGGTGAAACTCCATCTGCACTAAAAATACAAAAATTAGCCAGGCATGGTGGTGCATGCCTGTAATCCCAGCTACTAGGGAGGCTGAGGCAGGAGAATTGCTTGAACCTGAGAGGCAGAGGTTACAGTGAACGGAGATCATGCTACCGCACTCCAGCCTGGGTGACAAAGTGAGACTCCATTGGGAAGGAAAAAAAAAAAAAAGAAAATGAAATTTTTCTTTATCCTTCTCCTTTTTGATTTTAGATGCCTCAGTTTCCCATAGATTCCCCTTTCCCAATTTTCATTCCATTTTATATCCAAGTACTTGGCATTCTTTATATCCCTGAAACCCAAGCTTCAATAGGATTCTGAGCATGACCAAAATTGAAGGGTGTTGTTTTCTGGTCTCTGTTATCCAGTTACCTGGACCTTTCACTTTGTAATGTGACTTAGTGAAAGTGTGTATTAGGAGTCAGATGTGGGTTCAAGTTCAGAATCTCCTCTCGCCAGCTGTGAGACCTTAGGAAAGACATGAAACTCAGATTCAGCTTCCCAGGGCCGAGTTTTTTGTGGCTGATGAAGTTAAATGAATATAAAAGTGATTTTTGAATTGTAAGCTGTTCATAGAACATAAGGGATTCTTATTTCTTGCTAATTCCATCTTAGTGCAGTTACTTAGGCAATAGGGGTTGAGGGACGGGAGACCCTGGTGATCCACAACTTCGGTAGCTAGGGTAGATAATGTGGGGCCATCTAGTTATTATTGAAAAATCACACATTTATTTCTCATGCTACCAGATATAAATGTGTATTTTTTTTCATTAAAGAAATTGAGGCAAGCTAGAAAAAAAAATTTAAATTATCTCTATATTTTCTGTCTAACAAACATCTATACTGAACTGGTCGTGTGTGTGTTTGTGTGTGTGTGTGTGTGTGTGTGTGTATTTATTTTTGCCATTGTTCTGTTTTTCTTACCTCCTTTTCTTCCACCTCTTTGGTATGTATTTTATCTTGGAATCTGGGAATTGAAACAGGAACTGGTAGGAGCCATTCCCTTCGCCCCCTGGCTAGGTAGCTATTCAGGCTCCCTCTCTGCCTCTTTTAAGAGATCAATTACTTACCATCCGTCAGTTTCTTTTATCTTTTGGAAGGAAACCTGTTCAGAGCAGCCCCCTTGGGACTAGGGCCCCAGGCAGTGAGTGCAGTAGAGAAGTAAGGTCCAGATGCTGTATGCTGACGTAAAGTTGCAACTGCACTCATGGAGTCCGACAGCAAGGACTGCAGAGTTTTTCCCCATCGCGGGCATCTTTCCTCCATCAGCAGAGGGTCCAGGGTATCAGGATAATGACAAGACCCTGCCCTGAACAGTAAAACGGTAGATACAAAGAAAGGAGAGCAATCAAGGGGGAGCCAATTCATGTATAATGAGAACCTACTCTGCACAAGACACTGCTAGATATTCTACTTACTGTTGACCTATTTAATTTAATTCTCATGGAGCCCTGTTAAATAAGACTCACCCTATGTTCTGGATGAGGTGTTAAGGCTCAGAGAAGTGAAGGTGGAGTTGGGATTCAAACCCAGGCCTATCTGACCCCAAATCCTAGTATTTTTTTTTTTTTTTTTACCAGTCCATGATCTGTCGGGGCTTCAGAGAATCACTCTGGTGGAGACAGGCCATGCCCCTGCTACGTGAGGACCATGTGGCTAATAACAGTGACTGGATGTTTGGGTGATTTTAGCCACAGTCTATGTCCTAGAGCAGTAGTGTCAATAATTTGGGAGGAACATACCTTTGCCCCTTAGAAAGGCATTTTACCACCCCAAAGCCCTAGAAACCTACAGCGTCCTACAGAACTACACAGAGCCGGGGGAACTGGTATTTCAGGGGGTGGATTTATGCATTGACAGAGTTTACTGTCATCCCTAAATTCTCAACAAATGCAGAGAGCCAGAGTGTGGACAGATACTTTCCTAAAGCAACAGTCAAAACCCAGGGATACTGGGGTTAACTAAAAGTGTTGTGGTTTGTTTATGTTTTGATATAGAAGGGACCTTGGGCCAATGCATAAAGACTACGGTGCAAATGGCGCCCCCTGGAGCACAGAATTAGAATACAGAATTTCCGTTTATTTATTCATTTATTCATTTCTTTCTTTATTACTGTTCCAGACTTATTTTCTGGTTGTAACTTATTCAGATAAATATTGCAGTGAACTTGTAGCACCAAGTGGACAGATCAGCTGGAGGCGCTGGGCAGTGATAGACAGTTTAGGTGGCTTAGGGAGCTAAACTAATGTGGAGAATATGCAGCTTTTTTGCAGACTGGGTAATAAGGGAACATGCATGATGCTTAGGTAACAGAAGGCAGTCCACTATGTAACCTGTATTTACAAATAGGGAAAGGACATGGAGAATGAGAGCAATTCGAGAGGGCTGCTAGACCTTTCCAGGTTTTGGCAGGACCTTCAAGGAGAGCGGCAAGGTTCATGGAGGAGGATGGCGTAAGTTCTCTTGAAGCAGTCACAACCAGGGAAAGAGAGGTAACTTGATGAAGGAGATAAACATCCATAGACCGCGATGCTTGGTGCAGCGTCAGTCAGCTCACTGGGACTGATATCCTCATCTACAGTGAAAGGCTTGGGCTGGATTATACCTGAGGCCTCCTGATGCTTATGGTTTTCATATTTTCTGGCCTGAAGTAGGGGATAGAGAGGGCAGTTTGGGGTGGACAGCAAGCTGTCTGGAGAAAAAAGACTGGGAGAGCAGACGAATGACGGTCGTCAGACAGAAGTGAGGACAGCTGATGGTCGGGCTGTGGGCTTCAATCAGCCGGAGGAGCCTTGGCAGGCAGGTCTAGAGTGAGCCACTAGGAGTCTTGGACTTCGATAGAGCCTGAGATGGGACAGTCTCAGCTGGGCCCTTCAGGGCCTTCCATGTCTCCTTTGGTTCTCGTATGGTAAAGAAATCCCAGAGGCTGCTGTGGGCCCATGGGTGCCATGCAGCAGCGAGTCCAGATTTGGAGTCCTGGACACCTGGGTTCTAGTCCCACTGCTTCGACGACTAGCACTGGACCTTGGCCTAGTTGCTTCATCCCTCTGGGCTTGTTGAAAGGCATCAATCGGCCCGGCGCCGTGGCTCACGTCTGTAATTCCAACACTTTGGGAGGTCGAGGCTGGTGGATCACAAGGTCAGGAGTTTGAGACCAGCCTGGCCAATATGGTGAAATCCTGTCTCTACTAAAAATACAAAAATTAGCTAGACGTGGTGGCGCGCACCTGTAGTCCCAGCTGCTCAGGAGGCTGAGGCAGGAGAATGGCGTGAACCTGGGAGGCAGAGGTTGCAGTGAGCTGAGATTGCACCACTACAGCAAGACTCTGACAAAAAAATAAAAAAAAGAAAGGGGTCAATCACACCTACTTCTCAGGAGTCATGAGCATTAAGTGAATCGATGTCTGTAAATTGGTTAACAGCATGTCTGGCTTATATATGTGTTCAATAAATGACCACTATTTTAATTATTATTACCTATCAAGTCCCATCTCTCCTTCCAAACCCTGTTTCTAGTTCCCTCCTCCAGGAAGCATCCTCTGATTAAGCTCACAGGACTCCAGTTGCTCCTACACACTGCACCCAGGCTCTTGCAGCCTCACTTTGGGGTTCCCAGGTAGCAGTTGGCTTGTTGTCCTGAGAGTCCTAGGAACATGGTCTTTAGGGTGGGGACCTGTCTCCTTTCCTCCCCAGATTCCTCATGGCCCATTGCAGATTTTGGTGCACAGGGCACTGGGCTGAGCCCAGGGTGCCTGGCTGATGGACTTCCTGCGACTCATACCTATTTCCTCAACAGGAAACACCCCCAGGCCCAGTGTCAGCTAGACTTGGGGCAGGACCAGCCTGCCAGCGGCTCAATGGCTCTAGCTAAGTTAGGGTCTGGCTCTGTGCCCACGAACCTTCCTGGGAAGCTCATCTCAGGCCTGCCACCCATCTGCCTGGCTGATGAGGGAAGAAAGCCAGCTATTTCTTCCTGCTGGAGGAATAGAGGTCTGTGTGGTGACTCCATCCATTCTCCTCATGTGTGAGCTGAGTCCTGTGCATTCATCTGTTTAGTTCTCAATTCAGCAAATGTTTATTGAGTCTTCCACTCTGTGACCCCAACTGCTGTGATCCCTGGGGACCCGGTAGGGGTCACTGTAACGAGGCATTGCCCTTATAGCTGCAGGGGGTCAGTCAGTGGTGGTGGGAAGGGACAGAGGACAATAGCAAGTAAACAAGAACATATGGACTGTGAATGAGTGTTGTGATGTTAAAGATGAAACAGAGTGGCATGAAAAAAACTGATGTCTTCCAGTCCTTTTACAGCTGGCTCTTCTTTTTTTTTTTTTTTTTTTTTCTTTTTTGTGGAGGCAGGATCTCTTTATGTTGTCTGGGCTGGTCTTAAGCTCCTGGCCTTAAGCGATTCTTGCTTTGGCCCCCACAAAACACTGAGATTACAGACGTGATCCACTGTGCCCAGCCATTGTCTCTTCCTCTTTTAAGGAATGCTTCCTGGTGTGTGGTAGGAGTGATTATTCTTAGCCCTGGGGCATCTCACAAACTGACGACTGAACACAAATAGGGTTCCAAAGGGTCTGAGGAGACGTGAAAAATTCTGTGTCATGTCAAAGAAACAGCAGACTTGCCCACTAGGGGCTTTGTTTTGTTCATGGCTGTAACTTCAGAATCCAGAGTAGTGGTACGTAGTAGGTCTTCAGTAAACATTGATTGGCTCCAGAGGGCTGAGGATGAATGGATATAAATGTTACAGAAAGGCAGAGTTCCACAGACTATAAAGAACAGCTTTTTAATAGCCGTAGCTGTCAGCAGATAGAAAGGGCTGCTTCATGAGACAGTAAGCCCCGCAGCCCGGGAGGGTTCAGGAAGAGTCAGGCTGACCACATGCTGGGCACGCTGGACCGGAGACTTCTGATTGAGAGGAAGGTTGGACAAGGTGACCGCCATTGTCCCTTCCAACACTAAGGCTCTGCCATTTCAGCACCACTCCTTCGCAGGCCCAGCCTGCTTATGATTTTGCATCATAAATGCCTGGACTTTGCTGACAATGCCTATGTCTTGCTTGCCATAGAATTGTCCACGAAGAGGAGCCCTGACTGCTCAGCAGTAAAAGGGAAAATCACTTGGAAATATACTTCCCTTTACTGACCCTGTAGCTCTGTCCTCGTTTTATTTTTCTGTATCAAATTGCCAACAGTAAAATTGCTGGATGCAAGGCATGTGCTGTTTGCTTCCTTTATGGCCCCTCGTTCCCACCAGTTGGCCAGTGGAGAAAACAATTAGTGGTATTGGCTCGAGTCTCAAGCTGGAGGACATGAAAGCAGCAAAGGCTGAGCGGGATGTGAGAGCTGGGCAAGCTGGGGTGACCAGAGTCGGGATATGCACCTGCACTCACATTACCATATGTCTAGAACCTGCCACCCCACACTTACTCATCCAGCCAGCTTTTCCCCCAATCATGCCAATTGTTCTTGAACCTACTGTTCTGCAGCAATGTCTTTGCCTGAACGCAGTTCTTTCCTTTTCCAGCCCACTCCTCCATGTCTCCTATCGGGCCTGTGATGTAAATACAGTCGGGTCATGTATTGATTGTCTATTTCTAGGCCTTTTTTGCAAATGGCCTAGATGTTGCTACCTGTGTTGGTGTACTGGTCTCAGAGGGAGGTCCCAGAAGGCAGAGAGCATGTCTGTCTTGTTCTTTATAGGGAGCTGCTCTTGTCACCTCTGGGCGTTGTTGTTATGTTTTTCGGTTTGTTTTGATGTGTTTGATTTTTTGTTTTTTGGCAACCATGCCATCTCCTTGTGGGCTGTTGATCTGCTCATAATGCAGAGCTCCGAGGAGAGGAGACGGTTGATGCACAAGGGGTTCTCCAGCGGAGAGCATGAGACTGGGCCTCCCATGTGTATTTTTCCTCTGGACAAATTGTCGCCTTCCTTCATTATTGCTCGTGTCTAGGGAAATAACAAAATCCTCAGTTTGTTCATTCATTCATTCATTCACTCACTCATGCATTCACTCACTTGTTTGTTAAATTAATCACAGTTATTGAGACCTTTCTGTAAGACCATTCCTGGGCTTGACCTCCAGGATGTAGATATAAGTAAGAACCAGCCTCTGACCACACATCTAACAGGGGAAACAGACATGTGGCCTGAGAAATGCCATAAAGCATAGCAAGCAAGTACCGTAATAGAGGTCAGAGACATAGAGAAGAAAAAACTAGGACTTTAGAGTCAGACAGACCAGGGTTGAAATTCCCACCCCAGCTTTTACTGGTTTTATACCTACTCCAGCAAATGTTTGATGGAATGATAACATCTATCTTCCAAGATTGTTGTGAGGGAGAATTAAATTAGATAATACATAGTCAGCATTCTATAAATACGGATTCTTCCTCTCCATTGTCTAGGAGAATATAAAAGAAGTTACTCACTTTGCCTAGGCAAGTTAGGAGGGCTTCACAGTGGAGGTGGTTTTTGAGCTTGATTTTATAACACAGAAAGCAGTTTTCTAGGTGAAAATGGAGGGGGAAAACATTTCAGAAAATGGGCACAGGCATTTCCTTAATACCAACCCTAGTAATGAAAAGGCTGGTCTATTCAGAGGAAGAGGGCTGGAGCATGTGCTAAGGTGGTGGTTGGTGGGGGGTTGAAGATAAGGTGGAAAGGAAGTTGGGAACCTGGTTATGAAGGGCCTTGGGTGTCCAGCTAAGGATTTTGAATTTTATTATCAACAACAAGGACATAATGGAGGTTTGTAAGCAATAAGCGATGTGAATCAATCTTGTGTTTTAGGATAACTCTGGGGGGTTGGGGGGGCTGGGCTAGTGTGGAAGTAGGAATGGAACAGAGGAGAGAGAGCACGTAGATGTGCATCCAGGAGAGACTACAAGCAGTCAAGCAACAAATGTTTATTGAGCAGCTATTATGTGCCAGGCACTCCACTGAGCATTTAGAATGCAAAGATGAATTGAATAGGATCCCTGGGGTAAACAGATAAACAGGGAACACAATAAACCATGGTAAGAGTTGTGCTAGAGGGAAGAACAGGTCCTGTAGAGGCCTTGGGGAGGGTCAGCTAATAAAAGATGCTGTGGACAGGCCACTCATTTATCTGCATGTGTGTGCATAAATCACACAACTCCCGTGTGCCACTCACAGACAACTTCGTAAGGTGGTCCTGGTCTTGAAATTATCCAGGAGAGAAAAAATGCAGGTTTGAACCAAGGGAGAGGCAATTCGGGAGGGGAAGCATTTAATTCAAAAAGTGTTCTGGAGTTGGAATGGATAATCAATTTGAGATAAGGATTAAAGGAGAGGAAGGGATCCAGGCTTGTAACAGGCCCTCTGAAGCTGCTGGGGCTTGAGAGTCTAAGGGGAAAGGAAAACCAGCAGAGCAGCTAATGGGAATGACCAGAAACCTGAGGGAGCCCGCCCTCTGAGCCTCCTTCTCCTTATCTGAGAACCTAACCCAGAGGGAATGACTTCTCTCCAGGACCCTCCCTTGGGCTTTCCCACCTCTCTCTTCAGATTCCTATCTCAGGCCTCTCCCAGAAGAACCAGGTTCAACTCTCAGTTCCCTTACCTACTGTGCATGATGGTGAACAAGTCTCCCCTCTGGTTTGTGTGGTGGGAGAATGGGGGTGCTTTGTACTCTAAAATCCTAGGCTGATGCTAGGACATTAACTGTCATCATTGCAGGCAGCAGGTTGGCTTGGGTGGAGTGGAAGGGCATGGATTTGGTGAGCTAGAGATGGCGAGGAGGGTTAGGCAGTTGGTCTGGTTCAGAGATTCTTTCTGGGGAAAGAGGTGAGAGGAACAAAGTGGACCTCAGAAGTTCAAGGACCTTCACAGGAACTCAGAGAACTTGTTACATTGCCGGAGCACTTCCAGAACTCTCGATGTCAGAGGAGGCTTGGAGGGAGGAACAAGAGAGGAAGAGTGCTCCTCCGACACCAGAATGGAGGCGGAGGCAGGCCCAGGGCCGTGAGTAGCTTTGTGGTGTGGATCTTCTCCAGGGTGTGTGTGCGTGCGTGTGTGTGTGCGTGCGTGTGTGTGTGTGTTTGACTCAGACCTGGTAACTAAATAAGGTTTCCAGGTGAATGTGCAGGTTAAGGGGCGCCCAGCCTAGATGCTCAGGGCACCAGTTGAGAGTGCCCTCCTATTGCTTCCGTTTTCTTTTTTCTTTTCCTTTTTTTTTTTTGAGACAGAGGTTCGCTCGGTCACCCAGGCTGGAGTGCAGTGGCGCATTCTCGGCTCACTGCAAGCTCCCCCTCTGGGGTTCACGCCATTCTCCTTCCTCAGCCTCCCGAGTAGCTGGGATTACAGGTGCCCGCCACCTTGCCCGGCTAGTTTTTTGTATTTTTTGGTAGAGACGGGGTTTCACCATGTTAGCCAGGATGGTTTCGATCTGCTGACCTCGTGATCCGCCCGTCTCGGCCTCCCAAAGTGCTGGGATTACAGGCGTGAGCCACCACGCCCGACCCCCTGCTTCGGTTTTCATTGGGAGACAGCTAAGATATTTGGAAGAATCTTTAACATGAGCCCAGAAGCATTTGCTTCTTTGGTTACGCTATTACCTCATTCTCTGTTACCTGAGCCTCAGTTTCCACGTGCGTAGTATGGGACCAGTGCCTCCCTTGCAGAGCTATTATGAGATGAGGTGAGATTATGGAAGCAGAACTCCACACTGCTGTAACACTAGCTAGTGTTTATTGAGGCCAAGCACTGGTCTATGTACTTTGCAGATGCATATTGCCTCATTAAAACCTTCACAACAACCTGAGGTAGGTACGACTATTCCCCAGTTTTGTAGATGAGAAAATGGATGCAGACTGGTTGTGCCCTGGCCTGTGCTCTTAACCACCTGCTGCACCCTCTGTGATGGTATTATCTATGCCTTATAAATTAGCTTTGCCGGCCGGGTGCGGTGGCTCACACCTGTAATCCCAGCACTTTGAGAGGCCGAGGCGGGAGAATCATGAGGTCAGGACATCAAGACCATCCTGGCTAACACGGTGAAACCCCATCTCTACTTAAAAAAAAAAAATACAAAAAAATTAGCCGGGTGTGGTGGTGGGTGCCTGTAGTCCCAGCTACTGAGGAGGCTAAGACAGGAGAACTTGGGAGGTGGAGCTTGCAGTGAGCCGAGATCACGCCACTGCAATCCAGCCTGGGCAACAGAGTGAGACTCCATCTCAAAAAATAAAAAATAAAAAAAAATTAGCTTTGCCCTTCATCATGAGGGTGGGGACACTCCAACATCTACTGCGAGGAAGCAGTGATGGAGAGAGGGAGAAGTTGCTTTTTGAGTGGACCGTGAGATCCACACTGGGAGAGGCTACAGATGGGAAAAGAGAGTGGATGGAAAGCTCCTGAAAACTGAAAACGGTGACATAGGCATTGGATATTGTTGTCCCAGCCAGCACCTCATTCCCCCTTTATGGAAAGAGGGGAGCAAGAATGCTGACTCCAGGCCACCCCTCCTCCATTCCTGCTCAGATGTGCTCAACCCTCTCTTGGCCCCGCTGCACGCCTCCCTTCCCCCAACCTGTGGCCTCCACCCCAGGCGGGATCAGATATAGTCTTTGTCTTTCTGCCTGGCTGCTCCCTTTCAGGGGATAAAAGCCTCTGTGTCTGGGAACACTGATAGTTAGGGGAGCTTGAGGGACAGCTTTGGGAAGTCAGACAGGACTCCCTAAATAAACGCCTTTCCTCTCCACCCAGCGGCTGTATCTCCCCATTACCTTCCCCTAGGCTGGGTACCCCATTACCATGAGTTCTAGGGGCTGTGGAGAAAGCCTCTGCTTTCTCGGGCCCCTGGTTAGGGGGAAAGAGGAAAACAGGAGAAAATGGGCCTGCCCGGAGAGGCACTGGGGGTGGGGGTGCGGCGGTGGTGGGCTGTGCCATGGCAGTGAGCCGTGAACAGCAGCATCACCGTGAGGCCCCCTCCCCACTCTCTCCGTGTGCTCCCACCAAGACCAGCCATGGCCTCAGCAGTGCCAAGAGGAGATGGGGGCTCTTGACAGCCCATGCCGGTTGAAAGGTAGCGGTTTCCATGAGGACGTCAGGCAGTCCCTGCCAGGGGAAGACAGGTACTAACTATTGCCTTGCTTAAGGTAAGCTGAGAATCATAGTGTGGAGGACAAAAAGGCCAATGCAATTTTATGTCATTTTATAATCATCATTATTACTAATAGCTACTGTTTACATGACATTTACTATGGCTAAGCACTTTACATACTTTAAGTTCATCTAATCTTTACAGTCATATTTTACAGATGAAGAAACTGAGGCTCAGAGGGTTACTTCACTTATCCATGGCAACATTACAATAGTAATACCACAGTGAGCCAATACCACAGTGAGATCAGGGCTATGCCCTTTGACGCCAAAAAGGACCCCATATTTAATCCTGTTTTTCCAGCTTCACCCTGCAAATTACTAGCTTTGTGACATTAGGCAAATTACTTAATTTCTCTTAGCCTCCACATTTCCATCTGTAAAATGGGGTTAACAATAGGTATCTTAATGGTGGGTTAAGGAGGAGTCAGTGAGGCAATCTTGAGGAGGAGTCAGTGAGGCAATCCGCATAAAAGAGCAAGCTCGGTGTTTTGGACACTCACTCGTTCATTCAGATGTGAACTGGATGCCAGCCGCCTGCCAGGGACTGTGCTGCATGCTAGATATGCAAAAGTGAGCAGCTGGACATGGCCCCTGCCTTTGTGAAAACAAGCAGTCTCTGCAAGGCACGGTGGGTGCCAGATATAAGAAGCATTACATAAAAGGCAGCCATAAGAAATGGCAGACGGAGGTGAGCACCCTTCTGTCTGCCTCCAAAGCCAAGTCGGGCTTAATGCAAAACCCCGCATCTGGGAGGGGACAGTCATCTGTACTGACTGGGAGGTCCATGCCCAGAGAGAGCTTCCATCTTCTCTGGATACTCACTTTAATGAGACGTGGACAAACTGGACTTCCTTAATGGAGGACAGTGGTGAAACTTCCAGAAATTATAACAGATTCATTTATTTATTCAATATTGTTAAAGTATTAGGCATTTTTTGTTTGTTCGCTTGTTTGTTTGTTTTGAGGCCGTCTTGCTCTGTCACCCAGGCTGGAGTGCAGTGGCACGAACTCGGCTTACGGCAACCTTTGCCTCCCGGGTTCAAGCGATTCTCATGCCTCAGCCTCCTGAGTCAATGGAATTACAGGCGTGCACCACCATGCCCTGCTAATTTTTGCATTTTTAGTTGAGATGGGGTTTAGCCATGTTGGCCAGGCTGGTCTTGAACTCCTGGCCTCAAGTGATCCGCCCATCCCAAAGTGCCAGGCACTTTTTCTAAGTGCTGAGTATACAGCAATGAACAAAATGAAAAAAGAAAATCTCTACCCTCATGGACCTTATATGGCTTCTGTCAGAGAGAGGGAGAATAAGCTAATTAATTGGTAAGATATCAGTTAGTTGGATATTGATAAAATGAAAAATAATTAAGGGAAGGGGAATCTGAAGTCTGGGTGGGGCAGTGGTCCAATCTTAAGTAGTGCAGTTAGTAAAGAACTTACTCAGAAGGTGATAACAAGAAAAGAGGTGAAGGAGTTCAGGGAGTAGGCACATTAAGGGGAAGAAGCATTCCAGGCAGAGGGAACAGCAGAGGCAGAGGTCCTGAGGGGCAAATACACCTGGTGTGTTTGAGGAAAAGTCAGTGTGGATGGAGGGAAGTGAGCAGGGAACTGGTGATAGAAGTGAGGAGTGTGCCTACACATGTGCACAAATCATGAGGGGCTACAACACTGCCATATGACGCTAATGGGAACGTCCAGAATCCACAGGTTAGGTAAGGGCACAGTCCCCAACAAGATTGCCCTCGATTCAGATGTCAGCTTCAAATTTGGGAGTCCCCAGGCCACCTGCACTTCTGAGCAACTGGCTATAAATTCAGTGGTTCCTACGACCCCTTTGGGATCAATAATTTGACAGAATGACTCTCAGAACTCAGGAAAGTGCTGTACTGTTACAGTTTTATTATACAGGATATAAATCTGGACGAACCAAATGAAGAGACACACTGGACCAGGTGTGAGAGGGTCCCAAGCATGGAGCTTCCGTGCCCTCTCCCTTTGGAGTCAAGACGTTTCACCCACTCTGCACATCAATGTGTGCACCAACCAGGAGGTTCCATGATTCTAGGTGTCCAGAGTTTCTATTGCAGTTTTATTATTGAATCATTTGGCCATGTGATTGAATTCAGTCTCCAACCTCCCTCTCCTCTCTGGAAGCTGGTGTCATGTGGCTCAATGCCCTAACCTTCTAGTCACGTGGTTGATCTTTCCAGCATCCTCAGCCCTAATCTGGAGTCACCTCATTAGTATAAACCCAAGTGTGCAATGAATAACAAAGACATTCTTATCACTTGGGAAGTTCCACAAGTTTAGAACCTCTGTCCTGGGAATCTGGACCAAGGCCAGAAAAATTCTTCCTTATTGGACCAGAGCCTTGAAGGGATCATAGGACTTAGGCTTTTACTTTGAATGAAATCGGAAGTCATTGGTAGATTTTGAGCACAGGAGTGACATGGTATAATTCATGTTTTCACAGAATTGCTTTGGGTACCGTGTCAAGAATAGATTGTATGAGGAAAGGGCAGGAGCAGGAAGACCCGTTAAGCAGCTACTGCAGTAATCCAGGCACAAGATGATGGCTTGGGCACTGTTGGCACACCTAAAGGCCACAAAGAGTGGTCCATTTCTGGGATTATTTGGAAATTAGAACCAGCAGGACTTCCTTATGGATTGGACAAATGGTGAGAGCGAAAGATGAGTCAAGGATGACACTGAGGCTTTGTCTTACGGACCTGGAGGAATGAAGCTGGCTTTGACTGAGAAGACCAAGTTTGGGGGTGGAAGATCAGGAGCTCAGTTTTGGACACATTAACTATGAGAGGCCAATGAGACAGCCAAGTGGGGGTGTCCAGTAAGCAGTCTGAGCGATGCCACTGCAGCTGGAGGGAAAGGTCTGAGCTGGGATAGAACATCAAGTTAGAGATGATGTTTAAAGCTGTGCAACTGGTTGACTTCAACAAGGGAGTGAACTGAGAGGGAGGAGAGGGCCAGTCAGGACCCTTCAACAAGAAGAGGAGGAGGAACTATCAAAGGAGGTTGTGGAGCAGGCAAGAGAGGAGGAGGAAAACCAAAAGACTGTGGGGTCCTGCAAGACCAGGTGGGGAAGGTCTTTGAGGAGGGAGGGATCATCCATAACAAGTGCTGCTGATCCATTAAGCAAGATAAGGATGAAGATGAGGGCCAGTGTTGGATTTAGCAACTTGTAGGTCATTGGTAACTCAGCACTAAAAGTTCTGGTGTGAGTTCATGAGTGAATGAAAGGAGAAGAATTGTGTGTACTACTGCGCTTCAGTACTTTTGCTCTAAAGGAGAACAGAGTGTGGAGGGGGTTGCTGGGCACAGGGTCAACAGAGGGGTTTTAAGAGAGGAGAGAATGCAGCCCCTTTGTATGCAGATGCTTGTGGCAACAGCAGGTTAAGAAACTAGGGATGTTTGGTCATGAGATGAGGAGACTCCAGGGACATGTCATAACTGTCCTCACGTGTTTAAAGGAGTGTCATATGGAAGAGAATTAGATTCATTTTATGTGACTCCAGAGAGAAGAACTAGGACCAATGGCTACAAGCTACAAAGAGGATGATTGTAGCACAGCCTAAGTAAGAATTTTGTGCATCCATGTATTTCCTCATTCGAGAAGTCAGTATTGCTGCATGTCTGCATGTCTGACACTCACCTAGGCACCAGGGGTCGTCATGATGAGGATTCAGCCCTTTCTAGCTAATGGAAGAGAGCAACATGGACAAACAATGGTTGTGCCATGTGGAAAGTGCTGACAAGGCCCCTGTGTCTGACTGGGGTGGGGAATGGGGGTTCAGAGGAAGGTCAGGCTGGGTGGAGAAGTCATCATTATTGGCTGAGGATATTCCACCTTCTGATAACCGAGAACCTATTTGGCCTAAATAAATGAGGCTTAAAAAGGCACTTGAACCTCAGTTATCAGGTACATTTTCTGGATGGCTAGGCCATGTAGATACAGCCTTCATAAAAATGATGTCCGATAGATGGCCGGTGCTTTATCATTTACAGAGAATTTCTGATCCTTCCAACAGCCTGCCAGGATCATTCTGTTTTCCCTGTTTTATATTGGGTTAACCGAGGCTCAGAGCAGTGAGCCTTGCCTAAGGTCACATCATTATTATAAAGATGGAGCTGAGGCCAGAATCTGGTTCATGAGTCCTTGGTCCAATGAGCACATCCTCCTAGAGCTGTGAAATGCTGACTATAATTTGCCATCTCCCTTCTCTGACCCATGCACAAAAGTACATTGGTGCCAGGATTTGGGTCTCAGCTGAAACATTTCCTAACCTCATACCCCTTCCCCTGATTTCTTGGAGCTTTCCCTAGTCTGGTTTCTGCAAAAGAATCTGCTCTGATGAAGCCACTTTCCTGTCCTCTCCCTGGAGCTTTCTCCCCTGCTCTCTCTCTCTGGTTCCAACCCTTCTCTTTTGCTTGATCTTACATCACATTCTCTTACTTTAAGAAGATCTCTGGACTTCATCATGGTCTAAAATTGTGAGATTCCTCATACTTCCTAGGCCAGCAGTCCTTGGGTTCTTCTGATGTTGGTGAGACCTATTGCGTCCAAATATTAGGGGAGTTAGATATGTAAACACTGTAAATAAGAAGGATGGAAGGAAGGAGGATAGGGCAAGAATAATAGTGATTATTAAAACTTAAGTCAGCACTTTGGGAGGCCGAGGCAGGCGGATCACAAGGTCAGGAGATCAAGACCATCCTGGCTAACACGGTGAAACCCCGTCTCTACTAAAAAATACAAAAAATTAGCCAGGCTGGTGGTGGGTGCCTGTAGTCCCAGCTACTCGGGAGGCTGAGGCAGGAGAATGGTGTGAACCCGGGAGGTGGAGCTTGCAGTGAGCTGAGATCGCGCCACTGCACTCCAGCCTGGGCGACAGAGCAGGACTCCGTCTCAAAAAACAAAACAAAACAAAACAAAAACTTATGTCAGGCTTACTACCTATGAAGAATTATTTATGTTATCTCCACTTTACAACTGAGGAAACTGAGGCACAGAGAGCTAAAGCAGGTTGCTCCAGGTTGAGTAGCAGAGCTGGTTACCGAGTGGCCATGCTTAGCTGCTGTGCTCCACTGCTTCCCTTAAGAAGGAAAGGAGGAGAGAAACAAGACTAAGAAAGGCTTTTTTACAGCCTGATTGTTTTGAGCCGGCAGTGTGCTGGAGATATGGGGGGAAGAAATAGATCTAGTCCTTGCCCACAGTGAACTCACAGCTACAGAATTACAGAACATCAAAGTTGGAAGAGACCATGGAGATGTCATCCAAATTGGGACACAGGGAGGTGAAGTGAAACACCTACGAAGGAAAAGGGAACACATACTTTTGCACACATACAAAAATAGCATAAAACATACAAGTCAGTGGTTCAAGGCAGGCCATTAACAACTGAAGTTGAGCACCTGTTACAGTAAATACATGTCTGGGTGCTGCAGCAGGAGTGAAGTAAAGTCTTTGCCCTCCAGCTGAGGGGAAATTGCAAGAGTAGGAAATAGGATGACATTGACCGAGAGAGTGTAAACTATTTAAAGGGTTTGAAAAATAACGAGCAGTCCAATTTGGTAGGAGTTGAGCTCACTTTTGAGAGAGAATTGAAAGGTAAGGTGGAGATGCTAAGGGAGGTAGTACAAACTGAGCTCAGAGATTTCTGAGAAGCAGTCAGGTGGGGCTTATCAGGAAAAGCTTTCTGGAAGAGGAAGCATTTGGATTGCACTAAAGAAGAAAAACTTGCATTTGCAAGTGTGGAGATGGAACGAATAAGGTATTTGTAGAAGATGGTGTGGGAAGCAGAAAAGGAGCTTTTGAATTCAGTTCAGTTCTGCAAATGTAAGTTGAGTGTCTACTAAGAGCCAGACATCCTTGATCAGTATAAAAATGAATTTTAAAAGTAGTGCCTATCTTCAAGGAGCTTATAGTTCAGAGCTTCACAGAGTTAGAGGATGCACAAGTACTATGGGAATTCATGCAGGGCCCTTGGCTTAGGGACTGTGGGTTTAAGGGAGGTTCTGGGGCCCTAAGCTGGAACTGTGTCTTGAAGGATGGTGAGGAGTGAGCCAAGTGACGGGAGCGCGGGAGCATCCTGAGGGGGAGCACTGAGAGGATGGTTTGGCGTGTGCACACACTTCTGATAGTCTGGGATTTCTAGAAGGTAAAGTGCACGTTGGAGAGAGCAAAAGAGGATGCTAAACAGGTAAACAGCAGCTAGATTGACCAGGGTCTAACCAAATTTGAACTTCATCTGAAGTCAATGGAGAGCCATTGAAGAATTTTTCACAGGGCAATGTTATCATTAGATTTGTGTTTCAGAAAGATCATTCTGGCAACTTTGTTGGAAGTGGACTTAAAGGAAGCAGGCTGGTGACGGGGGAACCAATTAGGAGGTTATTGCAATAGTTCAGGGGAGTGAGGATAAAGACCAGAAACAAAGCGGTGGGGTGGAGAGGAAGGGATAGAATCCAGACCTATTTAGTAGGGATATTCAGTGGTGTCTGCTATGAGGTAAAAGAAGAAAGTCTGGGATGAGTACCAGGTTTAAATGAGGGTAGGGAGGTAGCAGGGTTGGTGAGCAGAAAGACTTACAAAAATGCAGCTGAAAAGACCCATATCACAGCAGCCATGGCCCCTCAGTGAGTTGGGGAAGGTCATCGGAGCCAGAGTCCACAAGTTTTGTGGACTGAGCTGGTCTTCGAGTGATGGTGAGCAATTCCTGGAAATCCCTGGGTGAGGACCAAGGACTTGGCAGTTTTTCAGGTTTAAAATAAAAAATCAGTGTCTGGAAGTGGAGACTGGAGGAGAGAGGGGTGTGTGTGTGCACACGCATGTGAGATGCGGTTGGAGATTATCTACAACATTTGGTGAGGAATTTCCGGGTTCCAGGGACTACTGCACTTCTGAAGTCCCAGGCAGCAGTACCGCCTCACCCCGACAGCCTCCCAGTGAACATAGACTCGGTCCAATTCTCCCCATCCCAGAGTTCTGCAAGGGGCCAAGGAAATTTCCTTGACTCCTTGATTTAATCCAGTCCTCTTATTTCACAGATGAAATACCTGAGGCCCAGAGAGGTGAAGTCAATTCCCTGAGGTCGCACAACTGGTCAACAGTAAAGCCAGAATCGTAACTCTGGTCTCTCCGGACTTCTACTCAGGTGCTATTTTCACTCCGCCCTTTCCTCCTCAGTTCCCATTCACGATAAACATCCCTGGAACGCTGAACATTGGAAACTTCCTTGACTCCTTACAGAACTGTGGGATGGGGGGAATTAGATTCTGCCCATTAAAGCCAGAAGCCACTTGTTTAAGAGACCACTGAACACTGCAGTGCAGTGTGTGTTCAGTGTTCCAGGGACCTGAACTGTGAAGGGGAACTGGGGAGGAAAGTGGGGAGTGGAGATGACACCTGATTAGAAGTCCAGAGAGACCACACAGTTATCCTTCTGGCTTTACTATTGACCAGCTGTGTGACCTCAGGAGATTGACTTCATCTCTGTGGGCCTCAGGTATTTCGGCTGTGAAATAAGAGGACTGGATTAAATAACCTCATGTAGGTTTCTTCCAGGTCTAAAATTCCATTATTCTGAAGAATGCAGTCAGATATTTGCCCTAAGATTAGTCCGTTTGATCCTTCCCTGGTCTCACTATCTACCCTTTACCAAAATCCTACTTTTTCTGGATTCTTGAAAATTTAAGAGCAAGAAGTTCTTCCTCATGTCTACCTTCCGTTTCTCCTGCTTCAGCATAAACCTTACTGGGGAGAAAAGACATCTGTCCACTGTTGCTCAGAATGAAGGTCTCCTCCTCATACTTCAGTGCTGGCTCCATTGAATCGACTATTCTGATGGTGGACGTGGTGCATGGAGGCCGAGAAGCAATGGGCAGCCCAGTGTAGTTGCAAGGTTTTCTCACACTCAGTCCATACTCGGTGCCTTCCCCTGTCCCCTTGCCTTTGTGCCTGTGCTTATGCTGTTCCCTGGAAGATCTTCCTTTCCTTCCTGTGGTCTTTCCTGAAGCAAGGGGAGATACAAGAACCCTGATGCACAGATCCTACTTCTAGTTCTATCATCTATAATGACAGATGATCAGTTATTATTATTATTAGGGGTTCATGGTCACACAATGAATACCTATAGATGACAGAAGTGGCATTATTGAAATAATAACAGTGGCTAATATTTTAAAATATTTGCTACATATATATTTCATTTAGTCAACACTACCAATAACCAGCATGTAGCCACATCAACATCAACACTAGAGTAACTATCCCTATATTTAACTTCTTATTTCCTACTTTTTGTAGAGACATAGTGAATGGATACCTGATCTATTCTCCCTTCCACTCTCTTCCTTCTTCCAACTTAATTCTCCTCTCTTGCTTACTCTTTTCCGGGGAAAAATACAAGAATAATTTTTCTAAAATCTTCTCTTCAGTGGGTACCCATCATCTACAAGATGAAGTTCATACTCCTTGGAATGACCTTAGATGGCCACCAGGCCACTTGCCATTGACTTTTGCCTCCCCATCACCACACCCTTTTCTCCAGGATTCTTGTACATGCCTTCACCTTCTCTCTGGTTACAAACTGAAAATGACCCCCCTTCCTCTCAGCTTCCACATTCTAATCATTAAATCCTGTTGATTCTACCCCTTCATTTATTTCATAACTATTCCATTTCTCTTTATCCACTGTCTTAGTTTTATATCCTTATAATTTTTCTCCAGGAGCAGTACAGCAGCTCCCTGCTGTGCCTACCCTCCCTCTAACTACTGGCAGAGTGTTCTGCCTAATCACTTCTCTTAACTACTCTGATAAAATCCAAACTCCTGATCCAGCATATAAAACTCTACATGATCTGGCCCCAACCTACCTCCATTGCCCCATCTCTCTTCCCTCTCTTCTCTTGAACTCTAGCTAATCAGAGCCACTTGCATATGCAGCAGTCCACAAACGTCCATGGCCCCTGAGCCCTTGCTAACATTTATCTCCTGCCTGGAGGAATTGCCCCGCTCCCAGCCAACTCACCCAACATTCCCCTTATCTGCTTGGTTAACATCTATTATACTTCAAATCTTAGTCTAAGTAATATGTTCTCTATAAAGCCTACCTGACCACCAAGCTTCCTTACTTTTATCATTGTACCTTGTATTAGTCCATTTTGTGTTGCTATAAAGGAATACCGGAGGCTGGATAATTTATAAAGAACAGAGATTTATACAGGGCATGGTGGCTCACGCCTGTAATCTCAGCACTTTGGGAGGCCGAGGTGGGCGGATCACGATGTCAGGAGATCAAGACCATCCTGGCTAACACAGTGAAACCCCGTTTCTACTAAAAATACAAAAAAAAAAAAAAAAAAAAAATTAGCCGGGTGTGATGGCGGGCCCCTGCAGTCCCAGCAGCTTTGGAGGCTGAGGCAGGAAAATGGCATGAACCCGAGAGGCGGAGCTTGCAGTGAGCCAAGATGGCACCACTGCACTCCAGCCTGGGTGACAGAGCTAGACTCCGTTTCAAAAAAAAAAGAGAGAGAGATTTATTTGGCTCACCGTTCTGCAGGCACCAATATCCACTCAGCTTCTGGTGAGGCCTCAGGAAGCTTTTACTCATGGCAGAAGGCAGAGTGGGGAGCTGGTGTGTCCCATGACGAGAGAGGGAGCAAGAGAGAGAGGAGGAGGTGCCAGTTCCTTTCAACAACCAGCTCATGTGTGAACTAACAGAGAGAGAACTCACTCATTACCCTGGGGAGAGCACCAAATCATTCATGGAGATGGAGATCTGTCCCCATTACCCAAACACCTCCCACTGGGCCCTCCTCCAACAATGAGGATCACATTTCCACATGAGATTTGAAGGGGACAAACTTCCAAACCATATCACACCTATAACTGCATGTTGTGTTTATGTGTGTAAGTCTGTACTCACCTGTACGTTCCTTGAGAGCAGGAGGCGTGTGGGATTCTACTTCCTGTCTCCATCCCCCAGCACAGCCCCTGACACATAGTAGGGTAAAGGTGCATTAAATATTGAGTGGATAAATGAATGAATGACATTCAGGATCAGGCACAATCTGGTCAGAGTCTAGCTGTCGTTTCTTATCTTTCATAAACAATAAATATGCAGCATCTTAAGGTTGCCATGCACAAGTAGCTTGCAAGTGCATTTAAGGGGATTATCACTTTTAATCCTTACAACCCTGGCCTTCCACAAATGCCCAGTGACTCAGTCACACCAGACTCTTCCCCAGACACACCACAGGCTTCTCTGCCCATGTCTTTTCTGTTCTTTGTGCCCAGAATCCCTTTACTCCCACATTTCCTGGTTTGAGGCTTAATTCTGCCGTTTACACAGACCCTTCTCAGATTCACCCTCTCCTCTTTTCCCATTGTTGGAATTGATCATTTTTCTCCTAAACACCACAGCTGATGGTTGACCTGAGCCTCATATTTAGCTGAAGCTATTTAATATAAATTCCTCAAGGACACAGCTATTCCTTATTAATCCCCCTTATTCTATGGCACTCAGCATAAACTCTGGCACAGAGCAGGTCCCCAGTGCTTGTTTGCTAGTTAGAATAGAAGAGAATCAAACTGAATCGATTGCTTAGGTTTCAGAGTTCTTCCAGTTTTTGCTGGAACCACAGGACAGAAGAAATCAAGAAAGTGGTGGGGATGGGCCAGGCGCAGTGGCTCACACCTGTAATCCCACTACTTTGGGAGGCTGAGGCGGGTGGATCACGAGGTCAGGAGTTCGAGACCAGCCTGACCAACTTGGTGAAACCCCGTATCTACTAAAAATACAAAAACTAGCCAGGTGTGGTGGTACATGCCTGTAATCCTAGCTACTCAGGAGGCTGAGGCAAGAGAATCGCTTGAAGCTGGGAGGCGGAGGTTGCAGGGAGCCTAGATCGTACCACTGTACTCCAGCCTGGGTGACAGAGCAAGCCTCCATCTCAAAAAAAAAAAAAAGAAAGTGGTGGGGATGGGTTGAGACGGAGGGTGGTGAGGGCAGGACCAAAGGGGAGGCTGCTTAACCGTGATGGGATCTCTTTCGTAGAAGTTATATAAACAAAATTTCTTGCCAACAAGTTGTCTGTGGATATTTATGGAAGCATCATCATTACTATTATTGAATTTTTTATTATCCCAAACAGCATGCTGAGCTTTGAGTAAAGTGCTGATGGCCAACCTATGCCTGTGCCAGAACTTGTCGGGACATTTTCTCAAAATGGTTCTCCAAGCCCTCTCCCTGTCCTCAAAGAACTCACACCATCTTGAGATTTGGAAGGCATCTTCCATGTCTTCTGTCCAACCATTCACTTTACAGATGGGGAACAGGGCCTACAGCCGTGTACCTCACCCATAGTCTCCCTGGCAGTAAGCAGCAGAGCTGGAGTTCAGATCCAGTTCTGATTACCAGCTGATATGTTTTCCGTTGCTCTCTCTAGCAAAACCTGCCTCTACCAAATTGTCATTAGAATCCCTCATATTCTGTCTTCCTCAGTTCTGTTCAATTCAACAAATATTTATTTTATCGAGTACCTACTCCAGCAGAGAGACCTGTGCTGGGGGATATTGAAACAATAGAGCGACAGGGAAGATGGAAGTTCTTGATCTTGACAAATTTACTACCTACACTGTGGGTGGAGGTGGAAGGTGACCGGGGGGTGCGTTTTTATTGAGCATGGCACCAAGCATCTTCAGACTCATTTCTTTGGGCTTTCTTGCTTCTCCCTTTTTTGGGCCATCCACCATCAATCACCATTTTACTATGGATGAAACTGGGACTCAGAGAGGCTGCACTGGCACCTGATTGACACTAAGCACTTGCACTTGTGACTCTGCTGCCTGCCTTCCCCTGTGAATGAATGAGAACAAAGAAGCCTGGGGTTGCCTAGCCTATTCTTGGCCCACCTGAAGAAGGTGGGAGCACAGAAAGAGATTAAACCAAGGAAGGGGAGGTGGCCTCTCCAGAGTTCCTAGAGCCTGACTTTCCCTGTCATCACTAACAGCTGTTTGCATCTTGCCAGCTCCACTCTCTTTGGTCCCTCTGGCCCCCTCCACTCCCTTCTGGAAGAAACACAGGTTAAGTCCTTTACTTTTGCAGCTGTCACTGAGCAGGGGGTTTAAGAGAGGTAAGCTGGCAGGTCTGGGGGACCTGAATATGGGATATCTTTGTTAAGAAACAGGAGAATTATGTATCAGTAGCCTCAGTTTCCCCAACCTCATGGGCAAGAGCGGCAGCCCCCCTTCCTGTGCCCTGGCCATCCAAGTGCCATCTCTGGAATGCCAACACATCGTTAATTTGTGTGCTTTGCAAATGCTTTATTGGCATCTCGTGGTGTTGAAAGTCATGTAATTATGAGCAGAATTTATATGTCGCCAGGGCTGCCTGGGCGCCCTACCTGCGTCTCCTTCCAGGCACTGCAAATATTGAAGGCTGGCTTAGAAAAGAATCAAACCTACCCGCCTTGATATCTATGCACCCTGTAGATAAGGTTTTAATTGAAAATTGGTTCATCTGTTCCCCATGCCTAATTACAAGGTGCTTGCACTGCCAATGGAGCATAAGGACAGGAGCCCAGCACCCTCCAGGAAGGACTGGGGTTGGGGTCCCACATGGGGACAGCAGTGACTTTGGCAGTTTTACCTCTTCCACATCTACCACCTGAGGCCTTCTGGTTTCTTACCCATGAGCAGGCACTGGTGTTTGCAGGGAGGACTCTCCCTCAACCCCATCCCCCTCCCTCTCTGGCTGGTGCTTCTGCAGTGAGGACAGGATGCAGCTCACTGCCTGCTTCCTCCCTTCTGCCCTGCCAGGGATATACTCCTTGCCCCCCCTCATCCTGCCCACTCCTTTCCTTTCACCCAAATGGGCAAAACCAGTCCCTGTTTGTCAACACTATTCCCTTTCACACCTCTGGGCCTGCCTGGAGGCCACTTGCTCCCTTCCAGGGCGCTCCTTCCCCATCCTGCTTTGTACCCTCCTCTCCTGAGAAGCCCCTGCAGTGATGATGACAGATCTTCTGCCCTTGTGTCTGTCTCCCAAGGACTTGCCTTTCCCATCAGGCTGGAGCATCCATCGCCATCTGCATTTCCTCCTCACAGGGCAGGACAAGGTTCTGCACCTGGGGAGTGATCAACAGGGGTCTAGGGGTGAGGGAGCAGGCCAAAGAGCCCCCGAAGGCTGATGCTTATGACCGGGAGAGGCAGGGGTCAGGTTGGCTGTCTTGCCTGGTTGGGGCTCTAGGAAGAAGAGGAGCACCCAGCACCTGCCCCAGGTGTGTACCTATGGCCTTCGCCCTCAGCCACCCCTCCCTTGGCCCTGGTCACATGTCACTGCTGTCACATTTGGCTCCAACAATAATTCCCCTGTTGGAGAGCAGGAGGAAGAATTCATTTTCCAGCTCCAGCCGGGCGGCTGTGAAATATGATTTCTAAAGTGTTAATAATGCATCACGTTTAGATAGCACTTTACATCTTCCAGAGCAGCTGGCTGGGCGGGGGTGCTGGCAGCCTGGGTGTGGAGCTGTGGGGCTGACTCTTGGGTTTCATTTCTGAACTTCTCATGTGGAACTTGTGCCTACACCTCGGTGCCTTAGTTTCTCCTTCTAAAACAGGGAAGGAATCATTCAGTCTTGGCCTTCTGCCAGGATATAGAGGTGCCATATCCCGGCATCTTTGCCACTCCCATCTCCTTCTTCCAAACCTTCATTTGTCCTTTTTTCATCTTCTCCTAGAAGGACCCCAGCATTCCTTCCTTCATTAATTCATCAAACCCTAATTAAGTGCCTGTTGTGTGCCAGGACCTGAGGTGCAGAGATGTTACTGCTTTTGGGGACTCTCGGGAGTAGATAGGATAGAGGTGTGAGTCCCCTGTCCCCAGCACTGTGGCCTAACCTGAAGAGAGCTGAGGGTTGACACCTCCACTCAGCTTTATTTGGGGTTTGGGGACATGTGGGATGGTCTCTGCAGGATGCCAGAGCTTCCAGGAAATCCCAGCCAGCTCGTTTCTGTTATCCCAGAAAGGAACCCCTGCCTTGTCTTTGGTGGTCTGCTCAGAGCCACTAACCCTTTAGGGCCCTTGACTTCCTAAGACCTGGAATCTTTCTCAGTCCTCTCTCCTGTGCCTTCGCTTGTGTGCAAGATACGTACTCCTGTCTTTTAATTTGTCTCCAGGGCTTTTCACAGACATAGAATATTCCTCTCTATTCATGCCACTGAGCTCTTTCCCACCATCACCTAAAGGCTTGGGAACTATTTCTCCATTAGTCAGTTCATATCCATAGCCACTGCTTCCAGGAAGGCCACCTAGGATGATCTGAGGAAAAGAGAAGATGTGTAATAGTTTTTTGGGGTCACCCCAGTTTTCCCCATTGCTCTCACTCAAAAGACAGTTGCCCTTGAAATGCCAGAGTACCCAGGTACTCCACTCTTTGCAGCAATCAGTCCCCTGAAAAGTACATGGAGATTCTGTTTTTGTTGGTAAAATCATATTAATTTCCAAAAGACTTGGATTTCTAGTTTCTAGCAGTCCTGGTTCTTCCACCAACTGTTTGCAGTGTCTTTGGACCTCATTGTCCTTATCTGAAAAACGAGGCCATTGAAAAGGTAGTCACTAGGGGCTTTCTCTAACCTTCTTTGATGACACTGCTACTGCAAACAAATCCTTGGTGAATTATTAGGTAAAGAGAGAAGCCCTTTGATAAGTATGTAATTGCCTTCCAGTTGACTGATTTCACAGGGTGAGTTGGGGGCTTGTGATTTTCCGGAGGGGCAGCATGGCTGTGCTCGGTAATGTCCTCATAGATTGCTTGTGTCTTCAGCTGCGTCTGTGGCCTGCAGGTCTGGCCAGAGTGGAAGCTCCCAGAGGGTCAAGCCTTGGGTTCTGTAATTCTGTTTGCACTTTGTCCTGCACCACCAGCTGGATGCTGACTCAAAGCTTTGAGGCGCCTGGGATGAGGAAGACACTTCCTCCCTGCCCTCAGCCCCTCTGACTCTTCTCACTTCCTAGGAAGACAATTCCTCACCAAGTTTTCCCAACGGGTTGCACCACCACTGCTGTTCAGCTGACACCATAGCTGACGAGTTATTAAAAATCCTTCATTATTATTCTGTGCTGTCTCTTTCCCTCCTCCCTCCCTGCCCTGCCCCAGGCTTCCAAGGCCCATGGCTGTCACTGAGAAATGCCTGGAGGCCCCTAGCCAAGAGCTGAGGCAAGCTTTTCCACCCCCTCCCTCAAAGTGGCCCCCATGGATGTTGGCAGCCAGCCAGAAGCAATGGGTCTCACCCAGGGTTAGGGATTCTGACACCTAGGTTTCTGATCCTGCTTTCTGCAGGTCTCGAGGAGCTACTGCAGGTACTTTGAGGCTCAAAGGTCTTTATATCAAGAAATAGTTGGAAGCCAGAGAGGGATTTTCAGTCCCTCAGGGATCTTGGTTAGGGAGACAGCTCTTAGATATGCACATTGCAGACGACATCTGGGACCCGATGCTTCATCCCCTGGGGAGAGAGTGACAGGCCAGCTCCATCATCCCATTCCTGAGCTGGGGGTCCAAACCCAGCTCATCCATCACCCGTCCTGATAATCAGATTTGGCTGCGGCAAGAACAGAACATAATACTCAGCTCCTCTCCCAGACGCCGCAGCCGACATGTCCTGAGAGATGTGGAGGGACATCTCTTTGCTCTTTGGAGATGCAGAGAGGGAGTAGCGGGGCCCAGGGGAGAGATCCCTGCTCCTGAGTTGTGGGGCAGATAGGAAATGTCTCCAGAGCGATTCCACACCCTTCACAGCACCCTTCCCACTGCGTGTTTCCCATGGGCACCCGATGGAGCACTCCTGCACCCTGTGTCTGGGCAAGGGATCCCAGGGGCAGGGCTGTGGATGGGAAGATGTTTTGGTTCTGCCTTCCAAACTGGAGTCTTTTCACTTACTCCCTGCCAGATTTCTCTCTGCAAGAACGTGCCTCTTCAGATCTAACTCAGTCTTATTGTTGTCTAAAGCATCAAGTCCCTTTTTCCGGAGCCTCACAGCCTTGGACCAGCCCTCAAACCCATGTTCAGCCCCAGCTTCTAGCACCCAGCCCCTGGGACAAGAATAGGATTGTAGGGGAGAACGCTCTGGGTGTCTGGGTTAGAGACAAGGATAAGTGTCCACAATTAGCTTGAGAATTCAGGGGCCAACATGTCCACCTTGACTTGGCCTCCAGGTTGAGTTGACACTTTTGTTTGTCTCTACCTTTGTTTGCCTAGATGAATTCTAACTGAGGACCCCCATCTATCCAGAGGTGGGGGCAGAAAAAAACTGGGATTAGAGTTAAGCCAAATGAGGTTGGGGTTAGGAACGTGGCCTTTAGGATTAGGGTAGGGAATACTCAGCTGGGGTGTGGGACTTACTAGTGCTCAGTATAAGTATCGGGGTAGGCAGAGGTGGGGGCTCAGGCTTGAAGCAGTGATCACTGTTAAGGACAGAGGTAAAGTTTGGCTTATTATGTTCTCATTTATTCAATAAGCACCTATTGATCACTTATGCTGTAACTGGCTCTGAGGGGACTTGAGATGATGTGCCTCTTTAAGAGCTCATGTTCCAGTTAGGATTTGGGGTTAGAGTGATTGCTAGGATTAGTTTTGGATTGGAATTCGTGTTGAGGTGGAGGTTGGGTTCGGGGTTACTGTTTGGGGTTAGGGTTGAAGTGGGAATACGTTTTGATTATATGTAAACATACAGGTTGGTGTGAGGTTTCTGTGTAAGTTCCTTCCTCCAAGTCTGTGCTCCTTAATTCTCTCCTCCCACTGCTTACCCAAGCTTGTCTGTGCTGTCTAAGGCTTCCTGGACTTACTGGAATCCGTTTAATGACAGCGACCATCTGCCACCCCTCCTAGTGATCAGCCCCTTCCCCTTTCCTCCCTGCTCCTCCTTAGCCTTTCCTAGCAGGGAGTCTGCATCCTGCATTCCTGGGCAGAGTTCTGATGACGTCTGTCCTGTTTCACAGCTCACATTCTGGGGGTCTCTGACCTTTGCCCCTCCTTCTCAATCTCCCTGTCTGTAGCCACCAGGATGAGCCATTTGCACCCATTCCCACCCTCCTTCCCTTCTACCATTGCCCAGCACAGCTTAAGGCCCTCACACTTCTATCTTTCATGCATGGGACCCTTCTCTCTTTAGCTGAGTTCTGCTTATTACTCTGTCTCTCTTCCTTTGATCCCTTTCCCATGTCTTTCCAGAAGTCCCCTGGTCTCTTACTTCAATCTGCCTGTTTTCCCTCTGCTGCACCTTTCTGCTGCGCCTTCCTTCTCCGTTAACTCCCTTCTGAAGACTCCCAACCCATCCCTCCAACAGCCTCTGCTTGCTTCTTGGGCTGGAGAAATTTCTTTTCATCTCCCCTCATCAGTCATATGGGGCAGATCCCTCAGAATTCCTGCTGTTCCTGGCAGCGCAGCCAGGAGCAAGTGATTCTGTAGGAAGAGTCCACTTCCATGGGATACAAGGTATTGAGGAAAGCTGGAGTGGGGACTTGAAGCAGGGAAGTGTCTCTTCTGCTCTCATCTTATTCCAGGGTGAAATAGCATGGCTCCAGTGCTATCTCCTAGCCCAGAGTTTAGGGCGAGTTTAAGGGGTGACTGGATTAAATACCCACATTTCAGGAGTGGTTTGGGAAGGAAGTTCCAAAACTACTGAAACAGAGGTTAAACTGCTCCTGTCCCCACCTTCCATTACAGAGAATTCTGCCCGTAAACCCACTGAGGGATGGGTTTTCGGAGGCTTCCCTGTGCCCTGCTCCGTCCTCTACCTCTTCCTTGTTCTTGGAGCCCTCCTGTGCCCCCCTGAGAACCTAACCCCCCATCCATCTATCCATCAGAGGGCTGTGAGCTTGATTGATTCTGATATCAGGAAGCAAAGGCTGCTCGTTAGAATGCATGGCACCCTGTCCCTCTTGCTGGGAGATAATCGAGGAGGAATATTGCCTCGTCCAGGAAACGAGGTGCTAAATTTGTTGTGAGATAGGTGTCACAAGCAATCAAAACGAGCCTTTCTGCATCCAGCCCTGGACAACTAAATGAGAAATCATTAGGTTATTGCAGAGACCAGGGACAACAGAGGCAGAGGGATGAGAGATCCCCTCCCTATTCCTTGGGGGTGGGCAACACGGGGAGATCAAAAAGGGAAAGGAAGAATCAGAGATGGAGTGAAAGAGTGTGAGGGAAGAGGAAGGCTGCTTTCTCAAGGTTTTTCTTCACCTGGATGCGGGGTATCCTCTTTGCCACAACTGCGTCCAGCTCCTGTCTAGGCAGTTTTGTGTGAAGCTTTAGTGGGCACCTTCATCAGTCACATGCTTCTGGCCCCTCCTCTGGCATCTAGGGTGGTTCTGAGGCTGAGATGTACTGACACAGAACAGAGACACAAGTGAGCAGAGTTGGGTGCCCCCAGATCAGCAGAATTTGGGGTGAGTAGAAAAGCGGAGACAGGCTCACATGGGAGGCTGATGAGGGCACAGTTCAGGGTGGCTGGTTTTGGTAGGATGGGAAAGGAAACTGAATACTCCTTTACAGCCCCTCTGGGAAGACTGCCTGGAGGACAGGGATTTGAAGGTTGCATCGCAGGCTGTGGATGGATGTAGGTCTGCTAGGAGATGGTGGAGTGGCTGGCATGTGGACAAGTAGGTTGCTCTCTCTGCTAAATATTTGCCTCCTTCATGGAAATGAGGGCACAGAGCTGCCCTGGTGTTCACATGCTTTGGGGTCCCAAGAACAGTCATTAGTGTGCATGCCCTAAAGAGAATGTCTGTGTGCCCACACCACAGGCTTGCAACTGGTCACTAAAATCATGCCCCCATCAATATCCCGTACATTTCTGAGAGTGGTAAGATGAGTGGTTTTGGCTTCCTTGGTCTCCTCTGTTCTTGGGGCATTTGTTTTCTGCCTGACAAGGAAACTGAGCGAGGCAGAGCGGGGAAGAACAAGAGTTCCAGCGTCATCAATCCTGACGTTCTACCTCTGGATGCTCCCTCCTGTATGCAAGCCTCTGCCTATTGAATGCTGCCATATTGAGACCTGCTCCTACAGCTCTTAATTATGGAGCCTCCACTCCAGGCTTCCTCAGCTCCCCGCGCAAATTAACATTCTGTGCCCCTTGCACGTGTAGAATGAACCGAGTTAGATGGATCGATTCAGCAGCCGGTTGGAACTGCTTTTACTTTACGCAGAATTGATCCAGATGACCCCAACCTGGGGATACTAGCAGCGCCTTTGCAGGAAATATTTTTAATAGAGATTAATTGGAAAACTCTAGCATGTCCTGCTTATGTGCAGAAAGTGCCTTATTCTCCCTTTTGGTGGCTGTATACTGACACTAGTATGTCGATGTGTGATAACACGTGCACGCTTACCTAGACAGGTGAATGCAAACAAGGACACATGTGTCCCCCGTTGCACGCAGATACAAAACACACTCACATCACCATAGGCAGCCTTTTCCTTTTCTGATTCTTCTCAAGCCTGTCCCCAAACCTTATCAGCTGACACACATGGCCCTGTGCAGCTTAGATGTGCCACAGCTTCCACTTTCATCTTTCTGAATCTGGACCTTTTTCTTTGTCTATGTCCATTCTCTCCATAGCCCAGAAGTTTCTGGAGTGCAGAGCCAGAGAAATGTCCAGAAAGAGAAGGTGTTAGGTTTTTAAAGATGCCTGATTTATGTGCAATTTATTTATGTGCCTGAAACCCAGCCACTTCCAACTGCTCACTGGACTTTTATGTTTCTGTATCTTGGCTCATGCTGTTCCCTTTGTTTGAAATACTTTTCCCCCAGTTCTCTGGCTGTTGAAATATTTCTTGTCTTCAAGGCTCAATGCCATTCTTGCCGATAAATATGCATTTATTGAACACCTACTCTGTGCCAAGCAAGACCACCCATGTCCAACTTCTGAGGCTATAGTAAGGACCCAGAGCTATAAAAGGCTAACATGAGTCTCAGCCCAAGGGAAGACCAGTTTGGAAGTCAGATATGAAAAAAAAAAATGCAACGTATTTGTTCATTCAACAAACATCAATTAAGACATTCATTCAACAAGCATCTATTAAGGCTGTAAGCTCCTGAGTGGAATAAGACCCCCATGTCCATGTCCTCAGGAGTATTCAGATGCACTGGTTCCAGATCATTGTCCCCCACCAAGTCGGCCCTGATTTCATCTCATCAGCATGGGCTACTACTGCATGACACTGGTAGAGTCTCTCAGCACTTAATTATTTGGGTTTGTTTTTTTTTTTTTTTTTTGAGACGGAGTCTCACTTTTGTCACCCAGGCTGGAGTGCAGTGGCCGGATCTCAGCTCACTGCAAGCTCCGCCTCCCGGGTTTACGCCATTCTCCTGCCTCAGCCTCCCGAGTAGCTGGGACTACAGGCGCCCGCCACCTCGCCCGGCTAGTTTTTTGTATTTTTTAGTAGAGACGGAGTTTCACCTTGTTAGCCAGGATAGTCTTGATCTCCTGACCTCGTGATCCGCCCGCCTCGACCTCCCAAAGTGCTGGGATTACAGGCTTGAGCCACTGCGCCCGGCCTTAATTATTTGTTAACTAATTTGTCTCCCCTGATAGAATGTGAGAGCAGGCAACTTCCCATTTTCCAGCTTGTGCATCCCATCAAGCACACTGTTTGGCTTCCAGGAGAGCTGTGCTCAATATACCAGCCAGGCTGAACTGTTTCTAGGATCCTAAAAGGCCTCCCTTTCCCAACTTCACACTGCTGTCTATGCCCTCTGCCTTCCCAGAACAGTTTTTTCTCCCTTCTCTCTCTGCTTACCAGGAAAACTCCTACTCATCCCTCAGAGCTTGTCATAGACATCACTTCCTACAGGATTTCTTCCTGCACCTCAGGTACTTTCCTCCATGTTGCCCCATCATGACCATTGTCGCACTGTATGGACTTGGTGCTTGAGTATGTCTACTGGACTTGAAGCTGGATGATGGCAGGACTAGGTCTGTCGTGTTTACCTTGGTATTCCAGGGTCCAGGACAGTGCACAGTATGTGAGGCATTCAATAAGTATTTATTACATGAATAAATGTATATTGAATTGAGTTTATTTTCCCTGGAGGATGGTGGTTTATACATTTATCCTTAATTCAGATAAACAAACAATAAGCATTTACTGAGCACCTATGGTGTGCGTGGATGATGCATGACTAAGATTACATGTATTGCCTCAAGAAGTTTGCCATCTATTCATCTGGAAAAGGAGCCAGAATAAAATAAGGTATAGCTGCAGACTAAACTCCAGGTCTAAATCCATATGATTATGTTCAAGTCCCATTACCATGTCTTTGGCATCATGGTTAACCGCCATGGGGAAAAGGTTTTACTTATTCCTTTGACTTCCATCTTAGACTGTTTTTTGACCTGTTATTTCCCCTTCAGATGACCCTGTTTAAAGAATTCCTTCCTTTAAACTTCGAGTCCACCCTAATTGACCTGTTACAAATTATTTGATGGGTGTAAGTCCCAAGTAAGAAGAAAATATATGGTATGTAAATAGAATGCTAAAGCACCAGAGTTGGAAGGAATCCTAAATATTACCTAGAACCCTCTGGAGCATTGCTGTCAGGTGGCCATCCAGCCTTATCTTGAATACCTCTAGTGATGGAAAGCCTCTGCTATGTGCTATTAGACAATTATTATGTAAATAACAGTATCTGTTCCTTGGGATCTACAACTGCTAATGTGTATCCTAGGGCTTGTGTGGAAGGTGCAGTGATGGGGTCTGGGGACACACCTGTGTTACGGGCATGTCTAGTGTCTGCCAAGCCAGCCTTTCTTAGAGGCACTAGTGGAGAGCCAGGGAGGGTGGATGTCTAGAGCATTCATCAGAGCCCCACACCTTCCCGTATTAGTTGCTCACCTGGCTCGTAGACTCAGATCTGGAAGTGCTAGAGAAATCTACAAGTCATCTGTGGCAATGAGTTCTAGCCTCTGGAAGGAGAATAATGTCTAACACCTAAACCTGTTGGTCTTTTTTTTTTAATTTTGAGGCGGGAAAGAGGGGCAAGAGTTGGGGGATGGGAGGTGAGGGGGCATGGAAGTGTAATAAAGCTTGTTAAAATTAGAAAGAGAGAGATGTCCTTCAGAGTGCTTGCCTGGTATCAGAAGATCTGGATTTACTTCCAGTTCTTTTGGTTTCAGGGTCAAGGAGAGAATGCCCTCCTTACTGTTGCCCAATCCTTTGTGGATTTCTGAGTCAAGGCTGTTTATTCAGGAGACTGTTCCTAAAAGTGCCAGAAGACCTCTAGAGAGAGTCTGGGACCAGCCTGCATTTCTTCCTGGGCTTCCAGTCTGTTGTGGGGACCCAGGCACCATTCTGACTCTTCTCAGATTGTGCTTAGAAGCTCTGTTGGTAACAGTGGTAACTAAGAATGTTGAAGCAAGCAGTGGGAGGTTTTCAGAGCAGAACTTACACTTTCCTTAATTATGGAGCCTGTAGGGAGGTGTCGTACCCAGAGGGGTTGGATTTTACATAAAACAAGGGAATGGGGTTAGACCTCAGGAAAAATTTTGTGCCTGCCCAGGAGAAGGCAAGATGGCAGGAGATGAAGGAGTAACTGATTGACCTCTCTTCTAAGAGGGTGAGGTTAGAGAGCCCCTTGAGGACGACTGTGCGAGGGAGGTGAGCTGTGAGCCAGCCTTCGTTTGTGAGGAGACACAAAGGCCCTGTCCTCTGTTGCCTTCTGTGTTACCTCATATATAGCCCACCTCATTCTCTTCTCTCCATCCTTGGCTAATCCTTTCAAAGCTCCCTTCCATTTCCCAAAGACTTTACTCCTTTTCTTTGACCTGGAAGCTGAAGACCTTCAGATGAGGCCAGAGGGTGGGAATCGCAACCCGGATTTCTGCCTGTGGGACCCCACTGCCTCTGCCACCCGTACTGTTTCCCCTCAGCCTTCTCCAGTGTCTTCTCGCTTGCTCTTCTGTCCTTCTTACCTCCATTCTCATTTTCCTCTCCCAGATGGTCTCCTTACTTTTTTTCTTGATTCTCACTTCTCATTTTTAATCAAATTTCCCAACTTCCTCTTCTCCAACTCCTCTCTCTTCACCTTTTTTTTCTTCTTTCAGTGAAGGAGGGTTTCCAGGAAGAGCCTCTTCTTGCCTCACCATCAGGGCAGGAAGAGTAGGCTTTGGGGTGTACCCTGCCTCTAGAGAGGAGCCCTCTGTCATTGTGAGGCTAGTGCCAAAGCCACCAGGAATTTGGAGACATGCCCACCCCACATACCTCCCTCCCTCACTGACCCTCGGCTCCTTCAAAATAAAGAATGTTGGAGTGGTGACCATCAAGACCTTTCCCATCCACCTCTAGTCATCATTCTAATTCAGTTCTCTTCTCTTCCCCCTGCTTGTCTCTCTGTCCTGTCCTCTGTTTCTTTCATATTGTAGTGTCCTCTTAGCACCTTTCTTCCTTACCTGACCTTAAAACCATCTTTAACAGCCTCTTGCTTACTTTTCCCACAACTAGCTTTCTCTTTTATTTCCTTTGCTCTCTATTTCTGCCTATGACTCTTTCTTCTCATCCTTTTTCTCTTCCCAGTCTGCCTTTGCACATTGAGGCATCTCCTTCAATGTCCTGTGTCTCGGTTTCCTTCCCTCCCACTGTGTGGACCTGGGGATTGGTGGAAATCCAAGTCTTGGACCCTGCCTCCATATGCTCCTGTAGGTCGGGGAGGCAGGTTGCAGGGCCTGCATGGGGAGGACAGAGGCTCCCCCTCCCTTTCTGCTTTCCCACCCCATCTTCTGATGCCTTTCTCCATCTCTTGCAGCCTTCCCTGGCCCTGGCCTAGTTTCTGCTGTCTTGCCTCCTTCCTGCTCTGTCTTTTGCTCTCATTCCTCTTAGCCTCCTGTCTGAACTAAGTCCCTGTCTGCCACCTGCCTCCTGTCTCCCCCACCTCCATTTCCTTGCCCACTAAAGCCAGATTGAAATTCAGGTTTTCGCAGAACTATCCACCAGCCCTGCCACCCCCTTTCTGCTCCCACCTGTCAGTCGTACCTGCTATAGCCAACACATTTAGGCTCCCCATGCCATTGTCCATCCCATAAAACATTCTCAGGAGCCCCTGCCAGGACACAACACATTTGCATAGAGCTGCCCTACTAGGTCTGGCCCAGGTGCCCTGAGCTGGAGGTTCAAATAGGGCAGGTGGGAGTGTTTCGAGCCACCACTGCCAGCCTTTTCCATGTAGAGCTCAAAGTCCTGTGAGTGGGTGTGGGCTAGCAGGTCGCTTCAGGGACCCCAGCCTGCCTGACCTCTATCTTCTATGCACCACCATGAGCCTATTGGAAGGGATGTGAGAAAATCTGATGGGAGCTTCTAATGAGAAAAGAAAGGATGGCCTCTCTTTTCCTATGCTGGATACCTCATCTGGGACCTCAGCCTCTGTCTTAGTGACACAAACCCACAGACCTCCCTCCACAGACCTGCAGGATGAGGGAGGAAACGCCCCAGGGAATGCCAAGATGGGCCCAGGTACACTAGTTCCTCCCAGCAGTCGGTGCTGAGTCCTTAAGTGTCCTCAAGGTTTGACTGAGGCCCCAGGACAGCAGGAGGCCAGGGTGCAATCCAAGGACATTAGAGATGGGAAGGCACTTGGGGGCCAAGTGAATCTGAGGGAGGAGTCTGAGACTCAAATAAGTGAAGTGACCTCTCCAAGTCAAACAGCAAGTTGGTGGCAGAGCCAGGACCAGACAAGCCCACATCTCCTAACTTCTGGCTTAGAGTACTTTTGTCCCTTCCTGGTAGGGCTGTGCTGAGCAGAATCCCCCTTGCATTTTTCAGGACTCTGTTCCTGCCTCTTGGGGTGACTACTCTAAGGGCCCAGAACAGCAAACTTTATTGCCCTGTCACTATGAGCACCCGCCAGCCCCTCCAGCCAGCCGCTGCAGCTGGCCTCTGTGGTCTGCTCAGATGCAAGGAAACCAGGCCAGACCATGGCCACTTGTAAAATCCCATCTGGTCCCTGGAAAGATTCCCCTATGGCTGTCCCTACCATACCCCCAGCCTTAGAGATGGACATCAGGGAGGCGGTGGCCAAGCTGCTTTGGTTGAGGGGAGACAGATTGATTCTTCTGCCCATGGCTTCGGCTTCCTGGGACGAGAAAGGACCAGCAGTGGGAAGATGGTAAGGGTGGATCCAGTCTGGGCATTTGAGGCTCCTACTGTTCAGTGTCTTTTTCACTGCAAACTGTGAAATGAAGCCAGAGCGCTTTGGTGGCAGAGAGAGGAGGTGATAATAGTCCTTAAATGTTTGGAAACTTGTCTTTGGGGAATGCTGTTTGTCATTTCCCTGTCTTCGTCTGATGCCCATATCACCTGACCTCTACGCATAGTCATTCCTCTGAGATTATCCATTGAGAGCAAGGCAATGGAGTTTTCTGACCTCTGATGCCTCATCTGTCAAAGGAGGGGATTAAGAGTCTCTAAAGTCATCACATCAAAATTTGACATTTTAGGATTCCGGGCTGGGCTGTGTATAAGGCAAAATCAACAGACCCAGACCCCTCATCCGCAGTAGCTGGGCAGGCACAGAGCTTTACTATGGGGAGCCTCTCCTGCCTCCGTGACCCTTGCCAGGTTTCTTTCTCTGGGCCTGTCCTCACCCTGCCCAGCCCCAGCCCAGCACTCCCCTCCCTTCCTCTCTCCTTCTTGCCGTCTCTCCGTCTCTCCTCCTCTATCAGAAGTGTCAATCTCTCCTTTCTTCTCTCCTTTCCCGTTCGGCAGCCCAGTCTAGAGAATTGAAATCCTCTTTTTTATGAGGGAACCCAATGCGAGGGGGCCTCTCTGGCTGTTGTATTTTTCATAGAGCGAGAAGGGAATGACTGGGGTAGGGGGGGAAAGAGTCCTGTGGGGGTGGAGAGAGCCAAGATGTGAGAGCAGAGAGGGAGGGAGAGTGGAGTGTGGAGAGATTTAGTTCCATCTGAAAGCTGTCGGTGCGAATCAAAGGCTTCCCTTTGAACCAGCAGCACGATCTGGAGTGGAGAGCGTGGGGACTGCTCTGGCCCAGGGGGTTCATTACTGCTCGTTTGATAAATCTGGGGAGACAGGGCCTGTCCTCCACCACCCCCCTCTTCTGCCGCCTGGTCCCCTGGCATCTCATGTGCTTGGCCCCATTCCCTCTCTGGTTCCGGGCTGGCCTGGCAGCCCAGGCTCTGGGAACATGACCATCAGGGCACGTGTGCAAAGACACGGAAGCAGACGGGCGTCCATGGGTGCAGAGACAAGTACTTGAATGTGGGAGGGGTGTGTGTACTCATGTGCTTGCTGGTAAATGCGTGTGCTTGTGTGTTATGGTACATGTGTCCCTATAAGAAGTGTATGGTGTGTGTGTGCGTGTGTGTGTGTGTGTATGTGTGAATCTAAGCATTTCCAGCCTCTCTAGGATAGATTTAGAGGTCAATTCCTAGTTCTTCATCAAAAATGGGATTCGACCTCATTGTCCTCTCAGGTCTTTACAGAAGCAGGAAGTGTGTTCACACACAGAGACTGGCCTGGCTCTGGACTCCAGTGCTGTGATGAGGATGGAGCAGGGAGCTGGAGAACAGGGATAGTTGCCCCAGGAAGATCAGTGTTAAGAGGCAGAGTGCTCCAGGTGAGGGGACAGTATTAAGGGGAGGTGGAGAGGCCCCTGGGGACTGGTTTTGCACAGTGACCTGAATCTGACCTGGGAGGTTCCAAGAGAAGACAACAGTGGCCAGGCTGCTGAGATGGCATTCCAAGGAAGCCAGTGGTCTGGCTGCTTGCTGTGTTCTCTGTCCGATACTTACAAGCTGTGTGACTAGATGGAAGTTTCTTAATGTCCCTGAGCCTTAGCTTTTTTGATTAAGGATAGTAATGGTGCCTACCTCATTGGGTTTTTGTGTATAAAAGTGGTAGGGGATCAGTGAGCTGCACAGAACAGTCACTGGCCCTTTATAAGCAGGGGCTACTTCTGCTGGTAGCCACTGGTGTCCTGAAGGTTGGTGCTTTATGAATCACCAGAATCTCTCTGGATGCTGTTGAGAGTCATTCCAGCCTTGGCTACCGCTCTTCCCTTTGTGTAGGAACATCTAGACCAAGCCTTCTATGCTGGTGGCAGCACGTGGGACAAGTCCTGCGTGGCTATAGAGTGCCGGCCAGCCCAGACCTGAAGAGTGCAGCCTCCCAGGAGGTAAACAGGGTTAAGATGGGAGTCTGAGCTGTAGGGCAGGAAGCAGAAGTGGTATATGGGCAGAACTTAGGGTCACTGATAGTTCTTTTTCGGGTAGAGGTCGTGAATCTCGTCCATTCAGGAGAGACATCCTGGATATCCCTGTAACAGAAAATACCTGAGTTCACATCCCATCTCTGCCACTTAGCAGCTGTACCTTAAGCACCCTGAGCCTTATTTCCTTTTTCTATAAAACGGAGATAATAATAGTGGATTTTTACGCAGAAACAATGACTACAAGGCATCTGCCTCAGTGCCTGGCACACAGTTGGCATCTTATAATTGGGAGTGTTTATTATTAAGGAACATTGCTGGGGTTGAAGGGTCAAGGAAGGTAAGTCAAAGCATCTCGGTTATCCAGGGGCTCCCAGGAGTGTGGGGGAGACAGAAACACACACATATGAGTAACTTTTAATCCAAGGCAGGCTGTGATAAAGTGTTATAACCAGAGGCCCAACAATGCAGTAGGAGAATAGGGAGGGAATGATTCCCAGTCTGAGGCTAGAGGAGCTTTGCCCTATAGAGTGCTGGTGGTGGGGGTTGTGGGCTAACCTGAAAGGACAGATGTCTGAGAGAGAGGCAGAGAGGAAGCTGGTGGACGACTGGGGTTCTCTCTTCTCTCACCTCTCCTCGTCTGGGGAAGAAGCACAGAACTGCCACACCAAATTCCCTATTGCTCTCCTACTTTCTCCCCAGTGTCCCTCTGTGCTCCTCTCACCCCTCAAGGCTCTGATCTCCTCCACCTAATTAGGCTATCCACCTGCCTGCAAACCCTGGCTGGGCCTCCTTGTAATTTCCTATCCTAGTGAGAAAAATGGAGTGTCCAACCCTGGGGCAGGAGATGGGGTGCTGCCAGGGCCCCCATCTCCCCTCCCACCTCTGTCTTTCTCCTGGTCTCCATCTCTCTGTCTTCCTTCCCCCTTGCTTTGCCTTGGGTCTCTATTACTCCATGGGTGTCTTTGTCTCACTGGCTCCTCCTGGTGCTTTTTTCTCTGGATTTCTGTCGGCCTGCGTCTTTTCCACCCTGGGCTCTTTCCCACTGAGCTCGCCTCTTCCCTTCTCACTCTAGTCTCCTTTCCCTCCTCGCTCTCCCTCTGCCTCTGTGTGGGTGTCTGTCTATGTCTCTGTTTCTTAGCGTTGTCTGCGCCTCTGTCAGCCTTCTGGGTACGTGTGGGTGCGTGTGAGTATGTGTGAGTGTGCGTGCCCTGGCACACCAGTGTGCTGCTCAGTTTTTCTCTGGCTGTCTTCACAATGACTGCTTAAGAGCTCACCACAGCTGTGATGGTGTCTGAAGGCAGGGGGGGAGCAAGATCAAAGCAGGTGGGAATACACTTAAAACATACGCACGGAATCTCACTGGCTGGCCCCAGACTGGAGCTGCCAGGATTTGACCCAGCAATGGTCTGTTTTCACTTTATGTCGGTGGTCAGGACCTTCCTGGTTCCCCTCCCACCAGGCCCCCCGAGGCCACCTCCCCACCCCACATAGAGCAGTTTCCTTGTGTTTCTGTTTGGCACTGGTTTTATTTCCTGGAAGGGGGCGCAGGCATAGGAACGGGATTGAAATGTCACCCCCAGTCCAGGGCAGGCTCTGCTCTGTGGCATGGATGATGGACGGCCAGGCAACCAGAACCTGAGAGGCAGGTGTGCACACGGATGTGTGCCTGGGCTACTTGCTAGGCCACTTGTCTTGGGTTCTTGGTGGCTTCTTGACACTCAAGGGCAAACCAACACCTCATCCCCCTTTTACATTGCAATGCTCCTGGGTCCCCTCTCCCCTTCCTGCTAACTGAGCAGCCACGCCCTGTCTGAGGCCTGTACCTCACTGCTTACTTTCTAGGCTTCCTCTGCTCTCCCACATCCCCTCGCCACCACCACATGTCAGGACCGTCCAGAGCCTGTTCCCCTTGCCCTTCCCTTCTCTGCTCCATGTTCTCTTTTTCAGGGAGTTTCCCAGGACCGACTCCAAGTTCCACCCAGCATTGTTCCTCCTCTTGCTGGGAGGAGGGTTCTGTCCCCTTCACTAGCCGGGCCTGTCTCTGCCTCTGTGGAAGTCTGTGCGCCTCCCCTGGGGTCAGGGGCGTGCTCTGCCTCCTTTCCTGGATGGTGGTTTCACAGGCAGGACCGTGGACTCGAATTTGCTCACTCTCACTCCTTCAGTCAACAGACATATTTGGAACACCTGTAGTGCGCTGGGCAGCAGGCCCTGCACCTGGTGATGGGCTTGACTATGAGTGACATGGTCCAGACTCCTGGAGCCGCCCCTGGGGCCCAGCAGGAACGGGGAGGCCAGTGCAGTATGGGCCCTACTACAGCAGAAGTGAGACGTGAGTAGGAAGGCCTTGAGGGTCTACACGAAAGTCACGGGAGACTTCCCAGAGGAAGTGACTGTTTGAGTCCCGAGGGAGCAGGGGAGCAATGTCCTCCCCGGGGAAAGGCCTGTGCAAGGGCTTGAAGAGGTGACAAAGGCCTAATGTGTACAGATCAGAGAGAACAGCACTTGTGAGGGCAGACTTGGGGCATTCCCGTAATCATAAGCCAGGTCGGCATAACCCAGGGGCATCTGAACTCTATTTGGGATTCTGTGTTGGCTGCAGGGGCTATGTTGGGACCAGAAAACATTGCCTGTGGCTTTAGTAGGCTCAGGATCTAGGCCACCTTTCCATCGAATTAAATTCCCGAGATGTCTTTACTTCCCCCTCTTTCTCGACTCTCTGCAGCGTTATTACTTCCACCCCCCTGTGTCTGGACTGAATTGCTTTAGTCAGACCTAAACCAAGAGGAAACTTCAAAACTCCCAGAAAGTCAGATACCAACTTCTTTGTCATGTTCCTGTTCCGGTTTCGAGTTGTCCCTCTAACTGTCTTAACTGCTCAGGAGAAATAATGATCATAGCTGCCATTTAGTGCATATAGGCAAGGGACTATACCGAGCATAATACACACCTCATCTCATTTGACTTTGACGGCAATCCAGAAATAGACATTAACATTCCCCAGTTTACCAGGGAGGAAAATGAAGCTTAGCAAGTAACTTGGCCAAGGTCACTGGGTGAGGAAGCCACATAGGCAATATGTAAAGCATAGTCTGTCTCCTAAACCTATACTCTTAGTATTTGGGCACAGAGGGATTTGGCGCTCCTCGTCCAGGCTTGTCATTGTACAGGTGAGCAAATGGGGGCCCAGATGAGGAATTGACATGCCCAAGGTCACACCACTCTTCACCTCCACAAGACCCCAGTCTCCTGATTCTTACTTCAAGTGCTTCCCATCTCCGTCTTGCTGCAGGGTCAGCTTCCTCTTCATTCCAAGTGGACAAGGAGCCAGCTGCTCACTGTCCTTGAGAGACTTCAGCGAGAGACCGGGGTGTCCAGGCTCTATGCAGGAAAGCTATGCATATAAATTCCACCTCTGAGCCAGGGCTCACCAGCAACCCCACTCTTAAGCCCTTGACTTGGGCTCCAGGGGCCATGGGAAGGAGAAATGTGAGTGTGGAGAGTTTGCAGCATGTAGCTGCACTAGAGAAATGCGCAAGGATATGAATAAATTTGAATAATAATGAGGGCAATGCTTGAATTAATAGTGTTGGCTGCTCACCTGACCCACCCCTCCCCCAGGATCTCAGCACCTGCCACCCTGATCTCTCGAAAGGGATTATCCTTTAGAAAACATGAATGAGAGATCAGGTCAGCAGACTTGAGGAGCCACTCATGGAGTATGGGAGACCCTGTTTCTAACATCCTGGCCCCTGCAGACCCAAAGAGCTAAATTTGCACACTTAATCAAGAGTAAAGGGTCTGTCTCATGCTAGATCACATTCTGGTTATCAGTCCACTCTAGGCCCCGGCCACCTCTTTTTCAGACCCCTTTGTGTGCAACAACCAATGGTGATGGATGTAGGATGTTCAGGGAGATTCAGATGGAGAAGAGAGCTTGGCCCTCTGCCTTAGAAGATATGTTCCCATTCTGCTGGAACAGAGAGGGCAAATGCCCTCACTTACCAGCTGCCCTCTATCCTGTGACAAACAAAATCCTGGGCATAACCCCTGATCGTTTGAGACAGGAAACCCTGTACATAGTGATGACAGCAGCTGAGTGATGCGACTGGTTACATTTGCCCAAGAGGCCAAGGAATGGGGCTAGAAGGGCTTCCTGGAAGAGGGACATGTACAGCAGATTTGGGAAGAAAAGGAGAAATGGGACTGGTGAAGAAAAAGGAAGGGAAGAGACGAGACTAGGATCCCACTTCTGTGGGGGCTTAGAGGGAGATCTTGGAGTGGGGAGGGTGAGTTAAGTTTGCTTACACACAGGAGGGATGATGGGTCAGACAAATTTTAGAAAGCTGTGGGCCGGGCGCGGTGGCTCAAGCCTGTAATCCCAGCACTTTGGGAGGCCGAGACGGGCGGATCACGAGGTCAGGAGATCGAGACCATCCTGGCTAACACGGTGAAACCCCGTCTCTGCAAAAAATACAAAAAAAAAAAAACGCCGGGTGAGGTGGCGGGCGCCTGTAGTCCCAGCTACTCCGGAGGCTGAGGCAGGAGAATGGCGTAAACCCGGGAGGCGGAGCTTGCAGTGAGCTGAGATCTGGCCACTGCACTCCAGCTCGGGCGACAGAGCAAGACTCTGTCTCAAAAAAAAAAAAAAAAAAAAAAAAAAAGAAAGCTGTGTTAGGAAAGGGTCAGATTTGGGGATTGTGGCCTCTGTGCAGGTTCATGAGCTGTGGGGGGAAAGAAGAAGGAGGAGGCTGTGACTTTTGGGGAGAGCTGATTTCAGTTACCTGGTGTGACAGGTTGGGAGCATGGCAAGGAAGTCCCAGAACTCTCCTTTGCTGTCCTCCAGTCACTCCCTTGTCCTCCTTCTTTTTTCCCCACAACCTGGCAAAGGAAGCTGAGCCCCATAGCTCACATAGCTCTGCAAGGAGCCTAGGCCTGCCCCACCACTGGGGCCGACCAGTGCTGGTTGGAACCGGTGGGTGGGAGTGGTGGGGGAGAAAAAACCCGCAATGCAATTCCCTGCTCCATTTAGGCTCCACAATTAAAGGCAATTACTCTGCAGTTCTCTAATCAAATGCTCCCGGCCGAGCTGCCAGCCGGGCAGCCATGTGTAGCTCCCACAGCCGGAGGGAGAGTGGAACAAAGTCACGTGGCTGCTCAGCTCCCACGGTGAGGGAGGCAGGGTGTGTGCAGGTGTGTTCATGTGTACACACTCAGGGCCCCCTGCACTTGGGAGCAAAGGATGAACACACGGAGCAGGGCACATGTGCCAAGAAGTGGGTTCAGAGCTACTTTGTTTTGGATACACTTTCCACCCAGGAAGCTTCCATACGCACATGTGGACGTGCCGGCTTCGTAGTATCTACCCTGGTGTTTTCATGGAGGAATTGGACCTGGCATAGTTGCACATGTGTGTCGGTTCACATTGGCTCCCATCAGCTCACATGTCACATGTCTAAACAGGAGTCGTTAATGTGGGGGTGGGCTGGTGCAGTGGGTAGTAGAGGAACGGCCAGGACCTGGATGCAGGGGCTCAGGCTCTAATCCCAGCTCTGTCATTAACTTGCCCTTGAGTAAGTTACTCTCCTCCCTGGAACTCAGGGTCCTTCTCTGTAAAATGAGAGGGTTGGACTAGGCCCGTTTCTAAGGCCTTTATATAACAGTGCACCGTTTTCTGTGTGATCGCTGAGCACTTCCGCTCCTGAACTCCATTCCCATGGGCCTTAAAGGGAGGAAGGAATAAAAGATGAGGACTTGGCATCTTAGAACAAAGGGGTTGAGGCTGAAGGGGGGCAGGGACCAGAGAGTCTCCATCCCCAACTGGAGGCTCTCTCCCTCCCTCCTCCTGCATGGGGAGCGCGACCTCTTAGAGGAGCCCCTCTCCTCTTACTCATCTTACCTAGTGCCAGCTTTGGCTTTGCAGGGACCCAGACCCGCTTCAGCCAGGAGCCGGCTGACCAGACGGTGGTGGCTGGACAGCGGGCCGTGCTCCCCTGTGTGCTGCTCAACTACTCTGGAATTGTGCAATGGACCAAGGACGGACTGGCCCTGGGCATGGGCCAGGGCCTCAAAGGTGAGTGGCTGGCTACCCAACGTCCAAACTATCCCGTCTTCTCCGCCATTCCCCACTTTCAGCATAGACTCCTGGACTCACCATCTCTTAGTTCCCTCACCACCCTTCTCTGTGCCACAGCCTCCCCTCTGTCTCTGCTACTGAGCTCCATCTCTATAGCTTTCCCACCCTGCAGCTCTGCCTTTCCTGCCACTGAGGACTGACTTGAGGAAGGCAGTACAAAGCCTGAGAGGTCAAGGGAAACCAAGAGACCTTTACATAAGATAGCTTCGACCAGACACAGATCCGTGAGGGGCGCTGCAGGCAGACAGTCAGCTAGCAGGAGGTGCTGGGAGACTCCAGAGTCTGCAGCAAGGGTAGGAGAGGGCATAGGCAACTTCTGTGTCCCGCAAGTGTCTCATGCCAGCCTGGCTCCGCTCCAGCCTCTCTCCTCCCCGCTGCCCAGGCGATGTCTGCTCAGAGGCCAAAAACTCATTTTAATATCAGCCTGAGCATTCATTTATTTATTCATTCAACAAGCCTTTATTAAGAACTGGCTATGTAGCTGGTGCTGAAGCAAACATAATGAGTCAGTCAAACACAATAAAACCAACCTCCTATATTCTAAAGCAAGTAAAGAGACCCTTGGAAAGGCTGCCTGGCAGAGTGGACACCTGGGTTCTAGTCCTGCCTCCACCACCTGCCAGCTGGGTGACCTTAGGAAAGCCACTTCAGCTCTCTGGACCTTCATTTACTGATGTGTGAAACAGGCATGGTGGTTGCAGGCCTGTCTGCCTTAGAAGTGCATTTGTGAGTTTTGAGCCAAATGGGAGAAGAGATTTGTAAAAACACGTTTTGGCTTTAAAGAACTGTAATGAAGTAAGTATGGGTGTGGGGGATGGGCTGTATATTTTTTTTCTTATTGTTGCTGAGGGAGTTGAGATTATTTGCTGTGAGTTCTATGTGTTAGTACAGGTAGGGGAAATTTGTCTGTGTAGAGCAATCCATATAAGGGAAAGAGATGGGTCTGGTAGATCTATCGATGATAGAAAGAGAAAGAAACCGGGAGAGAGAGTCAGCGGGAGAGAGAGTTAGATCAATAGATATGGAGTGAGAAGAATCGATAGCCTCTGGACAGAGGGAGATCATGGGAAGGAGCTGATGGTGGGAACGTGAGGGGTGGGCTGGGAAGCAAGAAGCCGGTGAGGGAGCCTGGAGGAAGGAGGGCAAGGCCCACTGCCTCAGCCACTGCTTCTGCAGGAAACCAGGACTCTTGTTTAGGGGCTTCTCCAGGGAGCCGGCGGGCCCCTGCCTCATCCTTCTTCCCTGGGTCTGCCTTGGGCTTCCCTCTGCCTTATGAGTCCCGCAGAGGTGCTCCAGTGAGCTCATGTCTGTGCCGCGATGCCCTATATTTCCTGGCGCCCACACACTCGCTCTCCCTCTCTCCCCCTCTCCTTTGCTCCCTGCTGTGTGCCTTTTTCTCTCCTCTTTCTCTCCTATTATTATGAGAGGCATTTGTCTGCAAACAGCCTTGGAGATTTCATCTGCTCCTGCTGGTCTCCCTGCTTCAGCTGCCCTCCTGTCCGCTCCTCCGGCTATATGGCTCCCAGCCTCGCCATGGGGTGTCGTGGCATCAGGTGTCTGTGTCTGGTGCCTCACCTTCTCACCTGCCAGTGGTGTCCCAGGAGAGGGCAGAGGGAGGAATACTGGTGTGGGATGGCTGAGGATGTGTCCTTGTTTCAAGGTTGGGCCTCATTCTTTCTGTTTCTGCAGCCTGGCCACGGTACCGGGTCGTGGGCTCCGCAGACGCTGGGCAGTACAACCTGGAGATCACAGATGCTGAGCTCTCTGACGACGCCTCTTACGAGTGCCAGGCCACGGAGGCCGCCCTGCGCTCCCGGCGGGCCAAACTCACCGTGCTCAGTAAGGACCCCAGTGCCCTTCAGTACTTTAAGGCCCCATCTCTCTGTATCCTGGCAGTCTCTCCCACTCTCCAATTCCCTCTTTAATTTCCCAGCTTCTCCCTCTCTGTTACCCTCCTCATCCCTGCCCTGATGCTCAAGTCCAGGTAGAAGAAAGTAAACCAGGCATGCGGGAGATGTGGGGTGCTGGCGGGGCGTGGACTGTGTGAGGCCAGCATCCTCTCTGCTCCAGCCAGTGCCTCGGCCACTCAGGGACAGGGCTTTCTGCCTTTTAGAAACAAGGCTGTGGAGACCAGGAACAGGGAAGTATGGAGTGATGGAGACCCGGGCCCTCCTCTCCCAGCTGTCCTGGCTGGCAGGCTTGTTGGTGATGAGGCGACTGCCTTCTACTTTCTTCTCAGCTGCCTTGGAGACCCCAAAGGGCCCCTGTGCCCCTCCTCCACCTCACCCCAGCCTCACACAGCCCTTCTTCCCTTCAGCTGCCTCCTTTCCTCCCTCAGCACTCGCCCTTTCTCTCAGATTCACCTGGAGGCCTCCTCCAGGAACGGGGGATTAGGACTGGAAGGAATGGGCCTTGAGGCTGAGAACTGGGGTGGGGGGTCAGAGGGCTGGGGTCCTGCTGTCTCTGGATGGCTGCTGGCTTTGGAAGCCCTGCAGCTCTTGGAAGTCCTGCGCCAGCCACCCACTGGGGGACCAAGCAGATGTCCCTCTGTGGTAACCCCCGAGGCCATTTGCATAATGAAGGGACTCTCTCCTGCAGCAGTGCCACAGAACCGGAATGAGGCCAGCTCCAGCACACCCCTTCCCCCGCTGCCCACTTAGCCCCCAGCCTCACTCTTGCAATACCTCTGAATCCGCCAGTCTTCCTGTTCTCTCCAGCCCTGTTGTCTCGCTGGGCCTCTGCCTCTGTTGCGCTTTCTGTCTTGGGCTTGGACTGTCCGTCTGTGACTCTCTTTCTTCCCTATTTACATTGACTCTGTCCCTTTTTTTCTGCCTCCATTTGATATAGTTTGCCTCTCTTCCTTTCCTTCCCTGTAACTTGAAATCACTGAATTTGCGGGGAGCCCCCAAGAGGGATGGGAGAAAGGAGAGAGGAGCTGAGGTGAGGGAGCTCGGGCACAAGGAAGGTTTTCTGTTGTTTGTTTGTTTATTTGGTTGGTTGGTTGATTGGTTTTTTTGAGACAGAGTCTCTGTCGCCCAGGCTGGAGTGCAGTGGCGTGATCTCGGCTCACTGCAATCTCCACCTCCTGGGTTCAAGCGATTCTTGTGCCTAAGCCTCCCGAGTGGCTGAGATTACAAGTGCCCGCCACCATGCCTAGCTAATTTTTGTATTTTTTAGTAGAGACGGTGTTTCACCACGTTGGCCAGGCTGGTCTCGAAATCCTTACCTCAGGTGATCCATTCATCTTGGCCTCCCAAAGTTCTGGGATTATAGGTGTGAGCCACTGCACCCAGCCTGTTGTTTTTTTGTTTTGTTTTGTTTTGTTTTTGTTTGTTTTTGCAAGGAGGGAGGTGAGAACATGAGAAGTCCTCAGAGCACAGTGGGAAGAGAGAGTCTTAGACTGCTGGTGGTTAGGAGACCTGGGCACCTTGGCCATTTTGGCATCATGATCCTAAAGAGGTGACAACCTCTGGGCATGAGTTCTCTCATCAGTAACATGGCATAATGACACCAGCCTTTTCTTAGCAACTGCTGCTTTGCTGCATGGGGACTTGTAAGCTGTGAAGGTCTGGGTGAATGTGAGGTGTCAGAATAAGTGAGGACTGGAGGGACCCAACAGCCAATTTCATTGGATGTAAAGGCCCTGAAGGACCAGGATTCAAGTCTGTGGGATGATTTGCTTTTCCTCTCTAGGACTAAAATGGGAAGAATTAGCAAGGAGCAGGAATGAGGTTAGACAGCAAAAATTAGAGGGTGAGCATGAATGCCAAGATATCATCTTTCATCCCTCACTGAAGCGTGTCAGCCCCATGCTCAACAAGCATTTCAAGGAACCATGAGACTTTTAGGAAACCTTCTTCCTTCTTTTTTCCTCCCTAACTGCCTCTATCGTAGGCCCTGGAAGGTGCTACTGCTGCCCTGGAGAACTCCCATCCTAATGAGTGGACCTTGATACTCTTTTCTGTCCTTCCTTATCACAGAGAGAGAGAGATGAAGAAAGGCCAACTAAGCTACTAAGTGTTGCTGTAACAATGTCTTATAATGGTACCCAGTGGCTTGGTTCAATCCAGGAAGAACCTGGAAAAGGAGAATATCAATGGGACCCCTAGATGGAAGAGTGCCTTGTTTAAAAGCTTGCAGGCCAATGAGGGAGAGCTACATAGCAGGGGAGCTGACTGACTTGTTTCGGGGGCATGGTGGGTCCTTGCTGGCCTGCCTGGATGACTTGGATGGATGAAGGATGGGGGGGGGGCCCAGGAGTAACTTTAACCTGAAAGGGAGACAGGGACGGATAGTCCAGCTGCTCTTCTCCCCTCACTCTCTCCTCTCCTTGTCTTTTTCTTAAATTCTCAAACACCCTGCCACCTGCAGCACACGGAGGCAATAAGAAGGCATGACACTTCCTGCATCCCTTCCTGCGTACCTGCTTACCTACAGCCTTTGCTCACGGCAGCTGGGGGACCCAGAGACTAGGCAGGGCAGAAATGAGGAGTGGGCTGTGCCCAGTGCCTGGTACCAGCCTCCCTGCATGACATCAGCCTCATAGACTTCCCTCCTCCCCAGCCATTCCCCTCAGTGACCCCCCAGCTCCCCAGGCCAGCCTTCTTCACAGAATGGCCTCTGTCATTCTTCCTTAGGGTAGGACTTTGAATGGATGCCTCCCACTCCCCCACAGATGCAGACGTAACATAGATACACAGACCTCCAAAACCGTGGTGATGAGTGTGGCTTCTGGGTCCGGCAAGCCTGGTCCACATCCCAGCTCTGCCCTCTAACTCACTTTCCTGTCTCGGAGCACATTTGTTTATCCTCTTCGAGCCTCCGTTCCTTATCTGTAAATTGGAGTTAATGATATTTACCATGAAAGGAATAAAGAAATATACTTTGTGGTAAGGATTAAATGAAGTCACACACAGGAGGCACTTTGCCTGACACAAGGTGAACGTTCACTGAATGGTAGAAATTATTGTCGATCCCACCACCATTTATGGTTGGCTTCACCTTCTTGATTTTCCTTTGCCTCCACAATAACAACTCGTGGGAGTAGGTGTCCATGTTATTTTTGAAGTTTTATAAACAAGGAAACCGAAGTCTTGTTTTGACCACAGACTCGGGGGCATATGAGTGTGGGGAGGCACATGAGCATATTGACACACACATTTAAGTCACAAACCATAAAAACTTGCTTATAAACACATGCACACATGGACGCATGCCCTCTAACAGCTGGCTCAGCAGGCACCTTAACAGCTTTACTGTTGTTTGCCCCAGATATGAGGGGCAGGGATGAGCTCATGGAGGATAGGCAAAGAGTTTGGAAAATTCCAGAGAAAGGTGGACTGCTGGCAGAGGTGGCAGATGGGCAGTGTTTGCGTGAACAAAGGGGCAGGGAGCATTACCAGGGCAGAGGAAGCTGATGCCTTCCCAGTGGAGGGGCTTCACACGCCTGGGCACACACCTGGGCATGGCGTCTCCTCGGGGCTCTGCCCATGCAGGATCTTCCTCCCGGGTGTGGCAGCAACGTGTGACCTTAGAGGGGCCTGAGCAGACCAGGAGGCCCTGAGCAGCAGCTCTTTATTTGTTTCTCTCCAACTTTCTCTACTTTTCAAGCTGCTCCCCATCCCCATCCTCAAACCTGTCCTCATCTGGCATTGGAACCAGATATACCACAGAACAAGGAGGAAGAGCCAGGGATTCAGAAGATAATTAGCCAGGCAGGAGTTGGAGCCACTGCTACTCTCGTCCAGGCAGTAAGGCTGATACATTCCATACCTCACACATGCCCTGCACATCGTAGTCTATGTACAGTATCTCATCTGATCTTCATGAGGTTCTAGTGAGTAGGCATTGTTATGTCTTGGTTTCTTCTCTGATGAAGAAACTGAGACTCAGGGACTTGAGGAACACATCTGAGATCACAGGGCAGGTGAACAAAGGTACCAGGATTTGAAACCAGGCAGTCTGAATCTAAGTTTTATTCTTTTTCCACTATACCACTAGGCAAGCATGAATTGAACAGAATGCGAAGACAGGTTTCGAGTAGTTTCTACTGGAAACCCCAGCATAGAGACCTTCATTGTGTAAATTCTAGAGCAGCCCTGCCCACCACCAGGCACCCTTGGTCTCCCGGGGTCTCCTCTCGAGTGTTCCCTCTGGACCCTCCTCTGAGTCTTTCTTGTCTTTCTCACAAGAAGCAAACAAAATCTTTTATCGGTAGGGCACGCTGGCTCAGGCTTGTAATCCCAGCACTTTGGGAGGCTGAGGTAGGAGGATTGCTTGAGCCCAGGAATTTCAGACCAGCCTCGGCAACATAGTGAAACCTCGTCTCTACAAAAAATAGAAATTAGCCAGGCATGATGGTGTGTACCTGTAGTTTCTGATACTTGGGAAACTAAGGTGGGAGGATTGCTTGAGCCCAGGAGTTCCTTTGTCATTTATGGTTGGTGAACACTGGATGGACCAGAAAAATTATAATCAACATCCTTCTGCCTTTATTTCATCAGCATCCATTCATTAATTCAGCAAATATCCCTAAGCACCTGTGATCCCCCAAGCACTGGGCTGGACACTGAAGTGCTGATAGTATATCAGAAGCAGACACTACCCTCAGGGAACTTACAGTATGGTTTGTCTTAGAAGCCTACGGAGATAGGGCAGGGAGAGCCCCCCTTGTTTGCTAGCATCAGACATCGGTCAATTCAATTCTTTAAACATTTAGCAAGAGCCTACTTTGGTCACATTCTAGGCACTGGTGACCATATAAACATTAGTGAGACAGGGTTGCTGTTTTCCCAGGGGATAACAGTTTTGGTTGGGGCAGGGTTAGATAACTGTTATAAGTAAACAAAATCCAAGGCAGATGGCGCTAAGAGCTCTGAGTGACTGATGGGGGCCACCATGGTGGGGGTGGGCTACGCATGGAAAGCCTTGTGCATCAGCTGGGATTTGAACAGGATGGGAAGCACTTCAGAAGAAGCTGTGGGAGAAGGGCATACCATATGGAAAGCACTGCATTGCAGGTCTTGGCTTGAGGACCCTGAACAGGAGGCTGAAATGCTTGGAACCGATGCCCTAGGCAGTTGTAGCCATTGAAGGTGCTTGAGCAGGGAAGTGGCATATAGTTAGCTGTGCTGTAGGGAAAAATCACCTGCTAGCAGTGTGACATGGAGGTGACTGTAATAGGACAGCCCATCTGGCTGCTCCAGGGTAGAGGAGCAGACAGGAGGGAGGATGCAAGAAGTCCTATGGAGGTAGCCACCTTTCCAAGCCGGACTCTGAAGGGTATGAGCTGTACTCAGAGCCTGAGATAGCCCAGCCCTTCTCTAAGTTTGAGGCTTCCATCTGTAGTGTGTAGCTCTGAGCAACTGTAGGGGTATGGAGCCAGGCACAGTGGCTCACACCTGTAATCCCAGCACTTTGGGAGGCTGAGGCAGGCGGATCACTTGAGAGGTCAGGAGTTTGAGACCAGTCTGGCCAACATGGTGAAACCCCTACTCTCTACTAAAAATACAAAAATTAGCCGGGAGCAATGGTGGGCGCCTATAATCCCAGCCACTTGGGAGGCTGGGGCAGGAGAATCGTTTGAACCCAGGAGGTGGAGGTTGCAGTGAGCCGAGATGGCACCACTGCACTCCAGCCTGGGCGACAGAGCGAGACTCCATCTCAAAATCAAACAAACAAACAACAACAACAACAAAACCAGTAGGGGCATGGAGTACCAGAAAATACTATAGGCCAGCAAAGAAAAACAGACAAGGACTGGGAAAGATGTGTGAGCTGAGAACCTAGGTGAAGCCACCACAAAAGCAATGGAGACAGTGGCTGGAGGTAGGGGGTAAGGTGGTACTTACTGCCTACCTAGAGGCGCACGTGCAGGTGGAAGGATGCTTCCAGAGGCAGGAGTTTTGGTCACCAGGGAAGTGTTAGCCACACCCTGCACTGACTTTGCTCTGCTTTCTCCCACAGTCCCCCCAGAGGACACCAGGATTGACGGAGGCCCCGTGATTCTACTGCAGGCAGGCACCCCCCACAACCTCACATGCCGGGCCTTCAATGCGAAGCCTGCTGCCACCATCATCTGGTTCCGGGACGGGACGCAGCAGGAGGGCGCTGTGGCCAGCACGGTGAGCTCCGGCCAGCTCCCCCAGCTCCTCCTGGGCCTAGCCCAGCTCACCTCTCCTTTCCCACAGGGGTTTGACCACAGACTCAGGAGCACACAGACGTGAGAGGGGCTTAGAGGTCATCTGGTTCAGCCCTCTCATTCTACAGTTGGGAAAACTGAAACCCAGAGAAGAGAAATGAATTCCCAGGTTTACTGTGTCATTCAGTACTGAGCAGAGATTAATAGTAATAGTAAGTTGCCATGGATTAAACACCTGCTGAGTGCCAGACACTGTGCATGCTAAATACTTTATGGACAGTCTCTCTTAATCTTCATAGGAGTCCCATAAAGGAGGCATTATTTCCAACTCACAAAGGAGGAAACTGGTGCTCAGAGAGGTTGAGTGACTTGTCCAAGGTCACACAGCTGGCGCAGAGCTGGGATTTGTACCCGGGTCTGACTGTGCTTTCTCTCCACTGATCACTTCTACCTCTTTCCTTCAGCATCTGTTTGTCAGATTATTCCAGTCATCACAACAAAGGGGCTGGGGAAGCAGGGATCCTTGTATACATTTTATAGATGAGGAAGCCATGAAAGATATCAAGTGACTTGCCCAGGATTACATAGCACAGTGGACAGTACAGCTGGAATTCAAATCCAGATTTCCTGTTTGGGGTTACCCTGCCAGCTGTGGGTGAACATATGTGTATCCAGCCCTTTGCTGGTGCTGCAGGAGCAATTCTCAGTGTGGGGAGGGGGATGTTCCCATGCTCCTCAGTGTGCAATCCCAGGGATACCTGGCTTCTGGCTTCAGTTCCGCCCTCAACACACTGTGTGACCTTGGAAAATTCACTTCACTTTTTTTTGGCCTTAGTTTCTCATTTGACAAATAATAATTCGGCCTCAGTGATACTTAACCTTTTCACAACCAAAAACTGTTATTTTTCTTCATCAGGGCTACATTTTGGCAACCAAACAAGTTGGTTTGTTAATATCCATTTGTCATCCACCCCCATTTTTCATATTCATTAAAGACAATGGAGCTTCAAAGCAGCACGAGGGAGCCATTGTTACTGCACTGGCCCTGAACTGTGCCTGTCCAGCAAAGCTGCATGCATGGTGGTCAAACCACGGGGCCTTAATATAATTATAATATAATATAATGTGACTTTCCTCAGGTAGTTTGCAGTATAGAAAACAGCTCAAGGGTTCCTGTGACCATATTTAGGGACCCCTGGCTGTCACTGAGCAAGTGTAAGACTTCGAGCCTGTGAGTCCCTTCCCTGCCCTCAAGGAGTTTACAGTTTAGCAGAAGAAACCCAACCTTGAAATACTCACACATGGTGCCTACAAGCAAGACTGGATGTGCCTAGAGCTGTGAGCAGGACACACTGACTATAAGAGCATACATTCAGGCTGGGAGAGAGTTCTGAGGGCTGGGCTGGCTGCAGAAGGCTTTCCAGAAGAGATGGGATTTGTGCTGGACTCTAATGTAAACTGTGGCCTTAATAATAATATGTTAGTTTTGGTCCATCAGTTGTAACAGACTTATCACTCTAATGCAAGGTGTTAGGAATGGGGGAAACTGTAAGGTCAGGGAGGAGGGTATATGGAAACTCCCTGTACTTTTTGCTCAATTTTTCTGTAAACTTAAAACTGCTCCAAAAGATAGTCTGTGATGTGGGCATGGTGGCACACACTCCTGTAGTCGCTGCTACTCAGAAGGCTCTGGCAGGAGGATTGCTTGAGTCCAGGCTTTAGAGGCCAGCCTGGGCAACATAGCAAGACCCTAAAAATATATAATTTTAATTAAAAGACAATTAATAGTCTATTGATTAGACACACACACAGACACACACACACACACACAGGGAAGAGGTTGTGGGAGTGAAGGGGGTTGACCTGTAAATTAAAGTATCCCTCCAGCTCAAGCCCATCTTTGAGTGAGGTCGCTTTAAGAGAAGAGGACGGGGCTTTTAGCTTGACCATATCTCCCACCCTTGTCATGTTCCAGGAATTGCTGAAGGATGGGAAGAGGGAGACCACTGTGAGCCAACTGCTCATTAATCCCACAGACCTGGACATTGGGCGTGTCTTCACCTGCCGAAGCATGAACGAGGCTATCCCTAGTGGCAAGGAGACTTCCATTGAGCTGGACGTGCACCGTGAGTGGGCTGAGGGGAGCAGTCTGGAGCAGTGGGGTAGGAGGGGAATGTAGGCAGCCTTTTGAGAAGCAGAAAGAGTCCCCCTACGGTCCCCAGGACAAACACTCGCCTTTGTCACATCTTTCATTCCCTGGATTGAACTGTGGGGACTAAGGGCTGGTAGAGCATTGGCTGTGGAGTCAGGCATTCCCCAGGTCTAAACCAGCCTGTTATTAGTCAATGATTTATACTCTCTGGGCCTCAGTTTCCAATTCTGTATACTGTATATCGCAAAAGATAAGATACTGGCCTACAGTCCCTTATTCAAACTAAAAGTGATATGGTGGCGAAGCCTCAACCAAGGCTCTTCATAGTCTTTTATTTAATTTAGTCTTAAGTTTCGCTGCGTATGTATTCATATGTGACTATGGGATGTAGCCCAGACGCTGCTGGGGATCTTACACAGTAAACGCTCTATGCACAGCATTGCCTTTCTAAATTTGAAAAATTCTGAATTCTGAAATGCATCTAGTCCTAAGGATTTCAAATAAGGGATTGTGGACCTGGACCTGCTTCCTGGGGTTGTGAGCATTAAATGAGATATAGCAGAAGAGCATCTAGCATGGAGTATTCTTACCTGGTAGGTGTGTAATAAATTGTCTCTGCCCAGGGAGCCATGGGGGTGTGGGCAGCAACTGGGAATGCCCACACCCCATCCCTTTTAGTGAGCCAAGCAAGCTCACACTGACGCCTAGTGGCCACAGTGGGTCATTAGTCCATTGCGTTATTTGTCCCTTTGGTGCCTTCATTGGTGGTCACCCTAGCAGGCCCCCTAGAGGCTCCATGTGGAAAAGGTGAGGAAGACAGCGTGTTAATTGGAGCTGATACACTGCAACCTCAAATTCCCAGATCCCCCCTGAGAGTGGTCAGGTCTGAGTGTATGTGTTAGGGAGGGAAAAAGAAACTCAAGGGACAGAAAAGACCCTGACTGCCTGTGCTCTACTTTGCAGACCCTCCTACAGTGACCCTGTCCGTTGAGCCACAGACGGTGCAGGAGGGTGAGCGTGTTGTCTTTACCTGCCAGGCCACAGCCAACCCCGAGATCTTGGGCTACAGGTGAGGGGGTCAGAAGCTGGGAGCACCCCGGTGAGTGATACAGAAGAGGTTGGGGTCGGAGGCTGTACTGGGGAGGCCAAGCATCATGGATGTAGTTGAGAGGGTCTGAGGCCTGATCCCACCTCTGTGTTGCCTCCTCCCCCAGGTGGGCCAAAGGGGGTTTCTTGATTGAAGACGCCCACGAGAGTCGCTATGAGACAAATGTGGATTATTCCTTTTTCACGGAGCCAGTGTCTTGTGAGGTTCACAACAAAGTGGGGAGCACCAATGTCAGCACTTTAGTAAATGTCCACTGTGAGTAGCTGGGAGGGCAGGGACGGGGACAGAGAGCGGGAGGGCAGGGACGGGGACAGAGAGTGGGGCCCTGGAGGGCCTGGGGCAGAGTCGGGGACGGCTCCATGAATGGGGAGGTAGCAGGGCAGGAGGAAGAAGGTTGGTTGGAGTTAACCCCGTGAGCTTGAGACCCTAACGAGTGGCTTCTTTCTCCCTCACAGTCGCGCCCCGTATTGTAGTCGACCCCAAACCCACAACTACAGACATTGGCTCTGATGTGACCCTCACCTGTGTCTGGGTTGGAAATCCCCCTCTCACTCTCACCTGGACCAAAAAGGACTCAAACATGGTAAGACTCTTACTGCCTATTCTGAATGCTGGGAGGAAGGGGTGTGGCCACAGATGGGAGTAGATGGGGCGCTGCAGCATCATCTTTGAACCTCGGCTATTTCTAGGCTCTTGGGATTTGGAGGAGGTGCTTACAGTTACCCCCACCTCTTCTCACAGGACCGCTGCCCAGTTCAGAAGCACTGGGGGGACAGACTCAGCTATGCATGGGAAGCAGGGTGGGATGGGAGGAAGGGAGAGGGCCTGGGATGGGCCTGCTGCAGTGGCAAAGGTCTGGTAAATAATGCTGCACAGGGAGGTGGGGAAGCTGAGGCGATTTGCTAGAGAAGGCTGGAGACTATAGCTCTGCAGAGACGCCCATTAGACCACTTGGGCCAGAACTGCAGGAAGAGGAATCTCAGAGTAAAACGTCCTACCTCATTTGGCAATGAAAACACGACAGATCATCAGAAGAGGCTGCATCCTCCTAAAATGATTGCAGCCTTCACCTGCCCTCTCTGGCCTCCACCCCATCCCTGCCCACTCTTGCAGAGATAGGGTATTGACGTGCCAACCTGTGTAGAGTCAGAGCATGGACCAAAATGGACTCGGGAATCCCATTTCCCTTCTGGGAATTCACTTGTGGCCCTTCCTGCTTTCTTTCCAATGCCTCCGATGTGGGGCCCTCATGGACCTAGGGGCCGAGGCCTCCTGGCTCCCCACCCGAGGCTGCTCTCTCTGCCCAGGTCCTGAGTAACAGCAATCAGCTGCTGCTGAAGTCGGTGACTCAGGCAGACGCTGGCACCTACACCTGCCGGGCCATTGTGCCTCGAATCGGAGTGGCTGAGCGGGAGGTGCCGCTCTATGTGAACGGTGAGTGAGTGGCCTGAGAGGCAGCCGGGCCTGGGTGGGCTGGCACTGCGGTTTTTAACTGGTGCTGACGTGTGTCTTCTTGCTTGCAGGGCCCCCCATCATCTCCAGTGAGGCGGTGCAGTACGCTGTGAGGGGTGACGGTGGCAAGGTGGAGTGTTTCATTGGGAGCACACCACCCCCAGACCGCATAGTGAGTGGTGGACCTGCCTGCGGACAGCCAGCCCTCCCTGCTTCTTTGCCCAGGCCCAGTCTCCTCTCGCCTCTGCTGGTTTTGCTCCTTCAACTTCCCTGTCCCATTTCCATCCTCGAATCTTCTGCTTTCTGTCCCTCTGTCCCTTTACCTGCTCAAATCCCACCTCCTCCCTTACTTGTTATGTGTCCCTGAGCAGATCACTTAATGTTTTGAACCTCAGTTTATTCATCTATAAAACAAGGCCAGTAAATCCTACCTAATAGAGTTGCTGTGAGAAGTCATGGCAGCAACAGGTATGAGACGCCTAGGCCAGCACTCAATTCATGTTAGTTCCCCGCTCTCTCCCCTGGGCTAACGCTTCCCCCCTTTTCTCCCTCATCTGCCCTGTCATTGACCTCCTGCTCTTTTCCATGTTCCCTCCCCTTCCCTGTCTCCTCCTCCTCTGGCTCCTGCCCTCTCCCTCCCTTCCCATCAGTTCTCCTGCCTGCCTGGCCCACTCTTCTCTCCCTCCTCTTGCCTTCCTCCTACCAGCCCCTTTGCCTTGCCACTCTCCTCCCTCCTTTCTCCTCTCCGCCACACCATGAGCCATTAATTCCTTCCGTGACCATTAACTGTCAAACCCCTCATCACATTTAATGACCATTTGGCTAACTCCAGGGCTGCCCAGGGACACTTCATTACCACGGCCGCCCGGGCAGCAGGCGGCTGGGCTCCCGGGGGGCTTTCCTTGCAGATCTAGGAGGATTGATCCCTGGAAAGGAGCCAGTGCTCGGCTGCTCCCCTCCCCTTAGGCTCCACTCTGAGGAAGGGGCCATGCAGGGGAATGGCCCAGCTGAGAGGTCAGGGATGGAACGGTCCAGGGATACCCCGTGGTGGGTTCTGCCTATTACAAGTCTATGGATCAGTCTCAGAGCCAGCCAGGCAGGTCGTGTGGGTTGGTTAAAGTTACGCCTAAAGATTGAGTTACGCTTAGTTAGAATCACAGACTATCAGAGCTGAAAGAAATCTTGAGCATTGTCTGGCCCTAGCCTGGTTCTGTCATTGTACAGATGAAGAAAATGAGGCCTAGAGAGGGACAGGGAGGCCACACGGGCTTGATGGGCAGAGGAGCCCAGCATTCTTGAGGACCGACGCAGAACTTTTTCTACGACATCTGGGGTTCCCAGTGTCAGTTCATTGGATCAGCTGCATCCACATCCCATGTGATCATTATGAAAATAGCGATTCTCCTCCTCCCTGGAGATTCCTACGTAGGACATAAGTCCCAAAAATCTACATTTGAAAGAATCTCCCTAGCTAAATCTGATGTCAGCCATGCTTGGGAGCCACCGCTCCGCCTTGAGTGGAGAGTCAGTGCCGAGGGTGTGAGGCAGCAGGTGTGGCTTAGGTTTGTTACAGGGAGGTGTTAGGCTGGGCTCGCGGGGCACACATGGCACATAGGGGTGAGGGTGCCTTGAGGGTGGATCAGGGGACACGTGGGCATGGGCTTCTGCCACCTGCCCCTTTCTTACCTCCTTCCTGCCCTCTCCACTGCAGGCATGGGCATGGAAGGAGAACTTCTTGGAGGTGGGGACCCTGGAACGCTATACAGTGGAGAGGACCAACTCAGGCAGTGGGGTGCTATCCACGCTCACCATCAACAATGTCATGGAGGCCGACTTTCAAACTCACTACAACTGCACCGCCTGGAACAGCTTCGGGCCAGGCACAGCCATCATCCAGCTGGAAGAGCGAGGTGACTGGCCGTGCTGCCTGCCAGCTGGGGTGCAGGGCAGCCTGAGGATTCTGCTCCCTCTTTTCTCCAGGGGCAGGGCTCAGCTGCTCCCCTTCCCTTGGGCTCTGCTCTGAGGGAGGTGACACACAGAGGGATGTCCCGGCTGAGAGATCAGGAGTGAAGGGGTTTGGGGCTACTCCCGTCTGATTCCTGCCTATTATAAGAGTCTGTGCACCAGGGAAAGAACTCTCTTGGGCCTTCCCACCAGAACCTGTCCTCCATATGCTCAACTGGGGAAATTCCCTCACTTTGTTAAAGTGTATTGAGCATTCGCTGTGTGCCAGGCTCTGCCCCAGGGTCTGCAGGAAGAGCTGTGAACAAGACACAGTCCCTGACCTCAAGAAACTTTCAGTGTAGTGGAGGGACTTACAGAGTGGTAGCAAATTAATATTCAGATGGAGAAGAATCATATGAACTGCAAAAGGGAATAATGCTGCCCATCTCATTGGGCTGCTGTGAGGATTAAATGAGAGAATATTTACAAAATGCCTGGCATAGAGTAGGTGTTCAGTAAGTATGGGTTCCCCTACCTCTTCAAGAATTGTCACTCTGATAGCAGAAAAGTGTTGTCTCCTTTAAGGCACTTCTCACATGTCACATGATAAAAGAGGTATTCCTTTGGCTTTTGGAAGCTACCAAGTCCAAGGAGGAAAAGCACTTTTTTGTTGTTGTTTTATTTTTTGAGAACTAACCATTTGACATAGGAGATGGGGAACCGCATGGAAATGAGAGCATCCCATCACTTCTGTCCTTTTTTTTTTTTTTTTTTTTTTTGAGACGGAGTCTCACTCTGTCGCCCAGACTGGAGTACAGTGGTGCAATCTTGGCTTACTGCAACCCGTGCCTCCCAGGTTCAAATGAGTCTCCTACCTCAGCCTCCCGCGTAGCTGGGACTACAGGTGTGTGCCACCACGCCCCCGGCTAATTTTTTGTATTTTTAGTGGAGACAGGGTTTCACTGTGTTGGCCAAGATGGTCTCGATCTCCTGATCTCATGATCTACCCACCTCAGCCTCCCAAAGTGCTGGGATTACAAATGTGAGCCACTGCACCCGGCCCATCACTTCGGTCTTAACTGAGGATGTCAGCAAGGGGGTTGGGGATAGGGAAGAATGGAGTAGATACAGTAACGTGGAGCTCCACAGGGAAGGATCTCAGAGAGGAAAAGCTATAAGCAGGATCTGGATTCAGCTAGAGCTGCTAGGAAGAGAGAGAAGACTGGAAGCAGGATTCCTGAGCTCCTCCTCAGCTCTGGGAAGCAGAGGAAACCAAGGAAAACTGTTGGAGCCCTGGGTAGATAGGTGCACATGGGGCAGTCACAGTGGTATTATGGATGGCACGGTGATGAAAGATGTCGGGGCCGGGCACGGTGGCTCAAGCCTTTAATCCCAGCACTTTGGGAGGCCAAGACGGGCGGATCACGAGGTCAGGAGATCGAGACCATCCTGGCTAACACGATGAAACCCCGTCTCTACTAAAAATACAAAAACCAGCTGGGCGAGGTGGCGGGCGCCTCTAGTCTCAGCTACTCGGGAGGCTGAGGCAGGAGAATGGCGTAAACCCGGGAGGCGGAGCTTGCAGTGAGCTGAGATCCGGCCACTGCACTCCAGTCCCGGAGACAGAGCAAGACTCCGCCTCAGAAAAAAAAAAAAAAAAAAAGATGTAGGAATATGGGTGGCAGATTGGAGAGTCTGGAGACAGCTGACCTCAAACAAGAGCGAGGGGCCAAGCATCATAGTCAGGTGGGCTGAAGGACAGAGATCAACAGACAGCCAAGGTCAGGGGCAAACTCCTGCCCCAGCTGCAGGGATGAGACATGACCATGATCTCCATTCTGATGGAGCTGGATCACAGACCAAAATCCAACCACAGTGCACACAGTGCAGACCTTCCTCTCTGATCCAACCTTGACTTAAACTGAATGCTGTTCCCAGGCTCAGTCAAAACTTAGCCCTGTACACAAGCCAAGGTTGCCTCTGTAGCTGTGGCCTAGCCTTCAGCCAGCACTGAGCTTAGCTCCCAGTATAACTCCAGCCTCATGCCTCCACCTTTCCTTCCCCATCGAAAGAGGTGTTACCTGTGGGCATCATAGCTGGGGCCACCATCGGCGCGAGCATCCTGCTCATCTTCTTCTTCATCGCCTTGGTATTCTTCCTCTACCGGCGCCGCAAAGGCAGTGAGTATGGGCCCTGTGCAGCCCACAGCCTTCCCCGGGCCCTTCCAGGGCTGTGACAGGCAGTGTTGGGATGGATGGGGGGTTGGCCGTTGAGCTCCAGCCCAGAGGGAGCCTGAAGCAGCTGCTGCAGAGGCCAGCAGGAAGCACTTGGTCCAAGCTGCCTCTCCCATCCCAGGTCGCAAGGACGTTACCCTGAGGAAGCTGGATATCAAGGTGGAGACAGTGAACCGAGAGCCACTTACAATGCATTCTGACCGGGAGGATGACACTGCCAGCGTCTCCACAGCGACCCGGGTCATGAAGGCCATCTACTCGGTGAGGGTCCTGCTCCTCGCTGGCCTCCCGCCTTCTCCACCCTCTGAGGAACAGCTCCATCCCAGATCTCTAGTAACCGTGGTCATTCTCTCCTTCCTCAATCGGCCTTCCCTGGTCCTGCCACACACACTCTCCCACACTCACACACATTCTCTCTCACACACACCCCAGGCTAGTTTCCTCCAGCAGAGGATAGGCAGCTGGGGTTCTCCAAAGACTTCCTTTGCCCCACAGAGTGTGAAAGTTGGAAGCCCCCAGAGGCTTTCTGGTCCATCTGCCTCATTGCTGAGGTGAGGAAACAGCCCTGGAGGGGGGCAGTGACATATACAAGGTCCCATTACATGTTAGCAACCAAACTAGTGCTCGAACCGAGGTCTCTGGCCTCTTCCCACCACATCCTAGAGCCTCTGTGTAGAGAACCCAGAACTCAAGTCTGCCCTTGACCTCAGACCCCTTCTGTGAGCAGGTGGCCTCTGAGTGTGGGGAGGGGTTGGTGAGAGTCGAAAAGAGCAGGGCTTCCGTCTGCTGACGCCCCACTCCTGCTGCTCCACAGTCGTTTAAGGATGATGTGGATCTGAAGCAGGACCTGCGCTGCGACACTATTGACACCCGGGAGGAGTATGAGATGAAGGTGGGAAAGGGGGAAGGGGCCAGGGCACGAGGGCTGGTGGACCAGTGGGTTTCCGAGGGCCTGTAGCAGGGAGGTGAGGACAGACTTGGGGAGGAGTGGTTGGGAGGGATTTTGAAGGAGCAGAGGAGGTGGAATGCTAGATAGGGACACAGGGAGAGCCAGAGGAGGAAGCCCAGAAGGCCATGGTGAGACTTGATCCCCAACCAAGAGGGAACACTGCCTCCATCCTCTTCTCTCGTTGCCCCCAGGACCCCACCAATGGCTACTACAACGTGCGTGCCCATGAAGACCGCCCGTCTTCCAGGGCAGTGCTCTATGCTGACTACCGTGCCCCTGGCCCTGCCCGCTTCGACGGCCGCCCCTCATCCCGTCTCTCCCACTCCAGCGGCTATGCCCAGCTCAACACCTATAGCCGGGCCCCTGCCTCTGACTATGGCCCTGAGCCCACACCCCCTGGCCCTGCTGCCCCAGCTGGCACCGACACAACCAGTCAGCTGTCCTACGAGAACTATGAGAAGTTCAACTCCCATCCCTTCCCTGGGGCAGCTGGGTACCCCACCTACCGACTGGGCTACCCCCAGGCCCCACCCTCTGGCCTGGAGCGGACCCCGTATGAGGCGTATGACCCCATTGGCAAGTACGCTACAGCCACTCGATTCTCCTACACCTCCCAGCACTCGGACTACGGCCAGCGATTCCAGCAGCGCATGCAGACTCACGTGTAGGGGCCAGAGCCTGGCTGGGGCATCTCTGCGGGGCAGAGGAGAAGGCTTTCACAGCTGTTCCCTGATATTCAGGGGCATTGCTCATTGCTCCCTTCTCGGACCAGCCTTCTTCCTCCCACCGTGGCAGGTGGGGAGCAGGTCTCCCAGAAACACCCCGTCCCGAGGATGGTGCTCTTTGCATGCCCCAGCCTCCTGGGCCTGCCCTTCCCTCTTCTTCGGGAGGATGTGTCTCTTCTGACCTGCACTCTTGCCTGACCCTAGAATGGGGACAGGGAAAGTGAAGGTTGGGGAGAGCAGAGGGGGCACTTTTTAGCATTCCCTTTCTGTCCCACCCCTCTGATCTCCCATAAGTGGAAATGGGGGTACCCAGGGGTGGGCAGGCTTTGGCCTAGGGACATGAAGTATGGGAGTGGGTGGCTGCGGCACAGACAGGTGGAAAACAGGATAGCCTGGCCAGTCCCTGTGTTGTTTGCATTCGTGCCCTGGGTGCATCTCTCCTTCCTCAGGGTACTGCAGAAGGGAGCTTGGATTTATGTTTGCTCTTGTCTACAGAACAGCCCTGGCACTGCATTCACATCCAGCCTTCATTCAGCTGGGAGCAAAATACCAGTCACCTTGGCCCACTGTGGACAGCTGTCTGTCAGCATGCAGAGGGATCCAGGAATCCCCGGCAGCACTGCCCGCTTTCCTTCTCGTCTGTGCTGGGCCAGCCAGATAAGTCAGGGTCCTGGTGGAGAAAGAAAGGCCAGGACCATGTCCTGATTGACCCAGAGACCGCTGTGTGCTGCGCAGCAGTTTCCAGAACCAACACTAGAGGGAGCCACACAGGCCTCCTCTCCTCAGTCTGCCCCACTTCCTGGTTTTAACCCTTGAGCTGGTTTGGGGAGTGGTGAGGTGGGTGTGGGGGTGCTGTACAATTTTTCAAAGAAAACAAAAAACAATGAAAACCTCATTTGGGAAGAAAAGATGTAGGGATTCCCCCACCCAAATACAAGTCCCATTGGAAAGGAAAGGTGGTACCTATTCTTCTCCATGGGGTTTCTAACATCCTCCATTATTCTTTCAGTCTCCAAGCACTTTGAATCCATTTTTAAACATTCAGGTTGCCAGACCTGTCACACAGTGGGCTCCGATAGGGTTAGGGAGGGGGCCTGGCTCTCCGGCTCTACTCTCCTACCCTAGGTCCCATCAGTTGGTTGGAGACCACTTTCCAGGGCGTGTGGGAGACAGGTTTTGGTTTTTTAAGTGTCTTTTTTTTTTTTCTTGGACCAATCAGATTCCTTCTTCCACTTTCAGTGCCTTGAGTGTCAAGCTTTGGATGACCGACCCTACGTGGGCGGTTGTGCAGGGAGCGGGTACTTGTGAGCCTCGGACACACTGTTAAGTGTTACAGTGTTAGGAGAGAGATGGGTGAGGGGACCTGGAGAGGTAAGGGGCCTGGAAATGGCCCTGACAGAGAACTTGTGCTGACCGGGAGAAGGTGGCGCGGAAGGGCACCACAGGCATTCCACGGGCCATTCCTCCTCCTCCATGTACACGCATACCCAACACACACATTCCATGTGACCGCTTCTCAGCCACCACCTTCTGACCAAAGAGAACAGGAGCTCCAAGGAGAACCTGTACCCCTGCCCCAGCCACGCCTTCTTAAGAAGCAGTGTCTGGAGTTGGCTGTTTCCCACCTCCCCAACTACATGTGCAGCCCAATGGGAGGCAGGGCCTCTGGTGCGGTTTCCAAAATGTTCCTCTCCCCTTCTCTGTGGTCACCATTCATAACTCATGTTCGCTTTAATGAGTTACATGCTTATCAGCCACAGGCCATTACCGCCCTTACAGATGGGTCTGGGGGCGACATTCCTGGCCACCCCCTTGCTAGGAAGGACCAGATGATACCCAGGAAGCAAGTAGCTCTAGTTTTAACCTCGCAGGAAGCCTCTGCATCCTCCTTCATTTCAGCAGGGAAAACTCCCATGGAGTGGGCCCTACCTGGGGCATTCACAGGCTTCCATCTGTATTCCATCCCTGGAAATTGATACCTTTCTATAGAGTCCTTTTATGAGAGCTCAGTGGGAAGGTCTGTCAAGAAATTCAGGTTCTTGTACAGACAAATTCATGCAAATTTCTATTATTTTCACAAAATCCAGAAGCCATGGGTAATCCAAAGACTTAAAGTCTAAAGATGGTGGCTTTTTAAACATGAACACTCCAAAAAAATCATTTTTGTTTTGGATTTGGCTAGATTCTCTTATTTGTCCCTTTTTGGCTTAAGTATCAATTTCATTCTACTGAAATGATGGAGAGAGGGCCTAAGGTTACTAGGTAATTGAGCTAATGGTGCAGGGAAAATGGTTGAGAAAGGAAGCCTAGTTTTCAGAAGCCTGACACAGAGCTAGTTCACTGTTCTCTACTCCTTAACACGTTAACCAAAGCCTCTTGGGTGTCAAGCAGGCACCCAGGAAGGCACAGGGAAGCATCAGCAACCAAGGTCGTCTCTGCCCTCTGTAACTGACATGTTGGTGCCATCAGAATCTGAATTGGAACCTACCTGAAGGGCCCAGTGGAATAGCTTTTCTGGGGAGTGGAAGGCATCCTTGATCACAGAGCTTTGCTGTCGAATCCTGGAGTCCTGCAACGTGGTGATGCCTCAGTAGTTGGTGATCTTGATCACCTTTGATGGCTTGTTTTAGTGGAAAGAGCAAGGGACTAGAGGTCAGGAGACCCAGGATCCAGTCCTGAAGCTGCCAAGGTTAGATCTTGGCCTAACTTTCTGTTCATTGCCCCCAATTTGTCTGGCCTGTAAAATGAAGGGGGAGAGTTGCACAAACCTAAAACTATTCTGGTTTTGTTATACCTATGGTGCTGCCAGTAGGGGTGGGACTGCCCATTGCTGGCAAGGAACTGGGAACAGCAGCAAGCATGGTGAGTGCTGGGGAGCTGGTCGGGGGGTTCTCTCCTGTTTGAAGAAGAAGCTTTCACCATGGGCTTCATTATCTTGTCAGAAGTGTTGTGAATTAGTTTCCACCAGGGACCCCTTTATCCCAAACAACAACACAAAATGCACCCTAAGCCTCAGAGTAAAATTGATGTGGGGCTATCCTTTGGCTATTGGGTCATCTGTGCTGCTCCCCACTCATTTCTGATTGGTTTGCAAACGTGTCTTTTGCCAGGGCAGGGCATAGTATGCACATAGGCATATTATGTGCCTAGGTTTCAAGCACTGCTTCTGTAAGGGAAAATGGGAGTAGCCTTCCTCCACCCTGATCCTTAGGAACATTCCTCCGGCCCAGGGACAGCTTGCTCTTCTTACCAAGGTGAAGCCTGCAGTCCAAGGTGCCTGGAGCCAGAGGTCGGGGAGTATGCACAGCTGCCCCCGCCTGAGAAGGAGCAACTTGCAATGGGAGCCAGTGGAGGGAAAGGGGTACAACAATTTTGGAATACATTCTGGATCTTGAAAAGGATCTTGTGATTTTGGCTGAGCCATGGTCACTTCCCTCGTAAAGGGCCCATCCTATATCCTAAATTCTGGATCCCTCAAAGTCCAGCCACAGAATTTGCATGAAGCCAAAAGCCTAGTCAGTGAGAAAGGAAAGGGTCCAAGATGGGAGCAGTGCTGTGCTCTCATCACTGTCTTGCTTGGAGTGAAAATGTTCATGTGAGCACCCTGTCTTCAGGCAGTATGCTCTCCCCTCATCCCAGCAGGGCTACTTTCCTCTTCACTCTGAGGGGAGCTTTATCTGCTTTCAAAATGGAGCACATTGCACTGGAGTTTCGTGCCCTCTCGTTAACGTGTCAGGAGCCACAGTCCCAGGCTCCATAAAACGGAATCGATATCTCGGTATACGTGACCCACGTTCATAGCAATGTTCGGCCATTTGGGTTTGAAGAAAGCCGCATTAAAGCCAAGACCCCGTTTGGAGCGAACTGCCTTGTTCTTTGCTGTGTGGAAGGTTCTGTCCCCACAGCTAAACTCCAGTTCCTCCCTAAGCATCCTGGCCTCAGAAATCCTGGCTTCCCCAAGTTAGTGCTGTCTGACCTGAGCCAGGCCACCGCTTGGTGCCTCTACAGGCAACTGCGCGTGTTGATAATCGCCCAAAAGGATTAGTGAAGCTCCTGACCCTGGCAAGGCCATAATGAACACTGAAGTGCACAGGCCAAGGGATGTAACTGAAAGGCATTTATTTTTGTGAAGATGCTATAAAATTAGCATTTAAATATCCCATTCCCTTCTCTTGGCCTCCTCCTATCCCCCTATGGTATTTCTCCTCCTCTCCTCAAGGCCAGGCTTTTTGTGAAAGGCATTGGCTCACCTTTGTCAGTGTGGTCCTGATGCTCACTTGTGGGCTGCTGGAGAGGACTGAGAGATGTGTGATTTGGTAGGAAGGAGGTGTGTGGGGGATTAGTGGGGAATCCCATTTTTTTGCATCACTGTGAGGGAGCTCCAGGCCCTGTCCCTGGAGAAATAATTGCTGCGCAGAAGTCACAGGCCATACTGGGCAGTTCTGGTACAAATCTGCCCTTAATAATAATAAAATAATAATAATAACTCCATTTGCATAGAACTGTCACTCTTTCCTGCCAGTCTGCTGTCCCTACCCTGGTTTTTTGCTGGCCCCAACCACCGGCCTTGTTGAGTACTGATGGGCCCTGAGCTTTTCTGTTTGCTTCTGGAGCTCTTCAGATGCTGCCCCCCTGAGAATACCCTGACTCTGAGGAGAGAGCAGCCAAAATCCCAATACAATGAAACTCCACACAATCTTGTTAGCAACAGTGACCCAGAAAATTTTGAGGTGTCCAATTTCACCAGAAGAGGCCCAGGCCTCCCTGTGGTCACATTTTCTACCCAGCCATTCTTGGGATTGCAACATCCATTTCTAGCTCCAGTTGAATTTTCTCCACCCAGACCCCAGAAATAAATGGATCCATGATGATAATTAAGAGAAGAGGAAAAAGATATTATTTTTGTTAGGACAAACCATCGTAGGTTTTTAGCAATGTGTATCTGTGTGTCCCTCACACCTTTTCCTATTCTACTTTTTTCTTTTTTTTTAAAATATTATGTACTATATTTTTAGTCTCAAACACACTATATATTATATATATTTAATTTTTTTATATATATAAATATAAATGTTTTAAAAAGTACCATGTTTTGTGTTGTTTAATGCATTAACAGCTAGTTACTTAAAAGCCTGCCTGACTTTGGGTGATAGTTCTGGTTTGGGGAAAAAACAGGTTTGGACTGAAGTTGCAGAAACAGTGTTTGTGCCACCTCCAGGCCATGGGGCAAAAATGTATTCTCTAGTTTGCCACTTGTGCAGAACCCTGAGGCCAATTATGGCAGTTCAGGGACAAAGAGCTGGAGGCTCCTGCTATTGGAACACAGCATCCAAATGTTCTGTGCCAGATCACATTATGGGAATGGGAAAGGGGGAGACTTTTCAATCTGAGATCCAGATCCCAAAGGAATTGGGACAGGTGTGTAAGAATGGCTGGTTTTGTTTATTTAAAATGCTGTGGTTTGGGTAAAAAGCAAAGTTACGAGGTCTCCAACCTTTTGAACTTGTAGTGAAGCAGAATGAAAAAAACAGATGGTGCAGGAGTGCACACACACACAGGCCATCCTGCTGAGAAATTCTAAATTCCCTGAGTTGAGTTCCCATGGGTTTCACTTTGCTCATTTCTCAGGAGTGTTTGCAGATACCTGAAATTGTTTTCAGATAATGCTTTTTCAGATAATGTTTTGTTTTATTTTGTTTTGGACTTTTATTTTGTTTTGTTGTAGAGACTGTGTTGCCCAGGCTGGTCTCGAACTCCTGAGTTCAAGTAATCCACCCACCTCGGCCTCTGGAGTCGCTGGGATTACAGGTGTGATCCACTGCGCTTGGCCCATATAATGTTTTTAAAGCTATAAATCATTAGAGAAATAGGGTTTATTGTTTTCTTCATCCAGTTAACAACCAAGCAAACTCAAGACAGTTTACAGTAGCCTTTTTTGTACACAAGGGACACGCAACATAGAGAGGAAGATAGGATGTAAAAGCTGAAGAAAATACTTTTGAAATAATGCAACCCATTTCTAAGAGGGCTAGAAGTCACAGCACAGGAGCTGCAGCTGAGGGAGGGTGCAAGGTGCTGTGGGGCCTGGGGTTTGGAGGCATGTAGCCAGGACCAAGAACCTATAGGTAGCCCAAGGTGAATCCAACCTGGATGGGAATGAGAGGCCAAGGGACAGTTATATTTGGAGGCTGCACTGAGGTAAGTTGCACTGGCATAGGTAAAAATGGCATTGATAGAATACAAAAGCAAATAGGAAACAGTAGGGAAAAAAGAAGAAACCAGGACAGGAAGCCAAGTTGTGCAAATGTGGAGGCACAGGTGAATACTATCAGGCCAAGTGGTGCTGGGTGGGGTGCTTCCCATGTTATGTGTCCACCTGGGATACATTTATTCATCTCCACATCCCCAGACCCCAGCACAGGGCCAGCAGGTTCTTTGGGACAAGTCTTTGTAGGGCACTACATAAGGCTCCAAGGGCCTAAATCAACTCTCAGCCACAAGAAAGGCCACAGGACCTCGTCTCTGCATATTAGGCCTCTTCCTGTGATGGGAGCCCCAGCCCCTCTAAGTCACCTCCAGCCTGAGGATAAGTAATAATGACACAGCCCCTTTATCATCTGGCTTTGCAAAGTTGTAAAAGCCACCCCCTCATTGTGAGGCTTTGGCTTCACAACAGCAGCTATTGGCCTAGGCATCAACACATTCCTGTGTGAGTTCGGATTTCTCCATGAGATGACCCCACATCTTTCACTTACTTCACAACCCTCCCCTACACTTACCCTACATTTCAACACAGTTAAATGGAATTGTGCCTTGTTTGTGGTATGCCCCTGAACTTTCCTCCCTCTGTGCTTTTGTCCAAGCTCTTTTCTCTGCCTGGAGTTCCTTTGCTTTCCCATTTCTAAGTTTTATTTATCTTCAAGGCCCAGCCCAAAGGCCATCTCCTCCAGGAAGCCTTGCCTGACCCATTACTCACCTTCTCTTCCTCCCTGGAAGTCTCGTGGGTTAGCTATTATCTCACTGATCTCATCTCATTTATAGCCCTTCTGCTTTGATAACAGGATGTTGTGTGTGACACATTAGCACTTTTCTCCTAAAAGAAGGTCACTGAAAGGCAGAGAGCATGTATCATTTATTTTAGTATCCATCACCCAACAGAGTGCATGTAGTTTCTCAGCATGTGCTGGAGGAATGCAGGCATGGAGGGAAGGAAAGCGGGAGGGGAAGCAAACCCATAAACACAATACATAAAAGGAATTTAACCTAGAGGAGTTCATGCTTGATAAAGTAGTGTAGCATGGTGATTAAAAGCATGGACGTTCAAGTCAGTCTACCAAGCCGATAGACATGACCAGTACTCATTGATATTGAATTCTCTCTTTCTGAGTTCCCTGGCTGTTAGACAAGGCCAAGCTGACTATAAACAGAAGTGGCATGTCACTTCCAGACCAAGGCATGTAATTGCTTGTGTGAGATCCTGCAGCATTGTCTTCCTCTGCCCTAGCAACAGGAGCCCATTTATTCCAAATGGTACGGCTTTGTCATAGTGGAATCTGTCTGGCTGGGTCCCTGAACCCTTTAGCCAACCCATGGTGAATATGTAGTTTGAGGGAGAAATGAATTTTTATTAAGATATTGAAATTTTATGGTTATTTGTTACTGCAACACAGTATATCTTATCCTGATTAGTACAGACAGTGCTAAAACCCTGTCTTCACCGTTTCCTCCTTGGGTAAGTTACTTTACCTTTCTGCATCTCTCTTTTCTCCTCTGTGAAGTGGACTAGTAATAGTTACTATCCCACGGAAAATGCTTAGTGGAAAAATTCCTAGCCAGTGAATACCCAGTAAAGGTGAGCTTTGTTAGCCTAGAGAAAGGGGAGTAGTGGGCACCTGTCCCTTTCCCTCCTTTGCCTCTTCCTTAGAGACATCAGGAAAGATGTCTACATTTGCCCAAGGGGTATGGAAAGAACAAGGATTTTGGAATGAGAATATTTAGCTTAAAATCCCAGCAAAGCCTCCTGTAACTGCAGTGCATGGCAGGTCAGCACACCTTTTTGAGCTGCCGTTTCTTTATGTTTAAAATGGTGCAAAAACTCAATGAGATGAGATACACAAAAGCCTCTTGTAAATTGCCAAATGCTATTCAAATGTGAGTTGATTACTTTGGTCTATTAACTCTCTGAAGCATCTTACCCCCCAACCCCACGCGCCCCACTCCCTAGCATTCCACGCCACACACCTCGCTGCCACAAACACAACACGAATGCTGCTCTAGCAGTGACCTGATATTAAGAGAATGTGCCCATCCAGCTGGGCATGATAGAGCCCAACTTGCCAGCCCCCAGGGTTCTAAAACCAAAAGACCAGCTCTTTGTACAGCAGGAACCTGGGGGAGGAGAAAGATCACTTCATTGGCACTCACTTTCCCATTTCCTTTACTCATTGTAATTAGCTACACAGAGGCAACCTCCCGGGGAGAGTAGAGCCATCCGTTCCCCAGACTGAACCAGGGAGCTTTGTCTTTTTGTTCCTCTCCACATAATACTGCTCTCTTGGTGGTCGCTATGCAAACACATCCTGCATTCATTTGCAAACTGGGGAATATTTCATATTTTGAGGATCAGATTAATGTTCTACCTCCCCAAAAGAGACACTGGTTGGGACTTCTATTCGAACAGTATCATGTCAGCACTCCTAGCAAAGGGTCTGGCTCCCAGAATCAGGTGGTCACCTGAGGGGTGACCAAAACCTTTTTTTTCTCAGAGCCTCTATGATTCCCTCACTAAAACAGATCCCTAACAGTGGGTAATCGGATCTCAAAAATTGAAGGCACCTCTGGGGTCATCTGGCCCTGTTATGGACCCAAAGCAGAAGCCCCAATTCAGCTTCAGAGACAAATGGGCTCTGCATCAAGACCAACACGGGACCAGAAAGCAGGGTGACTCTTTATGGGGTCTGGACTTTGGGATCTGAATGTTTGATTCCCCTGAGCTTCTGCAAGCACCAACTCTGTGCCTTTGAGGAAACCATTTGCCTTCTCTGGGCCTCGGTTGTCTCGTCCATAAAAATCTTTCATTCGCCAGGCGCAGTGGCTCGCGCCTGTAATCCCAGCACTTTGGGAGGCCAAGGCGGGCGGATCACAAGGTCAGGAGATCGAGACCACCCTGGCTAACTCGGTGAAACCCCGTCTCTACTAAAAATACAAAAATTTAGCCGGGCGTGGTGGCGGGCGCCTGTAGTTCCAGCTACTCAGGAGGCTGAGGCAGGAGAATGGTGTGAACCCGGGAGGCAGAGCTTGCAGTGAGCGGAGATCGCGCCCCTGCACTCCAGCCTGGGCGACAGAGAGAGACTCCGTCTCAAAAAAAAAAAAAAAATATTTCATTCATGCAAAAAATATTTGTTGAACATTTTCCATGTGTCTGAAACGACACCAAAACTTGGGGACACAGGAGGAAACAAAACAACGTCCCTGCTTTCATGGAACTGTGCACCTAAAAGGAAGAAGCTGAGGCAAAATTAACACACATGGAAAGTTTATTTGGGTCAAGCTTGAGGATTGCAACCTGGGAGCATAAACTCAAGTTGCCCTGAATATACACTCCAATTAGCAGCAGTTACAGGTGGATTTTTAAAGGCAAAAAAAGCGGACAGGGAGTGGACTGCTACAAAGTTGTTTGTCAGGAATTCTTACTGGTTTACAGAAATAACATTGGTTAGTGATTGGCTATACATTGTTAAACTGTAAGGAGTGGGTTATAGTGTTCTGTATGGCATTATCAGGTTAATTTATAGCTCCTTGTGGCAAAAGTAAGCAGTTTCAAGAGATGAGTACATAGCTCAAAGGGAAGAGTGAGGCATGATTGTGATCTCTTTTAATGTCTCTCTGGGTCTGATAATTTAAAGGACTTGCATTCCTCAAATGAAGGTTCTTTTCTTTTCTCAGAACTTACACTGTAATGATGGGAGATAGACAATGAACAAACAAATGAATGTCAGAGAGGAGTAAAGAGAGACACAGGGCTGGGTAGAGTGGGATACTGGGAAGAGAGATGTGCTATTTTATGTTGGACGGTCAAAGAGTGTCCAGGATAAAAGGACAGGTAGGCTGGGCTTATATCTGGGGAAAGAATATACTAGTCTGAGGGAATAGCATCTGCAAAGACCTTAGGCAGAAATTAGTTAGAGAGTGAATGGCCAGCAAGGAATGTGGCTGGGGGAACAGTACCAGCAGAGGGCGGTGAGAAATCCGGAGAGGGGTGAGATGGAACAGATCTTGTGAGAACTGCAGGTCATTGAAAGGGCTTTGGAAATTACTGTGAGATGAGAGGACGTAGTAAATCAAGCCATATGAACTGTTTTTGTAGGTCAAAAATGGGTGAACAGCAGCAATTTTATATGGTTCAACCTAATGCATGTAAATGTACAGTACTGTTGATTTATTATTACCACCTTTAAAAAACAAGCCTTTCGCCGGGCGCGGTGGCTCAAGCCTGTAATCCCAGCACTTTGGGAGGCCGAGACGGGCGGATCACGAGGTCAGGAGATCGAGACCATCCTGGCGAACACGGTGAAACACTGTCTCTACTAAAAAATACAAAAAAAAAAACTAGCTGGGCGAGGTGGCGGGCGCCTGTAGTCCCAGCTACTTGGGAGGCTGAGGCAGGAGAATGGCGTAAACCCGGGAGGCGGAGCTTGCAGTGAGCTGAGATCTGGCCACTGCACTCCAGCCTGGGTGACAGAGCGAGACTCCGTCTCAAAAAAAAAAAAAAAAAAAAAAAAAACAAGCCTTTCTCTTATGTTGGCAGGATTAATTGAAAAGCATTTCTTCCTCCTATTGAGGCTGAGCAGGCCTCTTTATTATTTTTACCCAATGGCTGTAGCTCTGCCTTCAGGACAGTGCTGTCTGGGTAGTCTGCCACCTTCCCCTCCCTCTCCATGCAGTTCTTTTGATATTGAAATGTAGTTGTCATGATGTCATGTCTCTTCTAAGAAGTTTCTTTTCTCAGTTAAATATTTCTGATTCTTCAAACCCGATCTCTTAGGATATGTTGTTTTTCATATTCTTCCCTTTGTGCTCACCCTTTCTTCTGGGTGAACTCTGAACACACATTAAGAAATTCAGTGCCTCCCACTTCAACCTACCAGTCTGAGGGACAGTTCCCCATCTCAGTCCACTAAGATCCTCTATGTTCCTTCACCTCCTAATCTTCAGTAAATACAGACACTGAATTCTGGCTTTTCCCCAGGAGGGAGTGGTGGCCCCTTTACCTCTCAAAGGTCCTGATACCCATCCCCTCCAATGAAGTAGGAGATGGTGCCAGATTCTCAGGCAGAAATCCCGGGAGATGAAATGAGAGGGGTTTCCAGGTCCAGCAGCTCAGCTATGGCCGTGCCAGGCACTACAAACTAGATTCTCCAGGAGTATCCCAAGATACTTAATGTGCTGTATGTAGTGGGTCCACTGGTAATTTTTTAACAACATGGTCAGCATCACAATGACCCAGATCCTTTCTGCTCTCAGAATCTAGATCTGTTTTCTCTTTGGTTTTTACATCAAAACATGAGTTCTAGTCTAAACTCCACTTATTAGCCATTTGACTTTGGACAAGTTACTGGAAATTTCTGGGTCTTAGCTTTCTTATCCATAAAATGAGAATAATGATACTACCCCACTAGCAGAAGGAGGAGCTAGCACAGTCAGGTACTGAGCATGTATCCCAAATCCTACCACTGCACAAGGCCTCCGTTGCTATCCCCAAGTCCAGGGGTCCATCAGCTCTCCCTCAACTCCTACAGTGGCTAAGTGGTCTCTGCTTCCAGTCTTTGTGCCCCAGGGGTCTGTTCTCCACAGCAGAGCATTGGTAGCAGTCCCCTACCTATTGTTAGTTTCATTATCAATACTAAAATTCATTCGATTTTGTCTTGGTCTGTTTGAACTGCTATAACAAAATACCAGAAGCTAGGTGTCTTGTAACAATAGAAATTACTTCTCACAGTTCTGGAAGCTGCAAAGTCCAGTGTCTCGTGAGGGCCCATTTCCTTGTTCATAGATGGCACCTTCTTGCTGTGTTCCCACATGGTGGATGGGACATGGCAGCTCTATAGGGCCACTGTTTTTGTTGTTGTTTGAGATGGAGTCTCGCTCTGTCACCAGGCTGGAGTGCAGTGGCACAATCTCAGCTCGCTGCAGCCTCTGCCTCCTGGGTTCAAGGGATTCTCCTGCCTCAGCCTCCCAAATAGCTGGGGTTACAGGTGTGCACCACCATTCCCAGCTAATTTTTGTATTTTTAGTAGAGACAGGGTTTCACCATGTTAGCCAGGATGGTCTCAATCTCTTGACCTTGTGATCCACCCACCTTGGCCTCCCAAAGTGCTGAGATTACAGGCATGAGCCACCATGTATAGGGCCTCTTTTATAAGAGCACTAATCCTATTCATGAGGGCTCCAACCTCATGACCTATTCATCTCCCAAAAGGCCTCTCCTAATACCATCACCTTGGGGTTAGGATTTCAACGTAGACACTCTGGGGGGACACAAGCATTCAAGCCATAGAAGACTTTAACAACAATAAAATACAACCTTTTTGTATGACAACAACAGAGTAATCCTTTTAAAATGTAAATCACATCAAATCACTCCTTTGTTTCAGACTTCATGGTTTCCTATCCCACTTAGAATAAAATCCATACTTCTTTCATTTCCTACAAGCCATACCTTAGCTGGCCCCTGCCCACCTTCTCTCCATTCTTACTTTGCCACCTGCCTTCCAGCTTCACTGACCTTGCTGTCTGTGACACTCTATCATGGGATAAAATGCCAAACCCTCTTATGGAGATGCTCAGGTTGGGGGCTTGCAATAGGGAAAGAGTTAATATTTAATAAGTGAGCCAGGCACTTTCATATATGTGATTACATGCAATTTTCAGTATAATGGGCCTCTGAAGTTAGACCTTACAGGGAATTCCCCTGTCCTCCATCCCCAGTACCCAGTGAGCCAGCTAGAAGAAAAGCTCAGCAAATAAACCTAAGAGGCTTCCAGCCTCAGGGCTCCCGAAGCTCCAACTTTCTCCTCCTAATAACCTAAAGGGTTATGAAGAGTCTCTTCACTTATTAAAACAATGTTTTTTGTAGACTCTCCCTTAGGTCTTGGCTACATGCCAAAAAAAAAAAAAAAAAAAAAAAAAAGCCTGAAATCCCAGATCCTCCTTTTAAAAGGACAGGGTACATAAAGAAAAACAGACCTCATTGCTCAAGAATCAGTCTGTTTCTGATGGGAGGACACAGACCCTCACCTCTGGGAAGCAGGCATGTGTTACATGGCTGGAACAGGAGGAAGCAAGAGAGGGGAAAGCGCCACACATTTTTAAACAACCAGATCTCGTGAGAACTCACTATCATGAGAACAGCCCCCAGGGGGAAATCCACCCACATGATCCAATCACCTCCCACCAGGTCACACTTCCAACACTGGGGATTACAATTCAACCTCAGATTTGGGCAGCTACACAGATCCAAACTATATCAGTTGGTACTGACTTTGTGCAATATCTCTGACTCTTTTTGAGCCTCCATAAATGTCTTTAAAAAGACAACAAGGCTCATTCTTGTTTCTTTCTTCTTTTGAGACATGGTCTTGCTCTGTCACCCAGGCTGGAGTGCTGTGGCATGATTGTGGCTCACTGCAGGCTCGGCCCCCTGGGCTCAGGTGATCCTCCCACTTTAGCCTCCTGAGTACCTGGGACTACAGGTACGTGCCACCATGCCTGGCTTGGCTCATTCTTATTTAAACACTCAAATCAGGCATTATCTCCTCACAGAAGGTCTGCACCCCACCATGCCAAATTAAGTGTTCCTCCTTTGTCATCTCCTGGTGCCCCCTCCCTATGGTCTTATGTGCCTCTGTCATTGTTTTTATACCCAGCACAGCTTACTAAGTTATTGACAATTTAAAGAGGAATTGTAGTGCCAGCTGTCATCTACATCATGGAGTCATGCCCGTTTTTTTTAAAAAAATCTTGGCTTGGTGCAGTGGCTCACACCTGTAATCCCAACACTTTGGGAGGCCGAGGTGGGCAGATCACTTGAGGTCAGGTGTTTAAGACCAGCCTGGACAACATGGTGAAACCCTATCTCTACTAAAAAACAAAAATCAGCCCAGCATAGTGGCGTGCCTGTAATGCCAGCTACTGGGGAGGCTGTGGCAGGAGAATTGCTTGAAACTGGGAGGCTAAGTTTGCAGTGGGCTGAAATGGTGTCACTGCACTCCAGCCTGGGTGACAGAGTGAGACTTCGTCTCCAAAAAAAAAAAAAAAAATTTTCCTGTCTAAAAGAAAGAAGAAAATGCCCTACAGCTAAGGTCCAATCTCTCTCCTTCCCTCCACATCTAAACTTTTGGAAAGCCATTGTCTTTATTTGCTCATTTCATTCTCTCCCTTCTCAACACAGTACAATCTGTCTTCTGCTCATCTCAACCTTCCCAGAGAGACATTGTTCCAGTGGTCAAATCCAGTAGTCACTTTTCAGTTATTTTCTTCTGTTATGGAATTTTTTAAACTTTTTTTTTTTTTTTTTGAGATGGAGTCTGGCTCTGTCACCCAGGCTGGAGTGCAGTGGTATAATCTCGGCTCACTGTAACCTTCATCTCCCAGGTTCAAGTGATTCTCCTGCCTCAGCCTCCTGAGTAGCTGGGATTACAGGTGCATGCCACCACACCCAGCTAATTTTTGTATTTTTAGTAGAGACAGGGTTTCACCATGTTGGCCAGGATGGTCTCGAACTCCTGACCTCGTGATCCACCCGCCTTGGCCTCCCAAAGTGCTGGGATTACAGGTGTGAGCCACTTTGCCCAGCTACACAAATTTTAAATCACAACTTTCATACAGATATAAAGTGAACACATGTCAAAAACTACATTTGATCCATTAATTAATGAGGGCTCCAGTAACATATTTCAACTAACTTCAAAGGAAAATTCAAAGTACCACACTTATATAGGTCAACTAGGAATTTAGAAATGAATTTACAAATAGTCATAAAACTGGTTTATCCACAGGCCACTAACCAATTGCATTCGACTAGACACAACTAATTTGCATTTATTTGGGCAAAAATCATCTGCATTATTATCAGTTTCTCCAATTTACATACTTGTAAAATAGCTCATAGACAATGTAAGGCAGAGATAACCCTGATGGGTAAATTAGACCGGACACTCAATAATCTTTTTTGGTTTATTTAAAAATCTTTCCTGACAATTTCCTGACACTTCCTTGACCTATCTTCAGCATTTCACACTAATTACCATTCCTTGAAACTCCTCTTTTGCTCTGTGGTGTCACCTCAGATTCTCCCCTCACCTCTCTATCTATCCTTAGCAGAAGCGGACTCCTCTTCTTCTGTCTGTCTCTCTCTCTCTCCTTTTTTTTTTTTTTTTTGAGATAGATTTTCAGTCTTGTTTCCCAGGCTGGAGTGCAATGGCATGATCTCATCTCAGCTCACTGCATCCTCTGCTCCCAGGTTCAAGAGATTCTCCTGTCTCAGCCTCCTGAGTAGCTGGGATTACAGGCATGTGCCACCATGCCCAGCTAATTTTTGTATGTTTAGTAGAGATGGGATTTCACCATGTTGGTCACACTGGTCTTGAACTCCTAACCTCAGGTGATCCAACTGCCTCGGCCTCCCAAAGTGCTGAGATTACAGGTGTGAGCCACCGTGCCCAGCCAGTCTATCTCTTTTTTTTTTTTTTTTTGAGACGCAGCCGCGCTCGATGTTTGCCCGGGCTGGAGTGCAGTGGCCGTATCTCAGCTCACTGCAAGCTCTGCCTCCCGGGTTTAGGCCATTCTCCTGCCTCAGCCTCCCAAGTAGCTGGGACTACAGGTGCCTGCACCTCACCCAGCTAGTTTTTTGTATTTTTTAGTAGAGACGGGGTTTCACCATGTTAGCCAGGATGGTCTCGATCTCCTGACCTCGTGATCCATCCGTCTCGGCCTCCCAAAGTGCTGGGATTACAGGCTTGAGCCACCGCGCCCGGCCTATCTCTTAAATATAAATATTTTCCAGTGTTTTCTCCTGGGCTCTCTCTCCTTGTACTCACACTTTTGAGGGTAATCTCATCTATTTTTTGTCTTCAAACCACCAAAATCATGCTGATAACTCTTAAACTTCTATCTCCAGCAAAGCTTCCTTCTGAGCTCAGAACCACATTTAATTTTTTTATATCCCTGCAGTACCTCAAAACAATATGCCTTACCTACAAAACACACTTTTTCTTCCCTGGGGTGGTAAGACCTTTTACCCAGGTCCTTTTTTTTTTAGAGGCAGAGTCTTGTTCTGTCACCGAAGCTGGAGTACAGTGGCCATTACAGCTCATGGCAGCCTCAAGTGAGCTCATGGCAGCCTCAAGTGATCCTCTAACCTCAGCCTCCTGAGTAGTTGGGACTACAGGCATGAGCCACATGCTTGGCTAATTTTTTTTTGTAGAGACAGGTCATGTCGCCCAGATTGGGTGTTAAACTCCTGGTCTCAAATGATTCTCCTACTTCAGCTTCCCAAAGTGTTGGGATTACAGGTGTGAGTTACCATGCCCACATGTCCTTAATCTTAACTCTTCGCAGCCAGGCTTATTTCTTTCCCCTTCCTCACGCCTCACGTCCAATCAGTCACCTTCTGGTACATGCCAATTCTGTCTTCTCACTCACCCTTCAGCCTGGCTGCTTCTCTCCATTTCTACTATGCCTGCCTTGGTTCAGGCTTTCTTCTAATACCAGAACCTCCTATCTGATCTTTCTGTCTTCAGTCTGACCCCATGTAATCCATCCTTGACTCTGCTGCTTCTGAAATAATCCTTCTAAAATGCAAATCTGATATGATATTCTCATCTCTGAAATCATTCCATGGCTCTCTGTCAAGGTCAGGATAAAATTAAGCCCACTAGCAAGTTGGTTGAAGGCCTCCTTAAACTGACCTCAGTACCCCTTTCTGTGGCCTCACCTCTTGTTGAATCCCTTCATAGGGTTTTAGGAGGTCACCTGAGTCTACTTAACAGTTCTCCATGATGTGGGCCATGCCATTTCTTGCCTTTCTCAGCTCCTTGGAATGGATCCTTGAAACACTTTTATCTACCCCCATTTACCTCTTTCTGACTCATGGTCATCCTACAGGACTATATCAGGCTTCACCTCCTCCCAGATTTCCTCCTCTCGTGCTCCTGTCTGGATTGTGGGCTTGTCCTAGGTGCTACCCCATCCTTGCACCGGAGTCACACACAAGTTGGTGGCTGTTGGCTTATCTCAGGAACAGCTGTGGTCCCTTGCTTTTCTCTTTGTATGCACTTAACATACTGGGTTGTCACTGTCTACTTGCCTGGCTCCTTTATGAGAGTAGCAGCTCCTTGAAGGCGGGCACTAGGCTCAATATATATTCCTCTCTGCCCTCTTCAATGTTCTCCTTCTACACAGTTCCTGAGAATGTCTAAATCCCCTAAGGAGGCTTCATCCAAAGACCCTCAACCGTATACAGCATCTTAGGGGAGAACAGGAATTGCAAGAAGGGTATAATAGTAGGTGGAGGAGACAAACCTGTGATGCGTTGGTGATTCGAGACTCTAGGTTCTTCTTTTAAAACTCATTCATTCATGCATTCGGTACTGGACACCGTGCTAAGTCTCTGAGGTATGGAGTTAAGTAAATTATGGTTTCTGTCCTTTAGGAATGTGTAGTCCAACAGCAGAGACGTAACTGTATGCAAATAACTCTAAACGTGATGTCATCGCTAAATACTAGGAGTCTGAACAAAGTACTACCTTAGGAGGAAGAGGAAGCGATTACTTCTGACTACCGAATTCAAAGTGAGACTGTAACTTCCCAGAAGGATGAGAAGGGCAGCCGGCTTTCTCTCATGAAGAAAGCCATCCCGGGTAAAGGCACCGAGCGCTTGGTGTGGTTCTCCTGGGATAAGCCCACAGTCACAAACTTGTGCAGGGATGGGGGCACCGGGAAACAGCCCGGTGTTCCAAGCCTTTTGAGATTATCCGGACCTGCGCGCCGCCCGCTCTGCAGAGGGCTCGGCCGGCGCGGGCGGCTGGCGGCGGGCGGCGGACTGCGGGCGGTGGGCGGTGGGCGGTGGGCGGGGGCGGGAGGCTCTGCCTCCCCGGTGGTGGCCGCGGCCTCCTCCGCGCTGCTCTCCACGCCTGGTTTATTATGCACGAGGCAGGCAATTTGCCTTCCTCCCCGGGGACCCATCTCGGAGACAAGAAGGTAGTTTGTTCTCTGTAATGGCTTCTGCTGGAGTGTGGCGGGGCCCAGGCGCGAGCGGGGGCGCAGGCGGGGTGCGGGCAGCGAAGGATGCGCCCTGCGCCCCCCGGCGGCAGCCGGGAGCCGGAGGTCGGCGCAGGAGGAGCGCAGACTCCGCGGGCCGAGACCTCGCCTGCCCTCCCCTGCGCTCCCCTGCCCTCCCCTGCCCTCCTCTGCTCCTCCCTAACTCCTGAGCCGTGGCCCGCCTTTCTGCCGCCTCCACGTCTCTACTCTTCCTTTCTGCCCCCACTGTTTGCATCTTAAGGGTTGTCCTTTGTTTCTGCCATTTCCCCTGTCTTTTAGCTTCATATTCGTTGGGTGCCCCCATCCCTTCCCCCTGCATCACTCTCTCCTTAGTGCTGGGGACCTGGGGGTGAGGAAGGAGGCAGGAGGGATGCAGGGATGACTAAAATAGGCATCTCTTCCTTCACGGAACTCAAGCTGGCGGAAACTTAGCTGGCTCCCTGCCTGTCCTAGGCCATCTCTCCTTTTCCTTCTGGTCTCCTCATTGCCTTTTTCTCAGCCGACCGTGGCCTTTGTCCGTTTGCCCACAGAAAGACACCCCCCTCACCCCTCCCATCGTTTCCGGGTGATGAAGATTGTCTGAGACAGATTCGTAGAATGAACAACCTTCTGTCCTGAGGTCTCACCCATTGCCTCCTTATTCACCAGAAATGTTTCCTTCCCTGAAGCTGAGAGAGACAGAGACAGAGAGACAGATCCGAAGACGGCCAAGCTAAGCCAGCATCTCCTCGGGAGTTCTTTGGAGTGTGCGGTGACTGATTCATCCAGTTGACCAGTTGACTTTCTTCTCAGCTGTAAGATTCCCAGAAAGGCTCAGAAAGAAGTTGAGGAGTGCACACAAAAATTTTAAAAATTGGCCTGGCATGGTGGCTCATGCTTGTAATCCCAGCACTTTGGGAGGCTGAGGCGGGTGGATCATGAGGTCAGGAGTTGGAGACCAGCCTGGCCAACACAGTGAAACCCCATCTCTACTAAAAATACAAAAAGTAGTCAGGCATGGTGGCAGGTGCCTGTAGTCCTAGCTAGTTGGGAGGCTGAGGCAGGAGAATCACTTGAACCTGGGAGGTTCACTGCAGAGGTTGCAGTGAGCCAAGATCGTGCCACTGCACTCCAGCCTGGGCAACAGAGTGAGACTCCATCTCAAAAAAAGTAAATAAATAAAAAATAAAAAACTGGAAAAGTGGGCCAGGGGCCGGTCGCAGTGGCTCACTCCTGTAATCCCAGCACATTTGGGAGGCCGAGGCTGTCAGATAACCTGAGGTGAGGAGTTCGAGACCAGCCTGGCCAACATGGAGAAACCCCATCTCCACTAAAAATACAAAAATTACCCGGGCGTGTTGGTGGGCTCTTGTAATCCCAGCTGCTCCAGAGGCTGGGGTAGGAGAATCACTTGAACTCAGGAGGTGGAGATTGCAGTGAGCCGAGACTGCTCTCCAGCCTGGGTGACAGAGCGAGACACTATCTCAAAAAATGAACAAATAAATGAAAATTAAAAAGAACTGAGGAGACTCAGCCTGTCTCCCAAGAGTCCCACGAAGAATTATTCCCCACTCTCACCATACTCTCACCATCACACCAGGCCATGGATGAGTGTCTGTGCAGATGTCTGTATAAAGCTGTATGAGCACTGAACAGAGTGAGTGGCAGCATGCCATTTACATACAGATGGCTGAGCTGTGGGCCCTTCATTACTTACCTCATCTCTCAAGTCTCAGTTCTCTTTTCTATAAAATAAGGGGGTTGTATTCCATGGACTCAGAAGTCTACAGCTATGTTAATCTATGACTATTTTAGGGGTAGAGACAAAGGAGACTATCCCACCAAGAGAGTGTCCTCTGTGTCTTTGTGGACTTAGGAAGGTTCTCTGTAGAAGAGAGTGGCTGAGTAGGCTGGGGTAGGAAAGGAAGAGGAGCAGGTAAGGCTTGGGGTAGGTGTGTATCTAACCGATCTGGGCAAGAGGGGCTGAGCTGGATTGTCAGGGGAGCCACAAGACGAATATGGGGACTGGGTTGGGAGTTGATGCCCAGAGCTTCAGGACACTCCAGAGGTGATATCCTCAATGCAGAAGAAGTTGAAAGGCTCTCAGGGAGCAAGGAGCTGGGAGGGAGTGTCAGACAGAACCAGAAGAACCTGTGCTGGTTGGAAGAAAGACATCTGAGGGGCAGTGACCAGGCCAAGCCTTGACCAGGGAGCACTGGACCAGGAGCCTCCAGGACATACGGCTTTCAATGTAGGGAAGAGCTGTATTGTGGGGGACCTTGTCCTTCTGTGCTGAATCTCCTCCAAACCTGTTGACATCTGAGGACCCTGTTCCTTGAGGTTTCCTGGAATTTTCAGTAGTACAGGGGGTGTCCTCCAAAGAACTTGTGGGTTAACCCTCAAGATACTCATGTCCTTTACCCCTTTTTAGGAGTGCAGAAGTGGCTCCTCACTGAAAGACTGACGGTCCCCAGGTATGTATGTTTGGATGGGAGCACTTGTGTGCACAGTGACATCTGTGTTAGGGAATGGGCATGTGTATGGACTCGGCTGTGCCTAGATGGGAATTTGTGGGTGGGGGTCTGTGCAAGAATGGGGTTGCTGCTGAGGCTGGGTGGGGCTTGGGAACACCTGTGAAAGCTCAGCCCCTAGCTCTGGGGAAAGAGGGAGGAGCCTGGAGAAGACACAGGACCACAGCGAGAGAAGTGTTTTAAAGAGAGCCGGCCTAGGCGAGGGAGGAGAATGAATGCGCCTGATGAGGAGCCAGAATCTTTCCTCAGTTACAGATCTTAACAAGAACAAAGGAGCAGGGAGGAGGCGCGGCGGAGAGAGGAGAGTGAGCAGAAGCCAAATGGAGAAGGAGGACAGAGTGGAGAGGGAGAGCAGGAAGGACAGAGCCAGAGGAGATTGATTCAAGGAGAGGCCCAGTCAGTTCAGCTGTGGTTGTGAACCCAGTCTGTGCTGGTGTGGGTCCTGCAGCTAGGGAAGGAGGAACCCATCCCTGCTCTTAGGTCCAGGGGTCCTGTAGGGGACCGCATACAACCCCAGGTAATTTCACCGTGAGCTAAAGGTCGTGAGCTAAAGGGGTTGTGGGAGCAGAGATGGGTTGCTAATCTTGCCTGGGGTTTTAGAGAAAGCCGGAGGGGAGGATGAGCGAGAGACTGGGATACATTATATAGATATAGTGAGAGAGGGAGTCTGGCAGGGAGCAATCTATTTTGAGGGACTAGAAGAGGCCAAGCTCTGGGCTAAAGAAAATGGCCCAAGAGATAAGTATTGATCACAAAGCCTCCTCACTGAAGCTCTGCCTGACCCCCTGAGTGGATGACATCAATCACTCCTGCCTTGGTGGCTTCTCCCGGAAGACCCTTACATATTCAGCTTTTCTCTTTGATGATACAGAGTAAATTATGTCATGCCTAGTGCCAGGCATTCCGTTGGTGCTTAACAGATGCTCCATGAATAAATGAGTAAATGAAGTAATGTGCCTTGTAGCCAGGAAGAGCCCTCCCTCCAAGGAAGATGGTATTTTTTCCATTTCATTGATGAGGAAGCTGAGGCTGTCCTTCAGCTTTGGGAGGATTTAAAACTAAAATCTTAGCATCCCTGGGCTCGAACAGTCTGTTTTTCTAAAAAAAAAAAAAAAAAA